>NW_023596805.1:8657877-8692530 GCF_011947565.3 Pollicipes pollicipes | reverse complement strand
GGCAAAGGTCAAGGCCGCAGACCTGGGGGGGGGGGGGGGCGGGGGCAGCCGGGGGACCCGACGACCTGACTCTTAATCGGCCGTGTCACCTTTCGGATGTGATTTGGCTGAGGTGGGCAGATGTGGCTGACCCTGGACTTGAGGAGCTAATCTGAGCAGCTGGAGATGGCTCTGCATGTACTGACTCTCCGATATCGTCACGCAGTAGGCAGGTACACTTGGCCTTGTTGTACCGGTGCTATGCAGTTAAAATGCGTGCACATCGTGTAGTAAGCTCGCGAGTAAAGGACGTGAATGCTGGGTGTGTAGATCATGCCTGATTATAGATGAATAGAGTCTTCGCCTTTTGGAACCCATGCAAAGAGCTATCTTCGAAACGCTGAGATCGGTTGCATAAGTCTTTGGACAACGCATCGATTTGTGCGCGGCACATTCTTATATAATACGGCTTGTTTCAAGTTCTCTCCATCCGTTGTCATTATCCGTATTTCCGTATACATATTCCGCACGTTATTCCACCCGTAACCAGTCACTATCTACGCTGTCCTCGACTGTTCTCAAACCGACAGATCCATGGTTCGTGCTTGAGTGCGCGTGGTTGACTGCAGAAGCCGAGCGACACAGGATCTTAGCCTTCTCTTCCGCCTGACAAAGTGAGTCTAGTGTGGCTGCGAAGCCAGGCCCCCGATGTGAGCTCGGCTCCGACACGTGTTGAGCATTCTGTTCACGGTTCCGAAAATTTGGCGCTGCTCATGCTGATCGAATGGCGCAGGTGGTGGAATTTAGTAGCAGAAAAACAATTTAGTAGTAGAAAAACAATTAAGTGGAAACCATTCCTGAGGAGGTTACGACGGGGGCCGTGGACCATGGACCGCGCGGGACTCCTGTCCAGTGTGGTCGCCCCCTTTTGCTCTTTCTCTTCCCCCTATACTCACCTGATGATGGCAAACTCCAAAATTTCGTGCCCGGCTTCAATTCTTCTGATCTTCACTCATCTACCAGCGTACAAGCCTGCAGCAGCAGACAGATTGTGATACTTGGAACCTGAGGCGCCTCAGTGACCCGAGGACACCCGCGGCAACAGGCCGGGTCGGCCGGGCCGACCGGCGCGCACGGGAGATGTGGTGAGGAGGACATGCGGGGTGGACACGTCGGGCGGGCAAGCCAGTAAACCAACCACAGATCCGTTTATTAAGGGCTTAACGGTCGTCTCTCCGCCCCAAAGCAATTGTCATGAAACTGCTTCCACACTTATGTTTTAAACGTGCTGCATTGCAATATTTGAGGTACTTAAGCATTTGAGATTCAAAAGCAAGGTCGTGTGCGTCATTAAGACTCACAAGACCCAGCCAAAGCGTGACAAAAAATGATCAAATGGGGGTGATGGGGGTGAAATGAACAAATATATTTATATATATATATATATATATTATATATATATATAATATATATATATTTACACATGGGATTTCTCAGATTCCACAGGCATGTTAGATTGTTCAATTCCAGATGCATTCCGAATAGTTCAGACAATGCGCTTTCTGGGTGATCTGGCAGCAGCTGGCTGCAGCCTCGAAGGCAATTTTGGGCATTTTCAAAGGGGACATGACATCACGGCGGCCCAGAGAGCGTACCATTAAGCATCGTTGCCTTGGCTGGCAAACTGAACAGGTGACAATACTAAACGCAGCAGTGCTTTGGTGATGTTTGTACTGGCAGATGTGGCGAATTCGCAATTACAGCTATACCGGCCCGTTTTATACAAAAGGGGAGCTGAAAATGTAGAATGAAGGAAACTAGACCGAAGCTGTCTCGTGCGGTTTCAGCTAAAAAATTCCCGCCATATGCGGCGCACGTGCATCTTGAGTGCTAATGTACGTTGCCTGTGCGAGTTTTGCCAACGTACTAATTCGGAACACATTTTTTAAAAAAAATAGGACAAAAGGCTCTTACATTATTGTATTTCCTTTACGGAAACCCGTTTACCGACGTGTTACCAGCAAGCATGTTGCTTGCTCGGCGTCAGCCTCTCCGCCCCATTATGTTCCACGGGCCTGACCCGACTTCTTGCCGGCTCTTCCCGCACAGTTGCTGTGAACGCAGTGCGTCGCACAGCAAGACAGCGTGCGTGAGCGCGGTCAGCTGGGCAAAGTTGTGGTACTCGGCGTCGTGGCTCAGCAGCTGGTGCTAATGTGTAAAGAGTTGGTGGACACCAGTTTGACGATATGAGCTGTTGGCGATGCGATGCTCCTACAGGAAGCATCCAATTCATCAATGAATGGTGATGCGATGCTCCTATAGGAAGCATCCAATTCATCAATAAACTTCACAAACGCTGCTGAAATCACGCAGCTTTGACACAGAATGAAACTGCTTGTGGGTCTCATAATCCCAGTTTGTCCGCCGTGCAATATGGCCACGGCTGACGTGCGTCAGCTGATCTTTGCCCTGGTCATCTGTGCCACCCCGAAGTATCGTCGTCTTTCATCGTGCATCCTTTTTGGCTAACGCGGGTGCAGCCAGCGAGATGCGGTGCGGTAGTACTGGGAAAAGCACGAGTTGCGGTATTCGGGCATAAGTCAGTATAACAAGCCTGCATTGCAAGCGAGATTTTCCGATGGAGCCACAAGCGAGGTTTGTGGTTGGTGATTACAGTATATGTAGCTGCCGCCACATCCGTGATGCCACGTTCTCCAGCCCCGCTAGCATGAGTTTACAGAGCAGACAACATGCTTTCGAGTTAAAGTTTGCCGGCGAAGTCATTTACAACATACTCGCGAGAACATTTAGTGGTGCTCGCTGGTGGAACATCACGTTTCCAAGCTGTGCTACAAATGCATATCTCATTAAAAGCGGACACCCTTTTGACGTCATCAGAAGGACGGCACATGTGCATCGAACCGCGCAATCAATCGTGCTTGGCAACAGCGGCTTGGCGCAGAGCACAAGCCATGCGTGGGTCGTTTGGTATGACGAGTAATTTTAATCGAAGAGCCCAGGTATCTCTTTCGCGTGGCTTGATGTTCATTTGCAGAGAATAGCCTATTCCAGACTTCGACGAAATTACCCGCGCAGGTGCTTCCCTTTTATATTTAGCGGTGCGAGGCACTTGCGTTAAGTGCAGAGGCGCTGTGTTTCATTCCCTTCACCATCAAGCACCGGAAGCGTTGCTATGCAGAACAAAGGTGCAGATCAACACCATCTCCACTGCGCTGGTGACGTCAGAGCCAGCATTGCTACCCGAGATGACGTCACGGACGGGCTTAGGAGGTGAGCAATACTGCAGCTATCCTGTCAGGACCGCGGAAACCAACCTTACCTTGGTCTGTGCAGCAGTAGGGACTCCTAAGGACGGAATGTTAGGGGCGGGTGCCACTGTCGCTCTCATGACCCGCGGAAACCCAAACCTTGCCGTCTCTGCACAGCACCCAGGACTCCTCGAGCGCTGCTGGTGGCCGGGCCTGCAAGCCCAGGCAGCGACAAGCAACTCTGTCCGATTGGTAGCACCTACCTAATGGCGGGGACGCGCCTTGGGAACAGCTGACATGTGCAGATCCAATTTTTATCGTACTTGACATGGTCAGCTGACGTGGGTTTCCTTGGCTTTGTCGACACGGAGACTTTAGTGACATGTCGAACTGGACGTGGACTGTTAACAGTACCGATCCATATTTACATTACCCATACAGAAAATGTACTCAGTTACCAGAGGAGATCTCAAGTATTTCTAGCATGGGCGCAGCTAGATTAATGGCGTCGGACTTACTAAAAAATCGTTATGAAATGAATACGAAGAAAGTCGTAGTATAGTGCATTCCATAGCTGACTGGAAGGCAGAGCGAAGGGTAATGGACAAGGGCACTTTCCTCTTCCTAGAAGTGTTCTAAACTCGTGCAAAAGGCGTTAAGGATGCAGTTCTACCGTAGTCAAGGCAGGACTGCGGTAAAGCTGCATGATGAAGCGAAACTGACGAACTCTGGAAGAATCAGGTTTCCAACGTTTGACACCTTTTATGAACAACCCTTTTCTTCATAGTTTCGTGGCGAGGTGTTCGCATAATGTAGTTTACATGGTGAATGCCTCATGATGCCTCAAAAATGGCTGGCCAGACGGCAGCGACGAGGGCCGTCCTGGCGTCGTATGCTGTGAAAATGATGCAGACGCAGGAGCTGATACCGCTGGAGCGTAAATAACGTATCGATCAGAGCGTTTGCATCCAGTTTGACTTAAGCCGCAGTTGTGGTTCTGCAAATAGCCCAAAACGTCATGGGGGTGGTTACCTGGCCACCGCTAGTACGTGGGCTGGTTACCCATCCACGTATGCTTCTAGTAGAGACGGAGACAATAGTTTTAAGGGGTGGGCAGGGTATGGGACACTGTGAGGATGCACAGTAGTACAGAGTCTGGCCTTCCGTTGATCGAAATGATAAATTAATAGCATCAGTCAGCTGTTGGTCAGTGATTATGTACTTATTACATTTCGCGCCATACTCACATGCAGCAAATCCTGCTGGGACTTGTGGTCTGGGGCACAACCATCTCCGTACATGTGTATTTCCTTCCTTTTAGAGGACGTGACAATACGGTGTTAACATGGAAAGCACTCATTTTCACGTTACATTGGCTAGCAACCGGTCCGAAAACTTGAGTAGATGCATCATTCACTTCACTGAGCATGGGAAACTGACGCCAGTTTTGGAGGGGGCACCAAACAATCATGCCAGTGGACCACACTCATATCCCCACCTTCAGATCTCAAAATTCCATAGAGCTTTTGTAAGACGTAAGGAAAATTAGCCATCTAATAACAAGGATGAGAGACGAGCATTTGTCTAACTGGAAGCGGGAAGAACACAACGTCAAAAATGGTTAAACGATATAAAAGGGGCACACACATATGTGAAATGCTGCCTTCTGTTTTGTCTCACAGCAGCTTGGAAATGATCTAAATGAGCCGTCTTACGCCCTCGGAGTGGTCACAATCGACGTATAGTTTTCGCAAAAGATGATAGACACAAGTTTGACATCATTGAACTGAAAGCAAAGCGATAGGCAGAAAATGCAAAACTTAGCCTGCCGCCGACAAGCGGGAAGTTTGGCACAGGCTGGAGGTAGGAATTTCCAAAACAGCTTTCAGTCTAAATCCAGTTAAATCTCGTAGTATGTCGTGCATCTAAGGCAGATTGGCTGTTTAGTTACCTAAACAACTATCAGCATTCACTCGACTGCAGGAGTGATAATTATCTCATAATATGCAAGATAATTATCCGTCGCGTAACGTTGGAAGAAATACAAGACACCGCCCACTCTACAATACACAGCTGTCGACATCCTTAACACAGAGGCTGTGCTGTGCCCTATGTCCCCAAGATCTCTTCCTGAGCCAACAGGTTAACATTTGATACTGGGCGGCTTCGCAGGAATAACAGGATTTCAGTAGAAAATCACATTTAACTTCCTCCACACGACGGGGACAATTTCGGCTACGTGCCTGGCTGTCACACAGCGTATTAAGACGTGCCACACAATAGATGGTTTCTTATCATGCTGTGATGACATTGTGATATTTTATGATGTCTTACTGCGATCAAATGCGTCGTTGGTTTCAGGGTAATTAATAGATCCCTCAAACAGCTAACGAACGAATTGCGGTACTAGTGATTCGCTAAAACTTTGACTCTAATGCACTGAGACCGTCAATGCGGCATGACAACCTAACGAGGATATAAACGCCTAACTGAGCCTCATTAATTACTAACCAATGCTGAATGGCCGCGAGCGGTCGACTACGTTCGGCACATGACCAAGATGCGTGGGTTCGATTCCTACCATAGGAACCTTTCACAGGCGTCGACGTTCACTCGGTGGCGTGCGCCAATAGGAAACCTTCTAGCTCTGGCAGCCGGTGTCGGAACGTTGCTGAACTCCGTAGCAGAATCCAACCGTGGACGATCTGCCGGCTATTTACGCCGGTCACAAATCATACCTCTCGGAAAGTACCACTGTTACAAATTTGATCTCATCTGTCGGCGTCTTTCCACGTGACGGTTTCGATTTATCGTGCGGTGACATGAGACGCATGCATATTGGCAGTCGCCGCCAATCTGCATATCCCGCTAGACGTCCATGACGTCAGTTGCAATTGCAGCGGCTTCAGCCGGAATCCGGCTCGGGTTTGATTCGTTCGCTGAGTGGTTGCCAGGGCTCCGAATACTGATGTCGCCGCTGAGTGGTTTTAGAGCAATATTAAGTCTCTGAGAACGCCGGAACTTCCTGGAACGCGATCTTTGCCGCAGACAGCGCGAGTGGTTTTGATGCATGGAACTTCCCTTTTGGGGAAAATGTGCAAGAATTCGTTAGAATATTTTTAGATGGGTGTTGCTGCGTTTTAGTGGAAGCGGAAGTGTGGCAGATAGACAGCGACCCTAATTTTAGTCCAGGCTTTCATTCTAACTGACACTGAAAAGCCCGGTACGTGTCAATGGAAAACAGTGGATGCCTGAGTCAAAGCCTTGGTGGAAGGTCTTATTTATCACGATGTATATGTCGCTTACTTGATAGCTTTTTTGAACGACGAACATTCCGATGTAAATAAACTAAACGCAGCAAAAAACGTCCACTAAAACGCAGCAACACTCATCTAAAAATAAGCTAACGAATTCATGCACATTTGGGCGTTTTCCTCGACAGATTGAACCTGTCTCATAAGATAATGAAATGTTTTGTTCGCATTCCCGCTCAACGCATTTGGAAAATTATGCAAAACAAGAAATTCAGTTTTACAAATGTAGTTGCGATAAAAGAGCGTGCATTGTTGCGTGAATCTGAAACTTCATCGAACGTTAAGCAACAAAACGCATTTAACTGCTCCTCAAACCAAATTCCAGTCGCTAGAGCAAGAGGCCTATTGCATATTCAACATATAAGCAAAGTTTTATGTGACAGCTGACATATAAATGCCTAACACCACTTCGCGCTTAAGAATGCATCCTTCACGCTATACATGCATGGCACTACAGTTCTATGCATGTTAAGCAGTCATTATTACTTGTACCCTGAACACAGACATCCAGCAGAGCAATGCCTGATCACCTTCCATCACTCTGCCATCTAGAGAAGACGAATCGCAAACTAACAGAACCTGACGACATTTCAGCCCAACTCTCTCATCCATGCCATTCACTCGTCAGCGGTTGATTATGTCCCAACGCGCTGATCGCCAGAGGTCTGCGAAATAATTCTGCATAATTCCAAATCGAGGTAATGATCAACGGCCTGAGGCGCTGGCGAGGAGCTTCATTCTGTTTAATTGACATTCAAATTAAACCGAGTAAGCTCATGACCTGTCTGCGATGCCAACTGTCAGTCAGCTGGCAACCGCCAGCTGGCAACTATTCTCGAGAATCGTCGGAAAATTCTTTTAACTTTGCTTAAGGCATGTCTGATTGCTGTTCGGCGTAAAGCTGCATCAATGACGCGAACCCATGAAGCTGCATCAATGGCACGAAACCGTAAAGCTGCATCAATGACGTGAACCCGTGAAGCTAAACTGGGCAACCGAGTGTAACGAATCTAACTTCCTCTGTGGGGATGAAAAAGTCCTTTTCTGTCACCGAAGACACTTGAATCAGGTTTATTGTCGCCTGGAGCAAACTATACCTGAATCCGTTTAGCATAACGGATTCACCCGAATTCATTCATTCAAATAAACGCGATAAACCACAGGCAACAAAAATAAACAGACGCTTTGCGTCATGGACATCAACATTTGCACCTGGGACTCCGCTGGTTTTGGGTGTTATATTTGCACCTGGGACTCCGCTGGTTTTGGGTGTTATATTTGCACCTGGGACTCCGCTGGTTTTGGGTGTTATATTTGCACCTGGGACTCCGCTGGTTTTGGGTGTTATATTTGCACCAAGGCTATCTAACGAGGTAGAACCGTCCGGTCCGAAAAAGTGGCAACATCGAGCTTGCGTGAGAATAGAGGTAGTTTGGAAGCAAAGCCTGCATGACGTCAAGTATACCGTATCTGATGACGTCAGTGGCACGGAGGCCTCTCAGTTGGCCAGCTGACTGCTACACAACCTATTAGTTTGAATAGTATGTTTTGGTGACGTGCGGCTGGCGGTTCCCTGTCGGACCGAGAAAAAATTATCCGTCATTTCGCTATTCGCACACATTTCTGGAAAGAACAGCGAGTCCTTGAACAGTTAAGCCTTATCAAAATGTACAATTTTTGCATGTATGATGATATAACACGGGGTTATATGTCATGCGGCGTTTGTGGTGTATTGCATTCCATGACCAGGCTTGTCCAAGGCTGGCTTGTCGTTAGATTGCCTGTCTGTGCCTTTTGTGCCTGGTGGCAAAATTGAACAGCTTAACTCGCATAATTTGCTGTGTCTATTGGTATGATTATGTGAACATTCGCAGTATTGATTTGTAATAGCTCCCACTCCTCTTATCACGGTGATGTGAGTACAGAAAGGTAAGTACAGTAAAACCTCATGATATTGGCCTTATGATGCTACAGTCAAGTGTTTTTTACTTAAGGGTTGTACACACATGCATAATAAAATATTCACAGACCGAGAATTTTAAATGCTACCGATCGTTCAAGACAAACTGCACCGGAGATCTCTCGTACAAGGCGTAGTCATGGCAACTGATCGCAACCCTCTGATATGAAGCGCCAAACAACTGTGATACGCGATGCGCTCCAAACGCTGCAGGGCATTTAACCCCTAGTTATGTACATCCCACGGAGGAATATACAATTTTGATGAGGTTAAGCTGTTCCGAGATTCAATCTCCTTTCCAGAATTGTGTTTGCATGACAAAACTATGGCCCATTCATTCAGAGTCCAACCGGGAAGCGCCAGCCGCACGCCCCCAAAGCGTACCCACCATTCAAACTAATGGGTTGTGTAGCAGTCAACTGGCTAACTGAGAGGCTTCCGTGCCACTGACGTCATCAAATATGGCATACTTGACGTCATGCAGGCTTTACTTCCAAACCACCCCTATTCTCGCGCAAGCTCGATGTTGCTGCTTTTTGATAGTGTTAAACGATACGGATGACACCCCCCTGATTTGCACCCAAATTGTGTTTGCTGAGGCCAGTGTTATAAGCGGTCTTGACATCCGACGTAAATTTCGTCGTCTACACGCTTTGAGACTCAAATGCAGCTGTCTTAAACCGGAAATGTCATGTGCTATCATACGGCTAGCAATTTCTTTACAATTCTCTAATAAGCAATTCCTTTTACGATGGTTAATTATGCTTATTGAAACGGCAGCATGTTTTTCGTGTTGCAGGTTAAGTTCAGCAAGTGTCTTATTCGTTCAATTTGTTGTTTTTTTTGTATCGCAATATTTTTTCCCATTTGCAGCTTGAACGGTTTTTTCTGGAGCAGTAGACGGTGGTCACAGCTACGCAAGAAGACGGTGTGACTTTGCTTGCTTATTTATTTACACTTTTGTGCTTTCCGACTAGTGGGTAGGGTATAAAACATTCGAATCTGCGTGAAGGGGAATATCTATGTTTACGCGGAGCAGAAATAAAATAAGCGTAGGATGTAGCTAATTGACCAACTCATTTACTGAGACATACGCCGGAACTATACAAAATAACACTGCATGGGTGGGTGTACCACATTGTCGTCACTGTTCTGACCCGGATTTGCAAGAAGCTGTGTGCTGACGAATTTTAGCGTTGCCTGAACAAAGTGATTGGAGCACGGCAGATAATTTTGTGCGAGAGGGTCAGCTTTCGTCCAGGGGAGATTAGCGGACGGTCAGCCTATTCTCCCCAGTTCGCTGCTTGAGAGTGAATCTTCAAACACATGTAAATCACAGATAGTTGAAGGAAAACAAGGACATACATAGTTGGAATGTAATGAAAATGAAATGGAATGTAGTGGAATGTGAATGGAATGTACACATTGCTTTCATGTTGGCAAAAAACGCGGGCCAAAAATCGGGGAAATGTCGTTTAAATTTTTGTTCGCCGGTTAAATAACCCTTTTTACAACCCACAAACAAAAATTCAAATGTTTTGTGCATGCCGTTACGTCGCATACAAAGCCATGGATGTACCTACATATCTCCCCACGATCCCCACAGGGCCAACTTAAAACAAATAAACACGGCCTACAAACATGGCCTACAAAGCCATGGACGTACCTACGCATCTCCCCATGATCTCCAAAGGGCCAACTTCCTTGGCGACAAGAAAATCGTGCGTAGGTAGATTGCTGGGTCTTGGCTAGTGCTGTCCTCTGTGCTATATGATCCCGGCCATTACCCGAGAGCTTGCGAGGAGTCGTTGGTTAGGCCTCGCTGCGAGTGCACATTAATACATCGTTCCGTGTGAGCTGTTGCGCTTCTGCTGCGAGAGCCGCGCACCAGAAGAAGTGAAGACGGAACGCTGGCGGCGAGCTTTCGGACCGGTGTGGGCTCGGCGTCAGCGAACTTGGTCAGAAGTCCTGGGAGAAGTGGCAGCGATACTGGAGCAGTGGACGGCGAGCTCGGCGGACGGGGACAGCCTGACCGTTGATGACAGCAAGGAGCGGCTGCGGCCGTCGAGTGCAGCCCTATTGCAGGGTGGCGACGTGGAGTCGTCGGCGCGAGGTTTGGAGATCTGACAAGGCCAACGGCTTCGGTCATCTACCGGAGTGCCGGTGGAGCCGGTGGTGTCTGCCGTCTGGATTCGACCCGTCAGGAGCAGCTGTCCGGGTCGGCGGTCAGCTGTTCTGTTCTGCGGATCGGCGCCTGGGAGCGGGAGCTGACCCATCCCGCCCGAGACCGACCGGGAGGGGGGGGGGGGGGGTGCGCAGGTGAACGGGGCATACGGGGCGACAATAAACAGTGGAGCGACGCCGGTGAGCGACCCCTGAGGCGTCGGTGAATGTCGACTCGAGGTCAAGGTGACCCAGCCCACTGGTGAGCCGATTCGGGTGGCCACTTTTGTGGAAGCCTACAGCTTGTTTGGTGGCGTGGACAGTGGTACGATATGGCGTTACATTTACCTGCTGCGTACTCACATGGGACTGGTGGGGACTTTGAGATATGGTCTAGGAGAGCTGAGCAATATATGGTGGCCCAAATACCGCTGACAGTCGACGTAGATGTGCGTTGATGTTGCACTTATTTGAGTCAGACATTGTAGATGCGTATCATACTCTGTCTGAGCTGCCTGACCCTCTGTCTGACTCCTGCAACTGACGTAAGCAGACACCAACGGCTTACTTGGCACTGAGTCGTAATTTAAACGCTGAACGGATAGCATTTCATAGCATGTGCATGCAATCAGCAGACGAGCGTGATCAATCCTTGGGACTGCGCGTGCGAGGATGCAGGTGTGGTTTTTCCGCTGCAGAACAGGAGCGAGAGCTCGGGATAGTTGTGTGGCAGGCAGTACCGGTCAGGTTCAGGAAAAGCTTCTGCTAGAGGCAGCCGAGAGGGGATCAGCTGGCGCTGGGACATCAGGCACGTAACGAAAATGTACCCGGACGTTCGACAGCTGGGGTCACTACTTCCAGGCGGCGAGAGCCCAGCTCGAACACAGGCCATCAACCAGGTTCCAAGCAAAGCAACTGATGGACAGCTTGGGCACGGCCACGGCAAGCTCTTCAGATGTCCCGCGCCAGGTTTTTGTGGCAAGTGCTTCGGGCGTGGTCAGGCTGATCACATGAGGGCTCACTGCTTTCTTAAGCCCAGGATAAGGTGCTTTCGGTAAGGGGGGCCGAGACATCTGAAGCGGTAGCGTAGAAAACATCTGAGAGACATCTAAGTGCGGGAGTGACAGCCGGGAAAATGCTACATGCAACACCAAAACAGCAGTTTCACTGGATGCTACTTAACACTTCTATCCATGTTATGTGAATCAATGTCTACGGGCATAACTCACAATCTGGGTGACCAAATTATCTCTCAGGCAATTTGGACATAAATATGGGACTGATAAATCCTTCAACTCGTTGAAACAAATATCTCAAATTCAACAGAGGTTTTGTTTTCCAATATAAATCCAACTTAAAACATCGATGTTCAAATGATCGACACAGAACAATGTTCAAATGATTGGAATATGCATTTGAAATATGGCAAATTTTGGTCGCGATTTTAATTTACAATTAAAACGGAAGAATACAGTAATAATCGGGCACCGCCACAACAGCATCAGAGACTAATATGCAATATTTCGGCAATGTTTTGGTGTCAACCATAAACGCAAGATTAAGATAGTCCACAATTGTTGCTGGGATTTGGCTGGTCTGTCTTGATGATTGACGCTATGTCATTGTGTGCAAACATTGATGTCAATGACAAAAACGACAACTGTGCATTATGCTAGCATTTCTGAGTAGTGAAAGGTAGCAAGGTGGGTTGATACTCCAAAGTAATTACCGGCTCCCTTATGTCACCTGGATCAGTTACTGACTCCAGGAGACAATCAGTACTCAGTGGACCAGATTTCACCCCACGATGACAGTTCTCTTCTGTCAGTCATGCTCATAAGTACAAAAGCAACACAAAATAGCCCCTTTTTACACTAAGTTATGCCTCTGTGCGTTACATAATACCAGAACCAAAGGCACGCCGCGATAAAACCTTTGCACGAACAGATATCTACCATAATGTTCTGGAAAACATATATGGCTGGAGTTTGAGTGCACCGGCTACCCAAGCACACCATGCACCGTCAGGCATTTTGTTAAATTTTGTTTAGCAAAACTCCAGTACTGCAACTGTGATTTTTTCAAAGTAGTGAACATACAGTGCCTATATTAGGAACAGAAAAGAGAAAACAATACCATGATGATAATGACTTGGGCCCTAGGGCGCACCTAGAGGAAACCATACCATAATTTTGACGCTGCATTGTATGCACTGCTATGGAGACAAAGTGGCAGATGATCAAATTTGTGTGACCTGCCACTAAAAATTATACCATCCAGGAACCAAGCAGGAAGTTATTGCAACAAAAACCAGCAATTTCGATATCCCTAATGTACAACCACCAAAAGTAACCCAGCTCGCAACACTGGATACAAGAAGTCAGAAAGCTTAGTCAGTTGAAAGAGACATCGAAAATAGCAAATGCCCTTTAAAGGGAACCATTCTGGTTGGTGCCTCTGACAGGCACTGTTGCCCCATGTTAACTACAATAACAGGAGAAAACACAACTCTGTGGTCAAGGAATACACCTGTAGCTTGCAGGCACCATGCAACCGCGCGATATATCCAAGGACAGCCACAAAACAGTGGAGCACCTGTCACCAACAACCAATACCGACCCTTCCAGCGTACGCAGGTAACCCACACAGATGGTCCGATAACTGTTCCAAGATGGCGGCGGCTTTCACGTACTGGCGGACAGCTGTTGTCCCCTCTAGTCCTGAATATCTATGGGAGGTAATTTTCATATGCCAAATTAGGCCCACTTTGTACTATATTTCTCAGGAGAACGCTGATGCGGCGCAACCTCGCTTCCTTTTTGGTGGTTCTGTACGAATGCGTTGTGTTCATGATGACATGTGATATGTGCAGCCAAGGTCTTTGCATACGGAACATTGCTATTTTGTTATGTTTGGAATAATGCAAAGGTGTTCAATATTGTCAGCCTTAACAGAGACTTTGTGAGATCATGTTGAACACCTTTGTTGACATGTGATGGCATGTTTACTTTGCTGACCTTGGAGACATTGGTTGCATTTGTAGCGGCAAAACATGCTGGTTGACCGGAATGGGGGGCGGAGAACATCGGCTGGAGGGTACATCGGTTGGATACACTTGGTGCGTCAACTAGAGGAGAACGGGGGTACGTCGGCTAAAGTGATTGAGTGCGTCAACTAGAGGAGAGCGAGTGTACGTCGGCTGGAAACAGTGGGTGCCTGAACTAGAGGAGGGCGGGGATACGTCGGCTGAATAGATTAGGTGCGTCAACTAGAGGCGAGTGGGCGAACTCGCTGGAGAGATTGGGTGCGTCAACTAGAGGAGAGCGGGTGTATGTCGGCTGGAGAGATTGGGTGCGTCAATTAGAGGAGAGTGGGCAAAGCGTCGGCTGTAGAGATTGGGTGCGTCCACTAGAGGAGAGTGGGGGTACATCGGCTGGAGAGATTGGGTGCATCAACTGGAGGAGAGCGTGGGTACGTCGGCTGAAGAGATTGAGTGCGTCAACTAGAGGAGAGCGAGGGTACGTAGCCTGGAGAAATTAGGTGCGTCAACTAGAGGAGAGTGGGCGAACGTGGCTGAAGAGTGAGCGAGCGTCGAGTTCACAGCCAGCCGACGTCGGCTGGACGTCCACATATGCGAGCATCGGGCGGGTGACGTCAGCATGCCGATTTGGTTTCAAGCAGCTGCCTTATGAAGCCAGCAAGGATGTTTGCTTTGCATATATGGAGATGAAAATTGCATTTTCATGCAGTCTTCCTTTGGAATCTACGGGGATCGTTTACGTTTTGAGATGTTAGGGTGTGGCTTGATAGTATCACTGGACCAACATATAATGGTTACTTTGTATTGAGCTGACCTGCTGACTCGTGATGGCCCAGATCATTGAATGAGTCGAAAAATCGCACATGCTCCCGTCTTAGCCATGAAAGTCCCCGCCAGTGGGGACGGGCAGCAGTGATGACTTCCGCAATGGTTTTATGCGTCCCCCCCCCCTACCTGAACTGAAATGGAATTTAGGAAACCACGCTCTTCCTTCATGTGGTGAGTGAATGAGCAAAAATGGGAGAAAATAGTACGTGGAAGACATGGTACGATGTGGGCACAAAAAAGCAAGCAAGAACCCTGGTGTTCGCTCAGATCTGGCAGCACTTCTGCTGGGAAATCGTACAGTGAGTAAAAGTGCATGAGAGTTAGATTGAATAACGCAACATCGTACAGCACAGAAGGTGCTGGTTTTGGAACAAAGGTCCTGAGAAATAGCCAGACAACGAATTTCCCTATAATCTATGTCGACAGCCAGAAAATAATCAGTCCCTTACAATCTTGACGACAGGGTTGACAGCGACGCTCGGTGATTGTGCAGAGAAACAAGGGGGTTTCTACCTGGCACATGGATACTTAAAAAGTGCCATGGTTAGTGCCGAAGGCGGATCGTTCGACAGCCAACGCGCTTTTTACCGATGCCTGAGGAGACAGTGGATCCTGTGATGATCTCAGTCAATGCGTTGTCAGGTCCGCCGGCCAGATCCAGATCGGAGGACTTTGGCGAAAAGGAAACGGAAAGGAATTGCAGGCCAGTTTCCCGCTGGGCGTCGGATAATGAACTTCGGAAGCCAGCCGTCAGTGGAAAACTCGTACCTTCCTGCTGACACGGTGACCACAGAGTTTGTTTACCTTTACTGAGCATGTCAGAGTTCCGTCCTCATTGTATTGCATAGCATGTGATATCCTAATTCCGCCTTCACACCCCGTTTGCACTGAAGTGAATCGCGCTTGATGTTCAAGAAAAATACGGCAATATGACGACCGAAAAAAAATTTGCATCTGGCAATGCCAGCAGGCTTTAAAATCTTAAGAAAGACTTTGTTTCCGCTACCAACTGATGAACCTGATTTGGCTTCATGACATCGGAACCTTGAAATCAGGCAGCGTCTACTGCTATTGATCTGCAACCAGAAACAGCACTTCAGTCATAGAAAGCATTGATTTAACCTATTTAACTAAGCCACGCTTCACATTGGTGCCCCATCGGGCACCCCGCCCAAAAAAATCCCCGGATTTCGGCCACTTGATTTCCAAATTCTTAGTCTCTAATCGGTAAATATCTTCTACCGAAACGATTCGCTGGTTTTAATTCACGTTTATTTCGGCGATCATTTTTCTTTGATTGTTACGTTGAACTTGAGATCTAGTGCCGTTTAGGTACCCCTGCAGTTTGGTGCGTCTTGAAAAGTAAAAGTTATGTGGACCCGAAATGAGGATTTGGCACCCCTTCACCACGAGATTTTGGTGTCCCTATCCCCAAGGAGGCGGCGGGGCGCCATGCCACATCTGGATCTGTCATTGCTTACAAGTACAGTTTCCATGCCGACGTTGTGTTGGTTAAACACAGGAGCGCGTACAACAACGGTGAGGGGGGGGGGGGTCAGGGATCACCTTAAAATGCAAACCATTTGGCTTGAAATAGAATCTCAAACAAATAAGTGATGGGGACTTGTACCCGATGTAATTCTGTGTCTCCAGACCCCACTACTGGAGCAAAAAATCAAGAGGCCTCATAAATTTCATTAAAAAATCAGCACCCCGAACCTCTAGGAACACGTTAAGTCTCAAGATCTGCGTGACTCCCGTATGGTTAAAGAGCTCCCCCCCCCCTTCTCCCTCATAGTGAACATTGGTTAGAAGTGGTGTAAAGCTTGGCTACAGCCGGGTTGCCTGAGGGGGATGTGGCTGAACGCAATAAAAGCACCGAGATTTTGGTGAACTGCCTTGTGGGTAACCACTAGTTGTCTGAACAAGGAGCTTATGTCATCTTGGATGATCCACTGTGACACAAGTTTTGTTTTAGCATTTTCGACAGCAAAGCAAGTCGCCAGTTTAAGGGTTGGGTGGAGCAGCCACAGCACGAGCATGTTCCCATTTTATCAAGTGTAAATTTGGCGAAGTGAAGGTCAATGGTGACCCAACTGCCTTGACCTGGGGTGGTCTTTGCCCCCTCCCTCTTCCTGCTTAGCATGTTCTATTTTAAGCCATATTGTGAACAGCATAATCATGCATAATTGAACGGGCAAGGCACTTAAGCACATGAGGGCAAATATAAATGAATGCAGGCAGTTTCAGTATCTTTATCAGTATCGTGACGGTATGTTATCAGTATCAGTCACAGCTTGGTCAACGCCTAGGAGAGCTCGGCTTATCTGGTGCGCGAGGGGTTTAAGGAGGATGGGGGGGGGGGGGGGAGGCAGCAGGCAACTTTGTCATAAAAAGCATCAACACCACCGCATTTGACAAGGAGTGTAGGGGTGGGCGGGACGGGGGCTGGAGGAAGGGTTTACTCACTGCACAAGTCACTAACTTCGCAAAAGTAAGGGCAAGCACACAAGTTCCATAAGAATGTCACGCCAATTACAACCAGGGATGCACGCAGCAGATGTCATCCAAGTTGCACGGATATCGAAAACTCAGTCTAGGGGCACCTAAAATGAGTAGCTTGAGGGCATATTATTCGGGCGTTAGTTCGGGTGTCCTATTCCCCGGAGTCTTGTGCTGTGCTCCCTTGCCCTGGCACTGGAGATAATATAAGTACTTAACTCATTTATGGTTTCAGATCACTGGTGACCACCCAAGCATCGGCGATTAATTTGGGGGCAGGGTGCAGGGATATGTAATGTACAAATAAGAGCAAGTTTTGAAATCAACTGCCCCTCCTCCGCCATCTAGCATCTAGACAGAGATTTCACTGCTACACCCCGCTTCCCTGTGCCTTAGCGCGTTACAAGCAGCAAAATGTTGGTATGTGCGTAAAGCTGTTTTATAGCCAGCGATAGCGTAGGTATTTTTAAAGCGAGGTTCGCCTGTAAGCCATAGCACGTTGCTGAAGTCTGTACAATATTTCCAGTGAACTCCCTCGTGGCCCATGCCTCAGCGTCTTCCACGCGTGGGATATACCCTCGGCACTCTACAGGCATCCCGAAGCGCGATAAGCGCTGCAGGTCCTGATGATTGGCCTGTAGTAACCTGTTGTTGACTGTGCCATCGACCAAGAGGGAGCAAAAAATACGAGTTGAGCAGTTAAAATGTATGTACCCTGGGGCTGGGTTTCTGAACAATTACAAGCTGATATAGCGCATTCTAACAACAGCACGTCGGTTCTGTTCTAAAAAACCATGCGGTCAGGCGGAATTTTGTATCAATCCGTTTTCTACAATGACTGCTCATTTACCAATCCACTTCTCCCCGCACAGTTTGTTTTTAAACCGATGGAGGAAAATCGCGCACCTAATAGCCAAAGATTTTCTTTGAGGATTTTTTGTTCCGAGCTTTATCAAACTCAGAGCAGGAAACGTCCGGAAAGGAAACATCTGCTAGCAGTAATTTTGAGCACTGGCGGCAATTAATCGCTCGCCACGACTTCGCCATCAGGCAGCTCACTCCAAATGTGCCATACTACTTTTTTGAAGCTCAGAATTGCTGCGCTGCTATGTGATATAGCTATGGTTTGTTTCCGAAATTTCGGCGTCTGAACAAAAATTCCATAGTTTTCATAAGTTCAAAACTTCACATTTTGAACCTTGCAATCCGCAACTGGGATATATTCACTCCCCAATCCAGCACAACCAACCTGAAATCCGACACCGGAAAGGCGACATTGTTATGAGCAACTCGGTTTACGGCGCGGTTCCATGCGCCGCCGCTAGGTGGCAGCAACAGCCTCGGCAACCTCGACCGCCAGGTGGCAGCAACGGCCGTGGCCGGCTCCGCCGCAGGGCGGCGGCCGGGCTTGTGTCCTGGCGTTGCGGCCCCTCGCGGCGGCAGCAGGGGTTGTGTACGCCGCACAGTGGCTTGTCTAGGGCAGGACCGACGGTGTTGGGCTGATGAAAGCTACATCCACGTTTGGGAGGGGATGACCCTTTCCCTGTATTGTGCTTGTGCTCGATGTTTACAGTTCGAGCCGTTCCATAGCGGTCGGAGGCATCCATTAATTTGCATTCACAATAAAAAGCCGTGAGAGCTTGGTGCACGACTGGTATTCGTGCGTCTCATGGCACGAGGTGCGCAGAACGGAGACCTCCCAACTGACGTCGTCCTTCTTGGCCCGCAGGCGATGGCGCTCTTTGTGCTCAAGCTGTCCATGACGTCGCTGCTAAACGCAGCGGCCGTCGTCCACCCGTGGTGATACTATCATTCATCTATTTGAGTGTCATTGACGTGCCCATGATGCCGATTTTGTATTGTCTTTCACTGTTACGAATCGCGTTTGAAGCTATTGGCGGTATTCAGATTTGAGCAAACCATCGCATTTGCGCATATTGCTATTTGAGTCCTTTTCATGCGCGTGAAGTCATCAGTTCGATATGCTTGCATTACCACCTTTTCAATTTGTTAAGTTTTGCTCAACTCCTCTCAAAAGCGTCGTTCTGTCGACACGCTTGTTTGGAGCTTTTTTAAAGCGTGCAATTTTTTCAGGACTAGAAGCAAGCACGAAAAGCCGAGCATCGTTTAAGAAAAGTGGCCGTGCGGTCAAAAGATACACTGCGTAATTTCTGATTTCTAAGACCTTCTCAAGTATAACCTTTTTTGCAACTATAGGGAACAATACACACACTTAAGACACGTGCTGTTGACCTATTCCTCATCGAATAGCTAGATTAAAAGAGGGCAAGGGAGAGATGTATGGCTAATTCGGCTAAAATATTTTTCTTAACAATTTTTTTCCTGTAATCGCTTAGCATACATAATATTTCGGGCACACCATCATTCCATTGTTTTCTTGTCTGCTCTCCTCACAGAATATCAACACCACCGGAAAATACCCCGTTGATAAAACAGTTGCATGAACGCATACGCGCGCGCGACATCATCATCTAACCGTGAAACAGCTAAGCCCAGTGACGGCGTGGCGATGTGTGTATCATGTGGTGATGTACAGAGGTTTCCTTATCATTGTCCATGGGCATGTCATGGTGGTGATGCTCGGTTGATATTTTCTCATGACTTTGATTTTCAGTTGTCACGCCCTAACAGCGCGCAATGTTTTTTGTATAGCATGTCAGGGCCGGTTGGGCAGGAGATTTTGAGGTTATCGCCGAGAGGACAGATTTTCGATGTCGTGGAGGTTTTTGGTAAAACGAACCATGACCGTTCTTTTGGCGTTATTTCTATGCCATAAACGTAGGTCATTTACTCTGTCTCCCACGCATGGCGAGAGGTTAATTTGAATGTAAATTTTGTAATACGCAAGACCCCGACATGCTTCCTTTAAATCAGAGGTGCAACGTGGTGTCCGCAGTATCTGCAGGGTATTTCAAGATCATTCAAGCCACATCAAAACAGGAAAAACGCCACAGGACAATGAAACTTGCCTTTGATGGTAATGAGTTTCTCAGGGCCAACAAAACACTTGAATACCTCATCAAACACCCCAAGCTCTTAGACCACATAATCGTCACCAACAGTCACAAACTACTCTACTGCTGCATTCCGAAATAGCTCGGTGTTGATCTAAAGATCGCCCGCACTTGTGCGCATGTACCCAGTGCAGGTTTCCAGCCGTGGATTTCTGCGCTCATTACTGAAATTTCTCATTTTGAGTTAAGCGAAATGGACAGAGAGGAACCGCACGGTGACATCTAAAGTAGGATCTGGCAGCCCGGTCAGCACCCAGTTGGGAAGAGCCGGCCAGATACGATCGCGAGACATTGAGCTCGTAGCTCGGAGCAGTTATCAGAAACAGATCACTGGATTCGTTCAATCAGCGCCCGGAATGTCAGGTTCTTCAATGACCATAGATAAATGGACGGGCTGTCTTCTGCTGAGAACTGAGCCGGCTCAGTTAAGGATCATAAGGGCTGAGAGGAAAGGGAACATTGCGTGACTCAGCATCGTGATTTGTGTTTAAAAATTCTGTGGAAGCAAAGTGCAAAGCATAGTATCGAGACTTTAGTGTTATGAAGTTATTGGTGCTCATCATACTATTGCGAGACTACTATTCTTTCATGAGGTATGTGTCAGTGTATTGACCCAAGATGTGAGAAAACAAACATGGTCATGCTTGTGTGGTTGCTTCTATGTCAAGATAAGATGCATGTTTCCTGCTAGCCGGGATGTTTCGTTATTGCCAAGTTTGTTAGCCAACTTAGCCAAAAGCGATTCTAGCTCACTGGACAGGGGGGGGGGGGGGGGCGGGCAAGCATCTTCAGTAAAGAGAACTCGGAAACAGAATCAGTTTGTTTGCCATATGTCATCAGCTGGACTTTTGCTGCCTGCGTATATCTTTTGCTGGGCTTTAGGGACATCTTTAATTCGACACCGTACCGTGCCCTGGGATGCGACACACGACGAGTGCGACAATGCGACGACTAGGTTTGTGTCATGCCCTTCGCCGTTATTGGAGCTCGTCTGGCAACCGGGAATGATGCACCTTTTCTGCGCGCAGCCCATCGATAATTTTGTCCTCGGTTATGACACGGATTGCAATAGTGAAAATTCTCCCTTCACTTGTGTTCCGGGAGTGGAGGAGTAAGACACACAGCTTTTCAGCAAAATCTGGCTGTTTTCAGGATGGCCTTGTTCCGAAAGGTTTTCTTTGTTTAATTACCAAACAGCCGTTTGTCGTAAAATTATTATTTTACAATATTTATACCAATTGTGAGTGTCTTAATCACTCTTTTTACTTATCTCCCGCTTCCTTCCTTTCTTCTTAATATATTTATAAAACTTAATTTTAATACCGAGAAGGTGTCGCATGCCTTCCGCTCCCTATCAGTTTGCGCTACGAAAAACTGCGCACCAGGGCGAGGGCTAATGAATGAGCCATGGCCTTTCATCACGTTTGGCATGCTCATCGTGTAGGTAGTTAATATTTGTATTGATGCAGTTGATTGGTATTTTTCTGACACCAATGGGTAAGGCGATGCGAGAAATCAAAGGAACGTTGCAGGAATGGCTTGTGGACAATAATGCATGCAATGACATAAGGAATTAGGGGACCTACCTATAACGCCAAAAGACACTAAGACCTACTTACCTGAAAATTGCTCGATGTTCCAATTCGGACATCATCCGAATGGTGCTGCTAGGTAAAAACTACCTGGCGGCCAAGGCTCCAAGAGATCCAGCATTCCATTAGCTGGGTGTTGAATTGGATGATATAGGTAAAGCGTGGTTCACACCGCCATAGGACAGAACAGGAAAGGACAAAAGTCCGGCCCAAAACGTTCGAATCAGCTGGCTTTTTCCGTTCCCAGCCGTTTGCGGCTATAACCGGACTTTTGCTGGCGTCTTTTCGGGCGCGAATGCGGCGGACGTTTCGAACTTTTCGGCAAACGGTCAGAAACGTACGAAGTCGAGCAGTGTTCAACTTTCTTCCAGCGCTGTTCCGCGATTCTTGTGCAGATCCCAGCTTGAAGGCGCATTGGTGGTATAACAGCAGGTATGTGTGTAGGAGAAGTAAAATGTGGAAAGTTGTGTGCTTTGGCAGGACGATTCTGTTCCTATTTTATAATGCAGGGTATGATTTAAGGTGGCGGCATACTCCTTTTCAAGCATGTGGTCCGACTGACATGGGAAAAAATCTGTTAAGATAATAGCTTTATGAGACAGGCTGACCTGATCATAGTCCAAACCAATTCTTGCTTTGCATAGGAAATGAGATCCAAACAGCGATGATTGTCTTCTGGTACCAGTAAGTTAGAGTTGCAGTTATTCATTATGTAAAATATAAAAATGCTGAAATATCGGAAAAGGGAATAGGTCCTTGCTACCCAGTGAATGTGTTGTAGTGTTTTTTTACTAGGTTACTTACGTGGGCAAACATGTATTAGGACAACAGCTTTACTGAGCCTTGCGTACCTGGTCATAGTTCATGCCAATTTTCGGTTTGATAATGGCTGCAAGGCTGCAAGGTATGCTTGAAATGATAATGGCTGAAAGCAACCTGTTTTGTGCAAATCTATTTGTTTTCTTAAAATTGATTTGGTTGATGTGTTGGTTTGGATTACAAAAGAAACATAGGCTTTGTTTTAAAAAAAAAATTGCTGATGTGTTGATTTAAGTCAATGTTGTCAACCCAAGGGTAGCAGTTTGAGTGAAACCAGAACACACAAGTAGAACAAATATCAGGATTACATTAGGTCATATTTTATTGATGACATACCGGGATTCACAGCCCATACCACCATGAGACGCATGCAATAAGTCAAGATTACAAAATGATGAGTAAGTGCAAGCATGATATGTGCAAGAATAATGCATAAGCGCAATAATAAGATACTGCAACAGTAATGCATGGTTTCATGAACAACTGGTGCAACATGTACATCCACCAGAGTTCAAATGGCAGTTATGCTGCATTTTGGCTGGATCCCAAAAAGTTGGGATATAGAAACCTGAGTGTTTATCCTATATGTTTTCAGTCATGCCCGGACCTTGGACACAAGAGGAAAGAAGAGTTTTTTATTCACACAGTTAGCAAATATGAGTGGCTGTGTGTCATGCAGCACAGGTCTTATAAAGATGTGCTGAAAAAGGGCAACTCATGGAGAGAGGTTGCTAGAATTGTGAAAACAGACTCCACAGGCAGGTTCTTTACTCAC
The DNA here is from genome assembly GCF_011947565.3 of Pollicipes pollicipes. Classification (NCBI taxonomy): domain Eukaryota; kingdom Metazoa; phylum Arthropoda; class Thecostraca; order Pollicipedomorpha; family Pollicipedidae; genus Pollicipes; species Pollicipes pollicipes. The sequence goes on along the minus strand of NW_023596805.1, from coordinate 8,669,254 downwards.
ATTTGTGGACAGCTATCCATTGCACAGTTATTTGCATGTCCAGTTACAGTTGCAGTATATAGTGCAAGTCATCCAGCTGAATTTGCTTCTTTTTCCACTGGGATGGGGATATCATCGAGCAGTTGTTGCATTGTAAATTTAGGTTTTGGTACATGGTCAAATCACTCATTTTGCACTTCCTGTGATAATCATGATGCGACAGGATGTAAAGTCTTCTTAAGTGTATAATTAGTGTTATTTCTGTTTTTTTAACGATTTATTTCTACATCACCTTCGTCAGCAGAAGACTATATGAAGGCTAAGTGGACATGCCTCAGAGATCGCTACAGAAAACTTCGGAGTGCTGCAAAGAAGCCCCTGCCCAGTGGCAGCGGCAGTGAAGAGGCCCGCGCTCGCGCTTCGAAATGGCCACTCTTCCCTCTGCTGGACGCGGTTCTCCACAAGCACACAACAACATACAGGGGGTATGCCTAGAGTGTTTCGATCTTGCCTGCATCTGACTGTTAAATCATTCAAGGAGTTAAATTCTGTTATTCTGGGAGGTGTGATTATGTGAGCAATTACGAGTGAATGACAAGTATGTCGGGCCGTTGTTTAAGGTTTGTACGTCGTTCTGCTACCGCCAATGTGTGCATCTGCTACCGCCGATGTGGTGGCTTCAGTGCGGCGCCTGGTGAAACCATTTCATCTCTAAAAAAGTGACTGCGTTTTGACCAGTTGTGCTCTCACGTGGCAGTGGCGGAGACAGCTTCGGCGTTCAGGCGTCCCGTGCTGGAAATGGGGAGACGGACAGCTGCAACGGGAGTGCGGCGGGGACCAACGGCAGCGGTGGTGTGGCGGCGGTCGGCGGTAGCGGCGGTGTGACAGCGGCCAGTGGCAGCGGCGGGTGTGACAGCAGCCAGCGGCAGCGGCGGTGTGGGAGCGGGTCGACGGTGGCGGCGGTGTGGCGGCGGTCGGCGGTAGCAGCGGTGTGACAGCGGCCAGCGGCAGCGGCGGTGTGGAAGCGGTCAGCGGCAGCGGCGGGTGGTGTGGTGGCAGCGGCCAAGCGGCGACACCGATGGAGCGTCTCAAAGGACGATATTCGAGCGGGGCGGACGATAGTCAGGTCTTCTTCTCTGCCACCAGTCCCCTCGTACGCCCATTGTGGGACGTGCAGCCTATCTGGAAAAGGAGCCTACACCCTCCCCAGAGGTCGGCCGTACGCGCTCCCCCGTGCCTGACATTGACCAAGCTCCCGCAGACAGAGCACCTCCTAAGGAGAAGCACCGGGATGCTCTTCTGAACCCTTCGCGCTCCCCTCGAGCGCGCGCACCTCCGTGGCGGAGCACGCGCCATCTGACTCTGGACAGCAGAGAAAGAGGAGGCGCACTGGGGAGGGGCTGGCGCCCTGGCAGCAGGGGCTGCTCCACTATGTAAAAGGACAGGATGATGAGAGTGAACTGTTCGACCGACAGGTCGCAGCGGTCTTGCGCCGAATCACCGAGCGCAGGCGCTATATCCTACAACAGGATGTCCTGCAATTGATTATGAGGGAGGACATCACCAAGTAACTTTTCCGCCCTCCCTTCAGTGGTGACAGCCCAGAGAAACTCTTCTTTGCGTAGTCAAGAAACCATTTTGTATTCAATCATGAGTTTGAATAAAAAATGTGACCATTTGGTGTTCAGACTTTGACCAAGCACTGTATATGTCCTGTTCGTAAGTGTGCTGCGAACCTCTCTGAGCTCCATGGCTTGCCGCGTGGCGTTGTTGGAGCTCAGCCGACCGGGGCACCCGAGAGCTCCCGCGGTCATCCTGCGCCACACGCCCCTCGTGACGTCACCGTTCCGCTCAACATCGACGTCGTCGTGGTCGACGTAGCGCGGAGCGTCAGTTGACGTACCATCACGCCGACGTAGTATTTGTGAAGAACACAAGCTGCTTTCACGATGGCGACGACGGTCTCGATACCAGCGATGATCGGTTGGCGAAAGATTCGCCCATTTGAGACGGGAATGCCGAACGTGTTCTCCGCAGTCCGCCTGGCGCGGATGAGGCGGTGGTTGAAACCGTCCTCTGATGTCGATTCTGGGGATTCATCCCCCGCTCAGGGTATGGCCGCATGATGTGATTCTCTAAGTGGAAGTGCCTCGTCTGCCACTAGGACATAGTTGAGGCCATCTCCCGGCGCGGTGACAAGTTGAGCCAGTCCTCTTCAAGGCCTCTTGCCAATGCCGACTGTGCAAAGACGGCGGCGTCATGGGCACTGTCATGACTGCCCACTGCCACTGCCAATGCCACTGCACTGCCCACTGCCACTGCCACTGCCACTGCCACTGCCACTGCCACTGCCACTGCCACTGCCACTGCCACTGCCATGCCACTGCCACTGCCACTGCCACTGCCACTGCCACTGCCACTGCCACTGCCACTGTCACTGCCACTGCCACTGCACTGCCACTGCCATGCCACTGCCACTGCATGCCACTGCCACTGCCACTGTCACTGTCACTGCCACTGCCACTGCCACTGCCACTGCCACTGTCACTGCTCACTGCCACTGCCACTGCCACTGTCACTGTCACTGCCACTGCCACTGCCACTGCCACTGCCACTGTCACTGCCACTGCCACTGCCACTGCCACTGCCACTGCCACTGCCACTGCCACTGCCACTGCCACTGCCACTGTCACTGCACCCACATCTATGTACACAAGGCAGTAGTCCGCACAGCGACGCCAGCAGATGGTGGCGAAAGTTTGACTTGTAGGTGAAGGCCTCGTGGTGCTGAGTTTAAGGCGCTGGATGTGGGTGTGCTTTCCATACATGGCACTTGCAAACAAAAAAGGACAAAATGACGTTGAAGCTGGCACAATGAACATAGGATGGAGGAGGGTGAGGTGCACGCTTGATGTACAAGTGGAAGGGTTTATATTCTGGAACGAGAAATCGTTTTATCTAGTCTAAGCCCCAAAAGAACATGGTGTGAGACCATCAAGTTACCAGTTATGTATGATTAAGTCTAAATTTCATACACGCCTGAAAACGTTATTGACTTGTGCTTCCATACCCAAGCAGTGAGGGAAATTCCAACGTTGTTCAAACTCCTTGGCGATAGCCTGTCACTCATCCTGGCATGGAGGCTTCATTTCTTTGGGAGCCAGTTGATGCCACAATGCTGAGCACACTTCCTTGATGATGCCACTTTTAGTTCGCTGGTGCTACTTGAAGTACCGTCCCACATCTTTCTGGCTCATGCCAGATGTCAGGTATCTGGAAGCCAAGAGGGTAGCAGTTGTGAGGGAAACCAAGTGACCTGGTAATATATATATATATATATATATATATATATATAATATATATATATATATTCCTATAAGATATTCTCAAGCCATAATACAAAACACTGAAGTTTTGAATTACTACATGCCATGTCATGTCTTCTAGTACCTCTTTCATTATGGTGGTGTATAATATGACAAGGCATAAGCATTCCTTGGACGACTAGCACATTTCTACAATACAGGTGTGTTGAATATGTAGAGTAAAAATGGCTTTGATTTGGATACATTTCATGCAGAAATAGAATTATTGAATGTGGATAAAATGCACATGATGCAGAGCAAACACTTCTTATTTCAGCTCAGCATATCACATCTATGATAATTTTAGTGATGTGAGGAATGAAAGAGGTAATACTGCTGTGTGTACCACCACAAAACACACTTGTCTGAAAAGCATTCACATTAATAATCGTCTCATATTGTACAAAAAAGCATAGCCTAGCTGCACTTTGTGCCTCCTCACCATACTAATAGCATGTGGACCAGCATAGGCAGAACATTAGCTGAATATGTTTAGTGTTAGTGCCTGCTAGCATCACTTCTATTGCTAGCACCTTTTCTGTCCTTGTAAAACTGCTTTCTTGGCTCGGTGAAGTACATAACTCTTGAATGCTTCCCTCGCCTCAATGTACCTACCTGCCGATCTCCCATAGCGTCAGTCTCTCAGCTGGCGCTATGGGAGATTGGTAGTCGGTGGTTTGCCGCTGAAGCAGGGGTCCAACTATCTCCAGAACCTCTTCAAACCTTGAAGGCAACATCCGAAATGCGGAATGAGATGTTCCAGCATTCAGCTCCTCTTCCGCGAACCACGTCGCAAACTCCCCGTACTCACCGCGTCGAGTCAGCGATTCCTGCACCCAAACAGCACGTCTGGCCTGTCTGAGCTCTTCCTCTTCTTCACCAAAAAGCACGAGAATGCAAAGTGCCTTTTACCTCTTTGCCATTCTCCTTTCGCCAAACCTTCAGCGCACACAAAACCTCCGGCCTTCACGATCCGCAATTCATTCAGAGCGGGTAAACAACAGTGGACGTCACGGACGCCACAGAATGAGATGAGAATGTCGCGGGTGCATAGGCCTTGCACACTAGACGGTGTCATAGGCCTTGCAACGTTCACAGAAAATCACGCATCAACGGTTTGATCACCTTAAGCAATAGCTCTGATCTAGAATAATTGTTTAGCCGCTTGAGTACGTGCTGATTACAGCCCTGGCTTATTGCTGTTGACAACCATGTGGCGCACAGTATCTGCTTTCATGATGAAATGCATTCATATGGTATACGATTGCCTCAATGAAGATGTACGTGTGTGCGTGCGCGCGTGTCAATGGCGCTATAGTCAGCCATGGAGGCTATATGTTATCGCCTGCCTCTCACCCTTGCAGGAAGGGCCGACGCCGTGGGGAAACGAACCCCGAACACCGCACCTCTAGACTCCCAGACACGCAGTGGATTATTAACACTACGCTATCGGCATCGGCACGTTATCGGCGCGTTAACCACTACGCTATCGGCACCCTTGAAGCGACCGGGTCGCCCGGCAATATTAACTTGGCAAACGACGTAGCAGCGTCATGCAACTTGTAACTCGGAAGTTATACCAATTCCCATCCCAAAACCTATGATTTTTGGAATCAGCGCGTTGAGAAGTCCCTGCACACCAAATTTTGGGGCAATGGAGACGCCCGGAAATATCGGACTATATGTTATGCGTTGTGTAACTCGGAAGTTGCACAAAATCCCACCCCAATGCCCATCGATATTCAAAACTAGCATCCGGAGGAGTTTCGAGTTTCGGGGCCAAGTTCTGACCTCGAACGCCACGGTGATGTCACTTATTGCTTCCAGATATCCATGGCTGCGTGGTACAAACATCGGGGGGGGGGGGGGGGGAGGGGTGGAATCGTCGATGACGCTCGCGTTGCAGACTGAGTTCTCAAAGGGCCCTTGGAATAGCACAAGGAGCATGGTATGCGCTACAGCCTTCAAAGTTGGAACGGTGGTGCTGGCTCGCGGTGTTTTTTCTTTCTTGTACCATGTCCGGTTGAGCTGCACACCGCAGCATCGGACTTGAAATACTACAAGTCTTCTTACTCGGAGGCTGAATCGTAGGGACTAACCCCATAGACATGCTTTTTTTCGATTGTCTATAATTTTCCCCCTAGGCAAGATAGGCGATTTGCGTTTGAATTCTTTTATTTGGGACAAGCGATGTTTTATATGATATGCAACTTGGCAAATAAAATGGCCCAAGCTTTTATTCAGCCGGCTCGATGAACTCTATGACTATGTTTTATATTCGATGGCTATAGTCCAATGAGACAAGTTGAAAGAAAGTTGTAGGAGCCGCCCGATGGGCATATTCTATCGATTAGTTTTTCCCCGAGACAAGATAAGCAAATTTTCTGTGCACCGTGTCCTTTGTATAAAAGAGAGCCCTCGGGTACTGGTTCACCAGTGCATCGTTTTGGCGTCCATGAGAAAACATCGACCTGTAACGGGAATTTTCCACACTTGTGCTGCCAAATTTCGGCTGGGCTGAATCTGGGCCTGAATGTGGGCTAACTTCCGCTACGTTACTGAAACAAGGTCAGAGCCGTCATCTAAACTTGTCATACGCGGAATAAAGCAACGTTTCGAACCATTGCGCATGTTTAGCAGATCATAATAGCCCGAGGCTTCCCTCGTCGTCATACCATGATTGCGTCGCACTATCCCACAGTCACTCGCCAGCTGCCTCAGCCCCGTGTTGCCAGTGTTGGCGACTAATCGTGAAACTGACGATTTTGTGAGCGCGTGTCGGCGAAGAATTCTGCCTTTGGTGATTAGCGATAGCATTGCATAAAAGCTGTCAAGTTCTGAGAATGCCTAAAATTTTAATCGATGGTGCTGCAATCGCGCCCAAAAGTCTAGAAGTAGGTACATCATGTATTATTCGATGTTCATGATACTATTTGCGGCCTTGCGGTTTAGTCGTCTTTTATTCTACCGAAGCGCACGCGTGGCTTTGTCCCCAGATCACCCGCTGAAGCAGTGCCTGCTGCCTGTACCGAAGCCCGCTGCCCGAATGCTGCAATTCCAGGTCTAACGGCTTCCAAGCTGTGTCTCTGGCCCACCGCGCCAGGCGATACCGTGGAAGGAACTCCGTGTTTGCGATCAAGCCGCGCGGTGCCAGAATGACGCTTTTTGGCGAGGTGCCTGCTGTACAATGGCTACGCCAATCATCCTCAGGAGCTCAAACCCGTTGTCACGGGGCAAAGTCCTCCAATTAATGCCTTAGATCGCACGTGATCGGCAATCTCCTGCTAAAGCTATAAGCATTCATACAATTGCCTATAGTGCACATGATAATTGTTTAAATTGTACATAATGTAGGTTAATAACGCTGAAGTATCGATGTCCGCAATGTATGTTCGCATACAGTGGATAATGTATTCGAAAAGTGGATAGCAACAACAAGTTTGTGGCAACTGGTCAACTTGGCGATAAAACTGGCTATTTTTTGTGCGAACTCAACGATAACCTGGCCACCCTGCCACAATCATGCTGGCTAGAATGTCAGAGCTGACAAGAAGCACACTAGCCTAATAACGCGAGGTTGCGGGTTGGATTCCGAGCCCAGCTGCACTTAGTTTTGCCCTGAACTCCGCGTCAGCCATGATACCTGCTACCTGCTAATGAACGCAGCCATAAAAAACGCCGATGCATTATACGAAGACAGAGTAATCACAATGGTAGGAGCGGCGCCAGCTTGTACGTCATCAGCGCGGCGGTGCCCCCCGTAATGAAGCAAGTCTGCTCGCCGTCTGGCTGAAGTAGCACTCTCCGCCGCGGTAGCTGCGTCTCATCACGCACAGCATGACGGTGTCGTGGTGCGCGGCTGGCAGGCCGCTTCGTGGGACGTAGTGCTCCCCCGGGAGGACACGTTACAAGGACTTGCGAGCGCGACGTAATGGCACCTGTCTCATAAGTCCGCACTATGACGAAACTGTCCTCGCCTCGCGGCCGGCGGTACAGCGGCTCTCTGGCGGAGAGCGGTCCGCGGTGGTTCTGGGGGGGGGGGGGGGGGAGGGGGGTGGAGACTCACGCGGAACGCTCAGCACGGACTCTCAGCGCAGACTCCTGCGCTGGACTCCTGCGTTGCGAGCTCGCGCCTCGGATTCGCTGGCGGAGTCGTCGTGGAGCTCAGAGCTCCCAAAGCTGTGGTACTCCCAAGAAGCCTGGGCTTCCACGCAGACACACGGAACGTAAATAATGTAACGTCCCTGATCGGTAACAGCGCAGAGAAAGACACCTGCCGCTAGCGTCCGAGATAACGGCCGTTTGGGCTGGCGATCTTTGTGCTGTGACGAGTTTATGGCTTACGATCCTTTTTCATAAGATCCTTGATACGTGCGATTTTTCTTAGTGCCAGCGAGCTCTTTCCTCACTCCATGTATTATCGCGCTGCTGTTTGCTTACAACGTTTTACTGTGTAATTCTTTGTCATACGCGATCGGCTCAACTGATCGACTCAACTGATGACTGATGCACTGGCTTTGAGACATGACACCCTAAAAAGCATTGCTTTAGAGTACGTTCCAGCTTAATATCCAGCGATTTTTAGGTGGAGGCGTATGTTTAGCTGGAAAATCTTAGAAAGTCTGTGCGTGACGTTTTGATGTTTCGAAAACTCCCCAAATGTGATGAATTACTCGGCGCCACCATCTGATTCCATTGGATATGAGCACCGAAGCGAGCATGTCTCGTTAACTCGTCATTCGTCTTAATTTAACGTAAAGGTGTGGTGTCATGAAAAAAATGATTTCGAGCACTCGTAGAGCTTAAAAAACTTTATTAAATAACACGTGCATAATGTGAGCTGACACAGTGGGACGCCGCGAACTGGAATGTGACGAACTCTGACGCGTGGGGTGTGTTTATGGCGGGGGGAAGGGGTGATAAATCTGTCCCGTGCCGCCTTTGCTACAAGTAGTGCCAGATCCACGAAATTCTCACTGCGTAAGCTTGGCGCCTTACATTTGAATGCCTAGTAACTGTAGGCATAGGTCCGATAGTTCAAGTCTAACGAGGTCGATGGGGAGAGGAAAAGGTCACATGACAATCAACGCCGAACGTGCCCATTAGTTAAGACACGGACGCTCACGCAGGCGGACGGAGAGCATTACGCTGGGGACACTTCATGCGCCATGCTGCGTAATTACGCCGCGAGCGCGGAGCTGTGTGTTCCGGCGGTGTCACACAGAGCTCTGGTCCGTCAGCGGTGTCACACAGAGGTACAGTCCGTCAGCGGTGTCGCACAGAGCCCTGGTCTGTCAGCGGTGTCACACAGAGCCCTGGTCCGTCAGCTGTGTCGCACAGAGCCCTGGTCCATCAGCGGTGTCGCACAGAGCCCTTGTCCGTCAGCGGTGTCACACAGAGCCCTGGTCCGTCAGCGGTGTCGCACAGAAGCACAGTCCGTCAGCGGTGTCATACAGAGCCCTGGTTCGTCAGCGGTGTCGCACAGAAGCACAGTCCGTCAGCGGTGTCATACAGAGCCCTGGTTCGTCAGTGGTGTCGCACAGAAGCACAGTCCGTCAGCGCTGTCACACAGAGCCCTGGTCCGTCAGCGGTGTCACACAGAGCCCTGGTCCGCCAGCGGTGTTGCACAGAGCCCTGGTCCGTCGGCGGTGTCGCACAGGGGCACAGTCCGTCAGCAGTGTCGCAAAGAGCCCTGGTTCGTCAGCGGCGTCATACAGAGCCCTGGTCCGTCAGCGGTGTCACACAGAGCCCTGGTCTGTCACCGGTGTCACACAGAGCCCTGGTCCGTCAGCGGTGTCGCACAGAGCCCTGGTCCGCCAGCGGTGTTGCACAGAGCCCTGGTCCGTCGGCGGTGTCGCACAGGGGCACAGTCCGTCAGCAGTGTCGCAAAGAGCCCTGGTTCGTCAGCGGCGTCATACAGAGCCCTAGTCCGTCAGCAGTGTCACACAGAGCCCTAGTCCGTCAGCGGTGTCGCACAGAGCCCTTGTCCGTCATTGGTGTCGCACAGAGCCCTGGTCCGTCGGCGGTGTCGCACAGGGGCACAGTCCGTCAGCAGTGTCGCAAAGAGCCCTGGTTCGTCAGCAGCGTCATACAGAGCCCTAGTCCGTCAGCAGTGTCACACAGAGCCCTGGTCCATCAGCGGTGTCGCACAGAACCCTGGTCCGTCAGCGGTGTCGCACAGAACCCTGGTCCGTCAGCGGTGTCGCACAGAGGCACAGGCCGTCAGCAGTGTCAGACAGAGCCCTGGTTCGTCAGCGGTGTTATACAGAGCCCTAGTCCATGGCAGATTATCTGCAAGGCCACTTAAGCAAATTGACGACGCTGCTTTGCAAAGCGACGTTGCGTTTAATGCTATGCTTGCACCGAACTCAGATGGTGGGTCAAGCCAGGTCACGCGTGGAAGCTGCTTGGACATTATGTACACAATGCAGAGAGCCCGACTAATTAATGAGCCCGGATAGGGAACAAAGCTTCTTTTCACAGCGAGGCCATATGGACCCAAGCTGTAGGGTTGAATCCAGGTCAACGCAAGTGTTACCACCGGTTGAACAGCAGGCTACCCCCCCCCCCCCCTTCACACACACGCACACTCTAAGCCTCAAAGATGGAACCTCCGAAATCGAAGCGGATCGGAGGTTTTTTGCATAAATGCATAAGGATGGCGTGGTATGAAACAATGAAACCAAATGGGGGGGGGGGGGGGGGGGGGGGTCGCCCGAATGACGGGATCAAAGTTTCCGCCCATGGAAGGGCTGCTGGGTTTGCACCCTGTGTTAGTCACTTACCTTAAAGCGCGACATTCTTTGGATACCGTAGCGGCCGAAAATGACTGCTAGTTTGGTCTTAGCGCAAAAGCACAACCTTGCGTGTGTATCTCTTCGAACCGAGAGAATCTACTAAAGCTTGTGCATAAAAAGCTTAGTGCCTAAAACTACCCTTCGGATTCTTTAGGCGCTATGATCTACATGGGTAATGCGGAAGACGACCAATTTTAGGCACAAGCTTACAATCTTCTATCATGCCGAGTTGTGAACACGGAGGCGTAAAAGCATGTACCGTGATTGTCAGTGAACGGACATTTTTTTGCGTGCTTATTTAGTTGCACACGAGGCGCGTTGATTTGTGACTCAACTGAATGCAAGAAAACACAACATATACCGAATAAATGCAGTAACGCACGGAAATGAACTTGAAGTAGGCTCATGGATGCACGGTGAGGGCGCATTAAATTCACACGTTTTACCTTTTCCAAGTTTGCCAACATACCCATTTACCATTGGCGACAGACACAGTCGTACTACGGACACCACAAGCACTGACAAGCACAAAATTAATAACCACAGAACGTTTTTCATGCCAATCTTGTGCACCTGTTAGAACATGAGTTACTTCCAAAGAGACCAGCTGGTTACGTTGCTGTTCTTAACGGTTTGATATCGCGAATTGCCATCGCTTCTGTGAGCTAACATCCAGAAGCGCCGATGGAATTCATTTGCACGTTTGCCATATCTTTGATGTCCTTCCTACAGTACCAATTATAAGGAAAATATTGTAAATTTCACAAACATTGAGCCCAAACATAAGTGGAATGCGCTTTTGTGGCATTAAGCCCCTCATAAACAACATCATAAACAGCTATATTTTTAGGCAGCCAGCATTTCTGTATCGATATATTATGTACATTGCAAATGTTGCTTGATTTCATATTAAGTGTATCTTTCATCGCTTGTAGTCTGCGCAGAAGAAGTGTGCTGTTCTTTAATGGAAAACGTTATTTCAGGAGTATTTGACATAAGATGAAATAGCGAGAGTTGAGTGATGCTCGGGATTTATCACTCATTTGACGTATGCAATTGCCGGTCATTTATCTGGGAAAAATGGAGTTCCAAGACAAATTTCGATTTCTTTGGAATATTTTATGCATTTTTAGAATTAAGTTGAGTTGGAAATCAAGGTGTTTTGCACACGATTGACATTATTCCCTCTGAAGAGCGCGTTAAAACTCATGAACACGACATTTGAACGTCATGTAC
>NW_023596805.1:8612679-8656877 GCF_011947565.3 Pollicipes pollicipes | reverse complement strand
TCTCCTCTCTCTCTCTCTCTCTCTCTCTCTCCTTCTCTCTCCTCTCTCTCTCTCTCCCTATATATATATATAGTATATATATATATATATATATCGTATTTGTCATGTTGCACAAAACAGGTCTAAACGCAGCCACGTAGAGCAAGAATGATGTGCTTCAACATCATGCTCTGTACCTTTGAAAACGTCGCTCCACTTATGAGTCGAGGACATCGTTAACGAGAACTTTCGAAACCCAACATCTGGCGGACTTCTGAAAGGCACGCCAGTGGCAATGTTCGCAAGGCACGGTTCCGTGAACTCATAAAGCGGGCTGACAGCCGCACGTGTAAGGGGCAGCGGTCTCCGACAGCCGGGCCTTTCACGCCCAATTGCATCGTAGATCCGTAGACCCAGCAGACCTCGATCCTACCATTCTCAGAACTCGGGGCCTGAACAGTAGCACGTTTGCCGAATGATTGTATATCGCCTAGCATCACCAAGCAGTTTGGAAACCACCCAGCTGGCAGCTGCGTCACTAGCCCTCCCATCTGGCGTGCCTGACTGCGCCTCTGCCCCAAGTCTGGCGTGCCTGACCGCGCCTCTGCCCCTGGCCCTGGTGTGCCTGGCTGCGCCTCTGCCCCTGGCTCTATTGTGCCTGGCTGCGTCTCCGCCCCGACTCTGGCATGCCTGACTGCGCCTCTGCCCTTGACTCCAGCGTGCCTGACTGCGCCACTGCCCCTGGCCCTGGTGTGCCTGGCTGCGCCTCTGCCCCTGGATCTAGTGTGCCTGGCTGCGTCTCCGCCCCCGACTCTGGCGTGCCTGACTGCGCCTCTGCCCTCGACTCTAGCGTGCCTGACTGCGCCTGACTGCAGCCTCGTGCGGCAGCCCTCGTGCGGCAGACAGACAACGACGCTGAACGGACGGCCAAGACCAACGGTGGCCTGCCGAGGCGATATTGGCGAGCCGGGCTGATTCTGGTGACGTTGCGCACTTGTTCTGGACCACCAGGGGAATAGCCGGTTAGGAAGGCAGGGTGGAAGGGAGCGAGCTGTTACAGGGAATAAAAAACAACAGATCCGCCAGCCAAGAAGGACCAGGCACAACGCGTTATGATATCAGCATGCATTGTCGACATCGTAGCGCACGTGTTTTCTTCGGCCTTGGCATGTCAAACACCACGCCAATGTTTGTGACTCGTTGGCTTGCGAGCACCATCGATCAAAGTGTCGTCAAAGCGCTTTCGTATCTAGCTGATTCCTCGCTATCAGCGAGCTAGCGATTGCTGCTAACTTAATGGCTAATGCATTGTGTGGTTGTGCGATATTCCCGCTGCTTATGCTGGTCAACAGGGAATAATAAAGACCTTCATCAGCTGATGTATGAATCATCTAAATGAAAGCTCCTTGTACATCGATAATGCATTGTGACAGACTGAGCTGAAGGTTCTTTGGAACTGAAGTCTGAAAGGAACGGGCTTTAGCAAGTGACGGGTCTTTCAGTGAGGCTGACTTGCAGGGTGCAGTTAGAGATATGACGCACTTTATTGCACATTCCACAATATTTCAGGCTTGTAATAACGTTGCATGTTTGCCTGTGCAACTTGAATCTTGTATGTCATTGGGGCTTCTACGACGCGCCCGCCCGCTGAGGCTGTAAGATCTTTCCTAAGATCTCTCCTACACGTGTAAGGTCCCTCCCCCTGGCGGGAAGGGCGGACACCGCAGGGAATTGAACCCCGTGCCTCTGGTTTTCCCAGTCGTGCGGTGGTTTCGCATACACGTTGACCACTGCACTCTCAGTACCCTAAACGAACGCGAACGGCAAGGAGTGGAAGTACCTAGGAGACAGGTAGTAGGAGTATTGGAATATAAGTACCTCGACGTCAGCAAATTGAATCAATTTAGCAGATGCCATTCCGTTGATATCTTCATAATATTTGAGGATGTAAACAATATTTTTGCGATATGCTAGATCGCACATTTTGGTAATAACGTCTCACACACGGCGAGTGTCCGTCACATCCCGTCTGTCCAGATAGGTCCGTTGGTTAGAGCACCTGCCTTCCAATCCATCCACCCGTGGCGGAGTGAGTTCGATCCGCTTTGCGCGCTTACTCTTTGTCCCGACAGGCATGGCCTTCGGCCGGTAGCAGGGGTTAAATCTAAAGGTCAGGTGCGGTGAAAGAATGGGACGGACTGTGCCGAGCACTGAGGCATGTTAAACTTTCGCAGGGATCTGCCGCTGACCTGAAACTGCACGATAAGATGGAAGTGGCCGGGGCTCACACGAGTCCCGCGGAGCGTGGTCTCTGATCCAAAAATTCATCCATTTCAAAACTTTGCATTAAATATTCAAGAGTGGTAGTAGTATCACAAATATTTACAGTGAGTGGTGGTACTTTAAAATAAATCTAGTGGAACATCAGTTGTGGCCCAAAGCTTTGCCTGCCCACCCTTCACCGGAAGCCATGTGTACGGAACTAGAGAATAAAATGAAAAAGAAACTACGGAACGGGAAACTGACGCATTTCACGCCTAATGAATAACTCGCAGTGATGAAACATGTGGTAAAAACGAATTGCATGGGGCACCTCAACTTTTTCCGCTCTATTTTGGTGTGCAGCCTATCCCTTACCTATGTTGCCCCACCCCTAATATAGAGCTTAGATCATCAAAAATTTGCTAAGACGATAAAACAAAACATTATCATCTTTCGGAAAATCTGGCGTTTGTTACCACATAGTTGTTGGAAGCACTGCCTCTGTTCAAGACGTTGCTTATCTTATCAAAAGTTTTTCCTCGTTTAGGTAGATACATTGCGGCTGGAAAACGTTCTGCTTTGTCCGGTTGTTCCAATCATCACGCTTTTTTAATTGTTTTTGCAATTCAAGCTGGATTGCCATCATCAATGACATTGAAAGCTAATGATGACAGTTTGTATTATAAAGCGAGCCGGCTACTGAGGCTATTTTGCGCGCTCTATTGAAGGCTGTCCTTCCATAGCTTTTCAGAAGATTTTATCGAGAGGGATTCATCGAACTGCAACGTGATAAAACAACCCTAGCTTATGAAATGACCCGCTGAGAAAGTCATTATGGTGGCTTTCTCAGCCGGCCATTTCATTAACTAAGTAGAGGACGGCATGGGAACTTACCGCGCTCGATGATTATGGTTATTCTGTTACCATGAACGAGCACATTGGGGTTGGGGAGGGAACTTGTGTCTCGGCTACCTGTCTTCCGCACATAAAAACTTGGAATGGCAAGCAGACGATCTGGCCTCATTTGTGTATCAAGTTAAAAAGTACACAAAATGGTGTTCAAAATGCAAATACATAGACATCTCCACTAGGCATATAAAAAAGGTTGTGACCAATGAAAATTGAAGTTTTCGGCAACTTATCTAGCTATCGCCTGGCAAAATCCCTGCCCTCCCCCCCCCCCCCCCGATCGTCTACAGACTGCGTGGAGCAGCGGAAACTGGTCGCTTAACATTACGTGCCAGAGCTACCGCTGCGGGGGGGAAAATCAATAGCTTTTTATCCAAAGTTTCCTGAAATTGCGACTGCCGACTTACGACTGCGAGCTGTAATGCGCCTTAATTAAATGTACATGCGCATGACATCGCGACTCGGCATTTACCGCTACTGGCATGAAAAGGTATTATACAGTAGTGCTCGTCACCAGAGCATTCGCCGAAAACATTTCTGCCTTTCCACTGCCGGATTCTGTCATGCCAGATTGGATCCGACATGTGTCATGCTAGGTAAGCAGCGCATTAGGACCGCGGCATGACGCGTGTTTGTCAGGCGATGTCTGCTGACGAGCTTGTTGCTTGTCTCAACACATTGTTTGGCCGACTTCTCAGTCTGATGTAATGAGTTCTGAAAAGCAGCAGGGCGTGCACGGTGGCATTCGCTAGTGCGGCTAATGACGCTCTGGCGCATTGACTGGGGTATTTCCAGACCGCCCTCCCGCCGCCTACCACTGTCTCCGTTCTTAAAACCAGACCAGACCAGACCATACAGAATCCGCAGACCAGACGCAGCTCTCTCCGTTCGGTGAAAGTGGCGGGACCCAACCATGCATGCGCCTGTTGAAGCGATGTCTGCTCCCTATGCTTCTCTTGGCAGGGGGTCTTCCTTGAAAGAGACATGCATCAGCTAGCATTTGCAGACGCTCTCCGCCCTCACGATCTGCCCCACCACGTCGCATGCTTACGCACCCGAGTATTTCAAGCACCAAGCACTTCCTTTTATACAGCACTAAGGTACGCATCTAGACATCACCAAGGCATTCTCACAAGAAGTACATGACGTTCAAATGTCGTGTTCATGAGTTTTAACGCGCTCTTCAGAGGGAATAATGTCAATCGTGTGCAAAACACCTTGATTTCCAACTCAACTAAATTCTAAAAATGCATAAAATATTCCAAAGAAATCGAAATTTGTCTTGGAACTCCATTTTTCCCAGATAAATGACCGGCAATTGCATACGTCAAATGAGTAATAAATCCCGAGCATCACTCAACTCTCGCTATTTCATCTTCTGTCAAATACTCCTGAAATAACGTTTTTCATTAAAGAACAGCACACTTCTTCTGCGCAGACTACAAGCGATGAAAGATACACTTAATATGAAATCAAGCAACATTTGCAATGTACATAATGCATCGATACAGAAATGCTGGCTGCCTAAAAATATAGCTGTTTATGATGTTGTTTATGAGGGGTTTAATGCCACAAAAGCGCATTCCACTTATGTTTGGGCTCAATGTTTGTGAAATTTGCAATATTTTCCTTATAATTGGTACTGTAGGAAGGACATCAAAGATATGGCAAACGTGCAAATGAATTCCATCGGCGCTTCTGGATGTTAGCTCACAGAAGCGATGGCAATTCGCGATATCAAACCGTTAAGAACAGCAACGTAACCAGCTGGTCTCTTTGGAAGTAACTTATGTTCTAACAGGTGCACAAGATTGGCATGAAAAACGTTCTGTGGTTATTAATTTTGTGCTTGTCAGTGCTTGTGGTGTCCGTAGTACGACTGTCTGTCGCCAGTGGTAAATGGGTATGTTGGCAAACTTGGAAAAGGTAAAACGTGTGACTTAAATGCGCCCTCACCGTGCATCCATGAGCCTACTTCAAGTTCATTTCCGTGCGTTACTGCATTTATTCGGTATATGTTGTGTTTTCTTGCATTCAGTTGAGTCACAAATCAACGCGCCTCGTGTGCAACTAAATAAGCACGCAAAAAAATGTCCGTTCACTGACAATCACGGTACATGCTTTTACGCCTCCGTGTTCACAACTCGCATGATAGAAGATGTAAGCTTGTGCCTAAAATTGGCGTCTTCCGCATTACCCATGTAGATCATAGCGCCTAAAAGAATCCGAAGGGTAGTTTTAGGCACTAAGCTTTTATGCACAAGCTTTAGTAGATTCTCGGTTCGAAGAGGTACACACGCAAGGTTGTGCTTTTGCGCTTAAGACCAAACTAGCAGCATTTTCGGCCGCTACGGTATCCAAAGAATGTCGCGCTTTAAGGTAAGTGACTAACACAGGGGGCAAACCCAGTAGCCCTTCCATGGGCGGAAACTTTGATCCCCGTCATTCGCGACCACCGCCCTCCCCCCCCTCCCCCACCCCCCCATTTGTTTGATTGTTTTATACCCACGCCATCCTTATGCATTTATGCAAAAACCTCCGATCCGCTTCGATTTCGGAGGTTCCATTTTTGAGGCTTAGAGTGTGTGTGTGGAGGGGGGGGGGGGGGTAGCCTGCTGTTCAACTGGTGGTAACACTTGCGTTGACCTGGATTCAACCCTACAGCTTGGGTCCATATGGCCTCGCTGTGAAATGAAGCTTTGTTCCCTAACCGGGCTCATTAATTAGTCGGGCTCTCTGCATTGTGTACATAATGTCCAAGCAGCTTCCACGCGTGACCTGGCTTGACCCACCATCTGAGTTCGGTGCAAGCATAGCATTAAACGCAACGTCGCTTTGCAAAGCAGCGTCGTCAATTTGCTTAAGTGGCCTTGCAGATAATCTGCCATGGACTAGGGCTCTGTATAACACCGCTGACGAACCGCTGGGCTCTGTCTGACACTGCTGACGGCCTGTGCCTCTGTGCGACACCGCTGACGGACCAGGGCTCTGTGCGACACCGCTGATGGACCAGGGCTCTGTGTGACACTGCTGACGGACTAGGGCTCTGTATGACGCCGCTGACGAACCAGGGCTCTTTGCGACACTGCTGACGGACTGTGCCCCTGTGCGACACCGCCGACGGACCAGGGCTCTGTGCAACACCGCTGGCGGACCAGGGCTCTGTGTGACACCGCTGACGGACCAGGGCTCTGTGTGACAGCGCTGACGGACCGTGCCTCTGTGCGACACCGCTGACGGACTGTACCTCTGTGGGACACCGCTGACGGACCAGAGCTCTGTGTGACACCGCCGGAACACACAGCTCCGCGCTCGCGGCGTAATTACGCAGCATGGCGCATGAAGTGTCCCCAGCGTAATGCTCTCCGTCTGCCTGCGTGAGCGTCCATGTCTTTACTAATGGGCACGTTCGGCGTTGATTGTCATGTGACCTTTTCCTCTCCCCATCGACCTCGTTAGACTTGAACTATCGGACCTATGCCTACAGTTACTAGGCATTCAAATGTACGGCGCCGAGCTTACGCAGTGAGAATTTCGTGGATCTGGCATTATTTGTAGCAAAGGCGGCACGGGACAGATTTATCACCCCTTCCCCCCGCCATAAACACACCCCACGCGTCAGAGTTCGTCACATTCCAGTTCGCGGCGTCCCACTGTGTCAGCTCACATTATGCACGTGTTATTTAATAAAGTTTTTAAGCTCTACGAGTGCTCTAACTCATTTTTTCATGACACCACACCTTTACATTAAATTACGACGAATGACGAGTTAACGAGACATGCTCGCTTCGGTGCTCATATCCAATGGAATCAGATGGTGGCGCCGAGTCATTCATCACATTTGGGGAGTTTTCGAAACATCAAAACGTCACGCACAGACTTTCTAAGATTTTCCAGCTAAACATACGCCTCCACCTAAAAATCGCTGGATATTAAGCTGGAACGTACTCTAAAGCAATGCTTTTTAGGGTTTCATGTCTCAAAGCCAGTGCATCAGTCATCAGTTGAGTCGATCAGTTGAGCCGATCGCGTATGACAAAGAATTACACAGTAAAACGTTGTAAGCAAACAGCAGCACGATAATACAGGGAGTAGGAAAAGCTAGCAGCACTAAGAAAAATCGCACGTAAAGGATCTTATGAAAAAGATCGTAAGCCATAGCTCGCACAGCACAAAGGTCGCCAGCCAAACGGCCGCCATTTCGGCGCTAGCGGCAGGTTGTCTTTCTGCGCTGTATACCAATCAGGGACGTTACATTATTTACGTTCCGTGTGTCTGTGTGAAAGCCCGCTTCCGTCCGCGCAGGAGTCTGCACTGAGATTCCGTGCTGAGGGTCCGCGGAGTTCCACCCAGAACCGCCGCGGACCGCTCTCCGCCCGAGAGACGTGTACCGCGCCGCGAGGCGAGGACAGTTCGTCATAGTGCGACTTATGAGACAGGTGCCATTACGTCGCGCGCCAGCCTTGTAACGCGTCCCGGGGGAGCACTACGTCACGCGAAGCGGCCTGCCAGCCGCGCACCACGACACCGTCATGCTGTGCGTGATGAGACGCAGCTGCCGCGGCGGAGTGCTACTTCAGCCAGACGGCGGGCAGACTTGCTTCATTACGGGGGCACCGCCGCGCTGATGACGTACAAGCTGGCGCCGCTCCTACCATTGTGATTACTCTGTCTTCGTATAATTCATCGGCGTTTTTTATGGCTGCGTTCATTAGCAGGTAGCAGGTATCATGGCTGACGCGGAGTTCAGGGCAAAACTAAGTGCAGCTGGGCTCGAAATCCAACCCGCAACCTCGCGTTATTAGGCTAATGTGCTTCTTGTCAGCTCTGACATTCTAGCCAGCATGATTGTGGCAGGGTGGCCAGGTTTATCGTTGAGTTCGCACAAAAAGTAGCCAGTTTTATCGCCAAGTTGACCAGATGCCACAAACTTGTTGTTGCTATCCACTTTTCGAATACATTATCCACTGTATGCGAACATACATTGCGGACATCGATACTTCAGCGTTATTAACCTACATTATGTACAATTTAAACAATTATCATGTGCACTATAGGCAATTGTATAAATGCTTATAGCTTTAGCAGGAGATTGCCGATCACGTGCGATCTAAGGCATTAATTGGAGGACTTTGCCCCGTGACAACGGGTTTGAGCTCCTGAGGATGATTGGCGTAGCCATTGTACAGCAGGCACCTCGCCAAAAAGCGTCATTCTGGCACCGCGCTGCTTGATCGCAAACACGGAGTTCCTTCCACGGTATCGCCTGGCGCGGTGGCCAGAGACACAGTTGGAAGCCGTTGACCTGGAATTGCAGCATTGGGCAGCGGGCTTCGGTACAGGCAGCAGGCACTGCTTAGCGGGTGATCTAGGGACAAAGCCACGCGTGCGCTTCGGTAGAATAAAAAACGACTAAACCGCAAGGCCGCAAATAGTATTCATGAACATCGAATAATACATGATGTACCTACTTCTAGACTTTTGGGCGCGTTTGCAGCACCATCGATTAAAATTTTAGGCATTTTCAGAACTTGACAGTTTTATGCAATGCTATCGCTAATCACCAAAGGCAGAATTTCTTCGCCAAACGCGCTCACAAAATCGTCAGTTTGACGATTAGTCGCCAACACTGGCAACACGGGGCTGAGGCAGCTGGCGAGTGCTGTGGGATAGTGCGACGCAATCATGGTATGACGACGAGGGAAGCCTCGGGCTATTATGATCTGCTAAACATGCGCAATGGTTCGAAACGTTGCTTTATTCCGCGTATGACAAGTTTAGATGACGGCTCTGACCTTGTTTCAGTAACGTAGCGGAAGTTAGCCCACATTCAGGCCAGATTCTGCCCAGCCGAAGTTTGGTAACACAAGTGTAGAAAATTCCCTTTACAGGCCGATGTTTTCCCGTCAAGGCCAAAACGGGGTACTGATGAACCAGTACCCGAGGGCTCTCTTTTATACAAAGGACGTTGTGCACAGAAATTTGCTTATCTTGAACCGGGAAGAATTATCGATAGAAATATGCCCATGGGCGGCTCCTACAATTTTCTTTCAACTTGTCTCATCGAACTATGACCATCAAATACAGAACATAGGCATAGAGTTCATCAAGCTGGCGGAATACAAGTCTGGGTCATTTATATATACATATATACATATATATATATATATATATATATATATATATATATATATATATATATATATATATATATGGGCAAACCCAATAGGAACAATACATTTAGTGATTTTTCACTTTGGCACCGCAAATATATGCCAAGTTGCATATCATATAAAAAATCGCTAGCTCAAATTCAAGAAAGCAAACTCAAATCGCGTATCTTGCCTAGGGAAAAATTAAAGACCATCGAAAAAACATGTCTATGGGGTGGTCCCTACGATTCAGCCTCCGAGTAAGAAGACTTGTAATATTGCAAGTCCGATGCTGCGGTGTGTAGCCCAACCGGACATGGTAAAAGAAAGAAAAACACCGTGAGCTAGCACCACCGTTCCAACTTTGGAGGTTGTAGCGCACACCATGCTCCTTGTGCTATTCCAAGGGCCCTTTGAGAACTCAGTCTGCAACGCGAGCGTCATCGACGATCCCCCCCCCCCCCCCCCCCCCACCTCCCGATGTTTGTCCCAGGCAGCCATGGCTTATCTGGAAGCAATTGGTGACGTCACCGTGGCGGTCAAGGTCGGAACTTCGTTCCGAAACTCGAAGCTCCTCCAGATGCTAGTCTTGAATATTGATGGGCTTTGGGGTGGGATTTTGCGCATCTCCCGAGCTACACAACGCATAACATATTAGTCAGATATTTCCGGGCGTCTCGATTGTCTTAAAATTTAATGCGCAGGGACTTCTCAATGCGCTGATTCCAAAAATCATAGGTTTTGGGATGGGAATTGGTATAACTTCCGAGTTAAAAGCTACATAACGCTGCTACGTCGTTTGCCAAGTTAATATTGCCGGGTACCTCGGTCGCTTCAAGGGTGCCGATAGCGTAGTGGTTAACGCGCCGATGACGTGCCGATGCCGATAGCGTAGTGTTAATAACCATTGCGTGTCTGAGAGTCTAGAGGTGCGGTGCTCGGGGTTCGTTTCCCTACGGCGTCCGCTCTTCCTGCAAGGGTGAGAGGCAGGCGATAACATATAGCCTCCATGGCTGACTATAGCGCCATTGACACGCGCGCACGCACACACGTACATCTTCATTGAGGCAATCGTATACCATATGAATGCATTTCATCATGAAACAGATACTGTGCGCCACATGGTTGTCAACAGCAATAAGCCAGGGCTGTAATCAGCACGTACTCAAGCGGCTAAACAATTATTCTAGATCAGAGCATTGCTTAAGGTGATCAAACCGTTGATGCGTGATTTTCTGTGAACGTTGCAAGGCCTATGACACCGTCTAGTGTGCAAGGCCTATGCACCCGCGACATTCTCATCTCATTCTGTGGCGTCTGTGACGTCCACTGTTGTTTACCCGCTCTGAATGAATTGCGGATCGTGAAGGCCGGAGGTTTTGTGTGCGCTGAAGGTTTGCGAAAGGAGAATGGCAAAGAGGTAAAAGGCACTTTGCATTCTCGTGCTTTTTGGTGAAGAAGAGGAAGAGCTCAGACAGGCCAGACGTGCTGTTTGGGTGCAGGAATCGCTGACTCGACGCGGTGAGTACGGGGAGTTTGCGACGTGGTTCGCGGAAGAGGAGCTGAATGCTGGAACATCTCATTCCGCATTTCTGATGTTGCCTTCAAGGTTTGAAGAGGTTCTGGAGATAGTTGGACCCCTGCTTCAGCGGCAAACCACCGACTACCAATCTCCCATAGCGCCAGCTGAGAGACTGACGCTATGGGAGATCGGCAGGCAGGTACATTGAGGCGAGGAAGCATTCAAGGGTTATGTACTTCACCGAGCCAAGAAAGCAGTTTTACAAGGACAGAAAAGGTGTTAGCAATAGAAGTGATGCTAGCAGGCACTATCACTAAACATATTCAGCTAATGTTCTGCCTATGCTGGTCCACATGCTATTAGTATGGTGAGGAGGCACAAAGTGCAGCTAGCTATGCTTTTTTGTACAATATGAGACGATTATTAATGTGAATGCTTTTCAGACAAGTGTGTTTTGTGGTGGTACACACAGCAGTATTACCTCTTCCATTCCTCACATCACTAAAATTATCATAGATGTGATATGCTGAGCTGAAATAAGAAGTGTTTGCTCTGCATCGTGTGCATTTTATCCACATTCAATAATTCTATTTCTGCATGAAATGTATCCAAATCAAAGCCATTTTTACTCTACATATTCAACACACCTGTATTGTAAGAAATGTGCTAATCGTCCAAGGAATGCTTATGCCTTGTCATATTATACACCACCATAATGAAAGAGGTACTAGAAGACATGACATGGCATGTAGTAATTCAAAACTTCAGTGTTTTGTATTATGGCTTGAGAATATCTTATAGGAATATATATATATATATATATATAAACATACATATATATGCATGTATATATATATATATATATATATATATATATATATATATATATATATACTTGGTTTCCCTCACAACTGCTACCCTCTTGGCTTCCAGATACCTGACATCTGGCATGAGCCAGAAAGATGTGGGACGGTACTTCAAAGTAGCACCAGCAACTAAAAGTGGCATCATCAAGGAAGTGTGCTCAGCATTGTGGCATCAACTGGCTCCCAAAGGAATGAAGCCTCCATGCCAGGATGAGTGACAGGCTATCGCCAAGGAGTTTGAACAACGTTGGAATTTCCCTCACTGCTTGGGTATGGAAGCACAAGTCAATAACGTTTTCAGGCGTGTATGAAATTTAGACTTAATCATACATAACTGGTAACTTGATGGTCTCACACCATGTTCTTTTGGGGCTTAGACTAGATAAAACGATTTCTCGTTCCAGAATATAAACCCTTCCACTTGTACATCAAGCGTGCACCTCACCCTCCTCCATCCTATGTTCATTGTGCCAGCTTCAACGTCATTTTGTCCTTTTTTGTTTGCAAGTGCCATGTATGGAAAGCACACCCACATCCAGCGCCTTAAACTCAGCACCACGAGGCACTTCACCTACAAGTCAACTTTCGCCACCATCCTGCTGGCTGTCGCTGATGCGGACTACTGCCTTGTGTACATAGATGTGGGTGCAGTGACAGTGGCAGTGGCAGTGGCAGTGGCAGTGGCAGTGGCAGTGGCAGTGGCAGTGGCAGTGGCAGTGGCAGTGGCAATGACAGTGGCAGTGGCAGTGGCAGTGGCAGTGACAGTGGCAGTGACAGTGACAGTGACAGTGACAGTGGCAGTGACAGTGACAGTGACAGTGGCAGTGGCAGTGGCAGTGGCAGTGGCAGTGACAGTGACAGTGGCAGTGACAGTGGCAGTGGCAGTGGCAGTGGCAGTGGCAGTGGCGGTGACAGTGGCAGTGACAGTCATGACAGTGCCCATGACGCCGCCGTCTTTGCACAGTCGGCATTGGCAAGAGGCCTTGAAGAGGACTGTCTCAACTTGTCACAGCCGCCGGGAGACGGCCTCAACTATGTCCTAGTGGCAGACGAGGCACTTTCACTTAGAGATCACATCATGCGGCCATACCCTGAGCGGGGGATGAACCCCCAGAATCGCCATTAGGGGACGGTTTTCAACCACCGCCTCAGCCGCGCCAGGCGGACTGCGGAGAACACGTCCGGCATTCCCGTCTCAAAATGGCGAATCTTTCGCCAACCGATCATCGCTGGTATCGAGACCGTCGTCGCCATCGTGAAAGCAGCTTGCGTTCTTCACGAATACTACGTCGGCGTGATGGTACGTCAACCGACGCTCCGCGCTACGTCGACCACGACGACGTCGATGTTGAGCGGAACGGTGACGTCACGAGGGGCGCGTGGCGCAGGATGACCGCGGGAGCTCTCGGGTGCCCCGGTCGGCTGAGCTCCAACAACGCCACGCGGCAAGCCATGGAGCTCAGAGAGGTTCGCAGCACACTTACGAACAGGACATATACAGTGCTTGGTCAAAGTCTGAACACCGAATGGTCACATTTTTTATTCAAACTCATGATTGAATACAAAATGGTTTCTTGACTACGCAAAGAAGAGTTTCTCTGGGCTGTCACCACTGAAGGGAGGGCGGAAAAGTTACTTGGCGATGTCCTCCCTCATAATCAATTGCAGGACATCCTGTTGTAGGATATAGCGCCTGCGCTCGGTGATTCGGCGCAAGACCGCTGCGACCTGTCGGTCGAACAGTTCACACTCATCATCTTGTCCTTTTACATAGTGGAGCAGCCCCTGCTGCCAGGGTGCCAGCCCCTCCCCAGTGCGCCTCCTCTTTCTCTGCCGTCCAGAGTCAGATGGCGCGTGCTCCGCCACGGAGTGTGCGCGCGCTCGAGGGGAGCGCGAAGGGTTCAGAAGAGCATCCCGGTGCTTCTCCTTAGGAGGTGCTCTGTCTGCGGGAGCTTGGTCAATGTCAGGCACGGGGGGCGCGTACGGCCGACCTCTGGGGAGGGTGTAGGCTCCTTTTCCTGAGAGGCTGCACGTTCTACAGTGGGCGTAGGAGGGGGACTGTTGGCAGAGAAGCAGGTCTGACTATCGTCCTCCCACTCGAACATCCTCCTTCGAGACGCCCCATCACTGTCGCCGCTGGCCGCTGCCACCGCACCGCCGCCGCTGCCGCTGGCCGCTGCCACCCCACCGCCGCCGCTGCCGCTGGCCGCTCCCACACCGCCGCTGCCGCTGGCCGCTCCCATACCGCCGCTGCCGCTGGCCGCTCCCACACCGCTGCTACCGCCGGCCGCTGCCACACCGCCGCTGCCGTTGGCCCCCACCGCACCCCCGTTGCAGCTGACCGTCTCCCCATTTCCAGCACGGGACGCCTGGACGCCGAAGCTGTCTCCGCCACTGCCACGTGGGAGCATAACTGGTCAAAATGCAGTCACTTTTTTAGAGATGAAATGGCTTCACCAGGCGTCGCGCTGAGGCCACCACGTCGGCATGACATACGTGAGACATTGGCGCTAGCAGAACGACGTACAAACCTCAAACAACGGTCCGACATATTTGTCATTCATCCGTAATTGCTCGCATGATCACCCCTCCCAAAAGAACGGCATTTAACTCTATTGAATGATTTAACAGTCAGATACAGGCAAGATCGAAATACTCGAGGCACACCGTCTGTATGTTGTTGTGTGCTTGTGGAGAACCGCGTCCAGTAGAGGGAAGAGTGGCCATTTCGAAGCGCGAGCGCGGGCCTCTTCACTGCCGCTGCCACTGGGCAGGGGCTTCTTTGCAGCTCTCCGAAGTTTTCTGTAGCGATCACTGAGGTATGTCCACTTAGCCTTCATACAATCTTCTGCTGATGAGGGTGATGTAGAAATAAATTGTTAAAAGAACAGAAATAACACTAATTATACAGTTAAGAAGACTTCGGCATCCCGCTACATCGTGATCATTACAGTAAGTGAAAAATGAGTGATTCGACCATATACCAAAACAAAAATTTACAATGCAACAACTCGATGATACTCGATACTCGATGATATCCCCACCTCAGTGGAAAAAAGCAAATTCAGCTGGATGACTTGCACGATATACTTTAACTTAACTGGACATGCAAATAACTGTGCAATTGATAGCTGTCCACAAATGTGAGTAAAAACCTGCCTGTGGAGTCTGTTTTCACAATTCTAGCAATCTCTCTCCATGAGTTGCCGTTTTTCAGCACATCTTTATAAGGCCTGTGCTGCATGACATACAGCCACTCATATTTGCTAACTGTGTAACTAAAAAACTCTTCTTCCTTGTGTTCAAGGCCCGGGATGACTGAAAACATATAGGATTAACACTCAGGTTTCCATCTATCCCAACTTTTTGGGATCCAGCCAAAAGGCAGCATAACTGCCATTTGACCTCTGGTGGATGTACATGTTGCACAATTGTTCATGAAACCATGCATTATTGTTGCACATCTTATTATTGCGCTTACGCATTATTCTTGCACATATCATGCTTGCACTTACTCATCATTTTGTAATCTTGACTTATTGCATACGTCTCAAGGTGGTATGGGCTGTGAATCCCGGTATGTTATCAATCAAATATGATCTAATGTTATTCTGATGTTTGTTCTACTTGTGTATTCTGATTTCATTTAAACTTTTACCCTCGGGTTGACAAAATTGACTTAAACCAACACATCAACAAACATCTGTTTTAAAACAAACCCAATGCTTTTTTGCAATCCAAACCAACACATCAACCAAATCAGCTTTAAAAAACAAATAGATTTGCACAAAACAGGTTGCCTTGCAGCCATTATCGTTTCAAGCATACCTTACAGCCTTGCAGCCATTATCAAACCAATAATTGGTTTGGACTCTGACCAGGTACGCTTGGCTCCGTAAAGCTGTTGTCCTAATACACTTTTGCCTATGTAAGTAACCTAGTAAAGGACACTACAAAAGATTCACTGGGTAGCAAGGAAATATTCCCTTTTCCAATGTTTCAGCATTTTTATATTTTACATAATAAATAACTGCAACTCTAACTTACTGGTACCAGAAGACAATCATCGCTGTTTGGATCTCATTTCCCATGCAAAGCAAGAATTGGTTTCGGACTATGATCAGGTAAGCCCGTCTCATAAAGCTATTATCTTAATAACTTTTTTCCCATGCCAATCGAACCACAGACTTAAAAAGGAGAATGCCGCCACCTTAAATCACTCCCTGTATTATAAAATAGGAACAGAATCGTCCTGCCAAAGCACACAACTTCCCACATTTTAATAATTCTACACACATACCTGCTGTTATACCGTCAATGCGCCTTCAGGCTGGGATCTGCACAATGATCGCGGAACGGCACTGGAAGAAAGTTGAACACTGCTCAACTTTGTACGTTTCCTAACCGTTTGCCGAAAAATTCGAAACGTCCGCCGCATGCGCGCCAGGAAAGACGCCAGCAAAAGTCCGGTTCTAACCGCAAGCGACTGGGAATGGAAAAAGCCAGCTGATTCGAACGTTTCGGGCCGGACTTTTGTCCTTTCCTGTCCTGTCCTGTGGTGGTGTGAACCGCGCTTTACCTGTATCATCCAATTCAACACCCAGCTAATGGCAATGCTGGATCTCTTGGAGCCTTGGCCGCCAGATAGTTTTTACCTAGCAGCACCATTCGGAGGATGTCCGAATTGGAACATTAAACAATTTTCAGGTAACTAGGTCTTAAAGTCTTTTAACGTTTTAAGTAGGTCCCCTGATTCTTTATGTCAATGTATGCATTATAGCCCCACAAGCCATTCCTGCAACGTTCCTTTGATTTCTCGTATCTCCTTACCCATCGGTGTCAGGAAAATACCAATCGACTGCATCAATACAAATCTTAACTACTTACACGATGAGCATGCCAAATGTGATGATAGGCCATGGCTCATTCATTAGCCCTCGCCCTGGTACGCAGTTTTTCGTAACGCAAACTGGTAGGGGGCGGGAGGCATGCGACACCCGTTCGGTATTAAAATTAAGTTTTAAAATATATTTAGAAGAAAGGATGGAAGCAGGAAATTAGTGGGAAGAGATATTAAACCACACACAATTGGTATAAATATTGTGAAATAATAATTTTACGGCATGCGACTGTTTGGTGATTAAACAAAAACCGCCTTTCGGACCAAGGCCATCCTGAAAACAACCGGATTCTGCTGAAAAGCTGAGAGTGTCTTACTCCTCTACCTCCGGAACACTAGTGAAGGGACAATTTTCATTATTGCAATCCGTGTCATGACCGAGGACGAAATTGTCGATGGAATGCGCGCAGAAAAGGTGCATCATTCCTGTTGCCAGACGACCTCCAAAAACGGCGAAGGGCATGACGCAAACCTAGTCGTCGCATTGTCGCACTCGTCGTGTGTCGCCTCCCAGGGCACGGTACGGTGTCGAAGTAAAGATGCCCCTAAAGCCCAGCAAAAGATATACGCAGGCAGCAAAAGTCCAGCTGATGACATGTGGCACACAAGCTGATTCTGTTTTCGAGTTCTCTTCACTGAAAATTCTTGCCCGCCGCCCCCCCCCCCCCCCCCTGTCCAGTGAGCTAGAATCGCTTTTGGCTAAGTTGGCTAACAAACTTGGCAATAACGAAACACCCCGGCTAGCAGAGACATGCATCTTATCTTGACATGGAAGCAGCCTCATAAGCATGACCATGTTTGTTTTCTCACATCTTGGGTCAATACACTGACACATACCACATGAAAGAATAGTAGTCTCGCAATAGTATGATGAGCACCAAGAACTTCATAACACTAATGTCTTGATACTACCCTTCCACATAATTTATAAACACAAATCACGATGCTGAGTCACGTAATGTTCCCTTCCCTTTCAGCCCTAATGATCCTTAACTGAACCGGCTCAGTTCTCAGCAGAAGACAGCCCGTCCACTTATCTATTGTCATTGAAGATCCTGACATTCCGGGCGCTGATTGAACGAAGCCAGCGGTCTGTTCCTGATAACTGCTTCGAGCTACGAGCTCAATGTCTCGCGATCGTATCTGGCCGGCTCTTCCCAACTGGGTGCTGACCGGCTGCCAGATCCTACTTTAGATGTCACCGTGCGGTTCCTCTCTGTCCATTTCGCTTAACTCAAAATGAGAAATTTCAGTAATGAGCGCAGAAATCCACGGCTGGAAACCTGCACTGGGTACATGCGCACAAGTGCGGGCGATCTTTAGATCAACACCGAGCTATTTCGGAATGCAGCAGTAGAGTAGTTTGTGACTGTTGGTGACGATTATGTGGTCTAAGAGCTTGGGGTGTTTGATGAGGTATTCAAGTGTTTTGTTGGCCCTGAGAAACTCAGTACCATCAAAGACAAGCTTCATTGTCCTGTGGCGTTTTTCCTGTTTTGATGTGGCTTGAATGATCTTGAAATACCCTGCAGATACTGCGGACACCACGTTGCACCTCTGATTTAAAGGAAGCATGTCGGGGTCTTGCGTATTACAAAATTTACATTCAAATTAACCTCTCGCCATGCGTGGGAGACAGGGTAAATGACCTACGTTTATGTCATAGAAATAACCCCATGGTTCGTTATTAACGGTCAATAACGGTCATGGTTCGTTTTACCAAAAACCCCCACGACATCGCAAATCTCTCCTCTCGGCAAAAACCTCAAAATTTTCCGCCCAACCGGCCCTGACATGCTATGCAAAAAAAATATTGCGCGCATGTTAGGGTGTGACAACTGAAAATCCCAGTCATTAGAAAATATCAACCAAACATCAACACCATGGCATGCCCCCGGACAACGATGAGGAAACCTCTGTACACCACCACATGATACACTCATCGCCACATCGCCACATCACCACATCACCACATCGCCACTAGGCTTGGCTGCTTCCCGGTAAGCTAATGTTGTCGCGCTCGTATGCGTTCATGCAGCTATTTTATCAACGGGGTATTTGCCGGTGGTGTTGATATTCTGTGAGGAGAGCAGACAAGAAAACAGTGAAATGATGGTGTGCCCGAAATATTATGTATGCTAAACGATTACAGAAAAATAAAATTGTTAGGAAAAAGATTTTAGCCAAATTAGCCATGCATCTCTCCCTTGCCCTCTTTTAATCTAGTTATTCGATGAGGAATAGGGTAAAAGCACGTGCCTTATGTATATGTAATGTTCCCTATAGTTGCACAAAGAGGTTATACTTAAGAAGGTCTAAGAAATCATAAATTACGCAGCGTATCTTTTGACCGCACGACCATTTTCCAAAATGATGCCCGGCTTTCCGTGCTTGCTTCTAGTCCTGAAAAAAATGCACGCTTTAAAAAGGCTCCAAACAGCTGTGCTGCACGAGCGTGTCGACAGTAGGACGCTTTTGTGAGAGTTGAGCAAAGCTTAACAAATTGAAAAGGTGGTAATCCAAACATATCGAACTGATGATTTCACGCGCATGAAAAGAACTCGAATAGCAATATGCGCAAATGTGATGGTTTGTTCAAATCTGAATACCGCCAATAGCTACAAACGCGATTCGTAACAGTGAAAGACAATCCACAATCGGCATCATGGGCACATCAATGACACTCAAATAGATGAATGACAGCATGACCACGGGTGGACGACGGCCGCTGCGTATAGCAGCGACCTCATGGGCAGCTTGAGCCCAAAGAGCGTCATCGCCTGTGGGCGATGAAGGGCGACGTCAGTTGGGAGGGCTCCGTTCTGTGCACCTCGTGCCATGGGACGAGCGAATACCAGTCGTACACCAAACTCTCACGGCTTTTTATTGTGAATGCAAATTAATGGATGCCTCCGACCGCTATGGAACGGCTCGAACTGTAGACATCGAGCACAAGCACAATACGGGGAAAGGGTCATCCCCTCCCAAACGTGGATGTAGCTTTCATCAGCCCAACGCCGTCGGTCCTGCCCCACACAAGCCACTGTGCGGCGTGCACAACTCCTGCCGCCGCTGCGAGGGGCCGCAACGCCAGGACACAAGCCCGGCCGCCGCCCTGCGGCGGAGCCGGCCACGGCCGTTGCTGCCACCTGGTGGCCGAGGCTGCCGAGGCTGTTGCTGCCACCTAGCGGCGGCGCATGGAACCGCGCCGTAAACCGAGTCGCTCATAACACTGTCGCCTTTCCGGTGTCGGATTTCAGGTTGGTTGTGCTGGATTGGGGAGTAAATATATCCCAGTTGCGGATTGCAAGGTTGGAAATGTGAAGTTTAGAACTTATGAAAACTATGGAATTTTTGTTCAGACGCCGAAATTTCGGACACAAACCATCGCTATATCACATAGCAGCGCAGCAATTCTGAGCTTCAAAAAAGTAGTATGGCACGTTTGGAGTGACCAGCCTGATAGCGAAGCAGTGGCGAGCGATTAATTGCCGCCAGTGCTCAAAATTACTGCTAGCAGATGCTTCCTTTCCGGACGTTTCCTGCTCTGAGTTTGATAAAGCTTGGAACAAAAAAATCCTCTAAGAAAATATTTGGCTATTAGGAGCGCAATTTTCCTCCATCGGTTTAAAAGCGAAATGTGCGGGACGAAGTGGATTGGTAAATGAGCAGTCATTGTAAAAAAAGGATCGATCCAAAATTTCACCTGACCGCATGGTTTTTTAGAACAGAACCGACGTGCTGTTGTTAGAATGCGCCTTTATCAGCTTGTAATTGTTCAGAAACCCAACCCCAGGGTACATACATTTGAACTGCTCAACTCGCATTTTTTGCTCCCTCTTGGTCGATGGCACAGTCAACAACAGGTTACCACAGGCCAATCATCAGGACCTGCAGCGCTTATCACGCTTCGGGATGCCTGTAGAGTGCCGTGGGTATATCCCACGCGTGGAAGACGCTGAGGCATGGGCCACGAGGGAGTTCACTGGAAATATTGTACAGACTTCAGCAACGTGCTATGGCTTACAGGCGAACCTCGCTTTAAAAATACCTACGCTATCGCTGGCTATAAAACAGCTTTACGCACATACCAACATTTTGCTGCTTGTAACGCGCTAAGGCACAGGGAAGCGGGGTGTAGCAGTAAAATCTCTGTCTAGATGCTAGATGGCGGAGGAGGGGCAGTTGATTTCAAAACTTGCTCCTATTTGTACATTACATATCCCTGCACCCTGCCCCCAAATTAATCGCCGATGCTTGGGTGATCACCAGTGATCTGAAACCATAAATGAGTTAAGTACTTATAGTATCTCCAGTGCCAGGGCAAAGGAGCACAGCACAAGACTCCGGGGAATAAGATACCCGAACTAACGCCCGAATAATATGCCCTCAAGCTACTCATTTTAGATGCCCCTAGACTAAGTTTTTGATATCCGTGCAACTTGGATGACATCTGCTGCGTGCATCCCTGGTTGTAATTGGCGTGACATTCTTATGGAACTTGTGTGCTTGCCCTTACTTTTGCGAAGTTAGTGACTTGTGCAGTGAGTAGACCCTTCCTCCAGCCCCCGTCCCGCCCACCCCTACACTCCTTGTCAAATGCGGTGGTGTTGATGCTTTTTATGACAAAGTTGCCTGCTGCCTCCCCCCCCCCCCATCCTCCTTAAACCCCTCGCGCACCAGATAAGCCGAGCTCTCCTAGGCGTTGACCAAGCTGTGACTGATACTGATAATATACCGTCACGATACTGATAAAGATACTGAAACTGCCTGCATTCATTTATATTTGCCCTCATGTGCTGAAGTGCCTTGCCCGTTCAATTATGCATGATTGTGCTGTTCACAATATGGCTTAAAATAGAACATGATAAGCAGGAAGAGGGAGGGGGCAAAGACCACCCCAGGTCAAGGCAGTTGGGTCACCATTGACCTTCACTTCGCCAAATTTACACTTGATAAAATGGGAACATGCTCATGCTGTGGCTGCTCCACCCAACCCTTAGACTGGCGACTTGCTTTGCTGTCGAAAATGCTAAAAAAAACTTGTGTCACAGTGGATCATCCAAGATGACATAAGCTCCTTGTTCAGACAACTAGTGGTTACCCACAAGGCAGTTCACCAAAATATCGGTGCTTTTATTGCGTTCAGCCACATCCCCCTCAGGCAACCCGGCTGTAGCCAAGCTTTACACCACTTCTAACCAATGTTCACTATGAGGGAGGGGGGGGGGGGAGCTCTTTAACCATACGGGAGTCACGCAGATCTTGAGACTTAACGTGTTCCTAGAGGTTCGGGGTGCTGATTTTTAATGAAATTTATGAGGCCTCTTGATTTTTTGCTCCAGTAGTGGGGTCTCGAGACACAGAATTACATCGGGTACAAGTCCCCATCACTTATTTGTTTGAGATTCTATTTCAAGCCAAATGGTTTGCATTTTAAGGTGCTCCCTGAACCCCCCCCCCCTCACCGTTGTTGTACGCGCTCCTGTGTTTAACCAACACAACGTCGGCATGGAAACTGTACTTGTAAGCAATGACAGATCCAGATGTGGCATGGCGCCCCGCCGCCTCCTTGGGGATAGGGACACCAAAATCTCGTGGTGAAGGGGTGCCAAATCCTCATTTCGGGTCCACATAACTTTTACTTTTCAAGACGCACCAAACTGCAGGGGTACCTAAACGGCACTAGATCTCAAGTTCAACGTAACAATCAAAGAAAAATGATCGCCAAAATAAACGTGAATTAAAACCAGCGAATCGTTTCGGTAGAAGATATTTACCGATTAGAGACTAAGAATTTGGAAATCAAGTGGCCGAAATCCGGGGATTTTTTGGGCGGGGTGCCCGATGGGGCACCAATGTGAAGCGTGGCTTAGTTAAATAGGTTAAATCAATGCTTTCTATGACTGAAGTGCTGTTTCTGGTTGCAGATCAATAGCAGTAGACGCTGCCTGATTTCAAGGTTCCGATGTCATGAAGCCAAATCGGGTTCATCAGTTGGTAGCGGAAACAAAGTCTTTCTTAAGATTTTAAAGCCTGCTGGCATTGCCAGATGCAAATTTTTTTCGGTCGTCATATTGCCGTATTTTTCTTGAACATCAAGCGCGATTCACTTCAGTGCAAACGGGGTGTGAAGGCAGAATTGGGATATCACATGCTATGCAATACAATGAGGACGGAACTCTGACATGCTCAGTAAAGGTAAACAAACTCTGTGGTCACCGTGTCAGCAGGAAGGTACGAGTTTTCCACTGACGGTGGCTTCCGAAGTTCATTATCCGACGCCCAGCGGGAAACTGGCCTGCAATTCCTTTCCGTTTCCTTTTCGCCAAAGTCCTCCGATCTGGATCTGGCCGGCGGACCTGACAACGCATTGACTGAGATCATCACAGGATCCACTGTCTCCTCAGGCATCGGTAAAAAGCGCGTTGGCTGTTGAACGATCCGCCTTCGGCACTAACCATGGCACTTTTTAAGTATCCATGTGCCAGGTAGAAACCCCCTTGTTTCTCTGCACAATCACCGAGCGTCGCTGTCAACTCTGTCGTCAAGATTGTAAGGGACTGATTATTTTCTGGCTGTCGACATAGATTATAGGGAAATTCGTTGTCTGGCTATTTCTCAGGACCTTTGTTTCAAAACCAGCACCTTCTGTGCTGTACGATGTTGCGTTATTCAATCTAACTCTCATGCACTTTTACTCACTGTACGATTTCCCAGCAGAAGTGCTGCCAGATCTGAGTGAACACCAGGGTTCTTGCTTGCTTTTTTGTGCCCACATCTTACCATGTCTTCCACGTACTATTTTCTCCCATTTTTGCTCATTCACTCACCACATGAAGGAAGAGCGTGGTTTCCTAAATTCCATTTCAGTTCAGGTAGGGGGGGGGGGACGCATAAAACCATTGCGGAAGTCATCACTGCTGCCCGTCCCCACTGGTGGGGACTTTCATGGCTAAGACGGGAGCATGTGCGATTTTTCGACTCATTCAATGATCTGGAGTCAGCAGGTCAGCTCAATACAAAGTAACCATTATATGTCGGTTCAGTGATACTATCAAGCCACAACCTAACATCTCAAAACGTAAACGATCCCCGTAGATTCCAAAGGAAGACTGCATGAAAATGCAATTTTCATCTCCATATATGCAAAGCAAACATCCTTGCTGGCTTCATAAGGCAGCTGCTTGAAACCAAATCAGCATGCTGACGTCACCCGCCCGATGCTCGCATATGTGGACGTCCAGCCGACGTCGGCTGGCTATGAACTCGACGCTCGCTCACTCTTCAGCCACGTTCGCCCACTCTCCTCTAGTTGACGCACCTAATTTCTCCAGCCTACGTACCCTCGCTCTCCTCTAGTTGACGCACTCAATCTCTTCAGCCGACGTACCCACGCTCTCCTCTAGTTGATGCACCCAATCTCTCCAGCCGATGTACCCCCACTCTCCTCTAGTGGACGCACCCAATCTCTACAGCCGACGTTTGCCCACTCTCCTCTAATTGACGCACCCAATCTCTCCAGCCGACATACACCCGCTCTCCTCTAGTTGACGCACCCAATCTCTCCAGCGAGTTCGCCCACTCGCCTCTAGTTGACGCACCTAATCTATTCAGCCGACGTACCCCCGCCCTCCTCTAGTTCAGGCACCCAATCTCTCCAGCCGACGTACACTCGCTCTCCTCTAGTTGACGCACTCAATCACTTTAGCCGACGTACCCCCGTTCTCCTCTAGTTGACGCACCAAGTGTATCCAACCGATGTACCCTCCAGCCGATGTTCTCCGCCCCCCATTCCGGTCAACCAGCATGTTTTGCCGCTACAAATGCAACCGATGTCTCCAAGGTCAGCAAAGTAAACATGTCAACACATGTCAACAAAGGTGTTCAACGTGATCCCACAAAGTCTCTGTTAAGGCTGACGATATTGAACACCTTTGCATTATTCCAAACATAACAAAATAGCAATGTTCCGTATGCAAAGACCTTGGCTGCACATATCACATGTCATCATGAACACAACGCATTCGTACAGAACCACCAAAAAGAAAGCGAGGTTGCGCCGCATCAGCGTTCTCCTGAGAAATATAGTACAAAGTGGGCCTAATTTGGCATATGAAAATTACCTCTCATAGATATTCAGGACTAGAGGGGACAACAGCTGTCCGCCAGTACGTGAAAGCCGCCGCCATCTCGGAACAGTTATCGGACCATCTGTGTGGGTTACCTGCGTGCGCTGGAAGGGTCGGTATTGGTTGTTGGTGACAGGTGCTCCACTGTTTTGTGGCTGTCCTTGGATATATCGCGCGGTTGCATGGTGTCTGCAAGCTACAAATGTATTCCTTGACCACAGAGTTGTGTTTTCTCCTGTTATTGTAGTTAACATGGGGCAATAGTGCCTGTCAGAGGCACCAACCAGAATGGTTCCCTTCAAAGAGCATTTGCTATTTTCGATGTCTCTTTCAACTGACTAAGCTTTCTGACTTCTTGTATCCAGTGTTGCGAGCTGGGTTACTTTTGGTGGTTGTACATTAGGGATATCGAAATTGCTGATTTTTGTTGCAATAACTTCCTGCTTGGTTCCTGGATGGTATAATTTTTAGTGGCAGGTCACACAAATTTGATCATCTGCCACTTTGTCTCCATAACAGTGCATACAATGCAGCGTCAAAATTATGGTATAGTTTCCTCTAGGTGCGCCCTAGGGCCCAAGTCATTATCATCATGGTATTGTTTTCTCTTTTCTGTTCCTAATATAGGCACCGTATGTTCATTACTTTGAAAAAATCACAGTTGCAGTACTGGAGTTTTGCTAAACAAAATTTAACAAAATGCCTGACGGTGCATGGGTAGCCGGTGCACTCAAACTCCAGCCATATATGTTTTCCAAAACATTATGGTAGATATCTGTTCGTGCAAAGGTTTTATCGCGGCGTGCCTTTGGTTCTGGTATCATGTAACGCACAGAGGCATAACTTAGTGTAAAAAGGGGCTATTTTGTGTTGCTTTTGTACTTATGAGCATGACTGACAGAAGAGAACTGTCATCGTGGGGTGTAATCTGGTCCACTGAGTACTGATTGTCTCCTGGAGTCAGTAACTGATCCAGGTGACATAAGGGAGGCGGTAATTACTTTGGAGTATCAACCCACCTTGCTACCTTTCACTACTCAGAAATGCTAGCATTATGCACAGTTGTCGTTTTTGTCATTGACATCAATGTTTGCACACAATGACATAGCGTCAATCATCAAGACAAACCAGCCAAATCCCAGCAACAATTGTGGACTATCTTAATCTTGCGTTTATGGTTGACACCAAAACATTGCCGAAATATTGCATATTAGCCTCTGATGCTGTTGTGGCGGTGCCCGATTATTACTGTATTCTTCCGTTTTAATTGTAAATTAAAATCGCGACCAAAATTTGCCATATTTCAAATGCATATTCCAATCATTTGAACATTGTTCTGTGTCGATCATTTGAACATCGATGTTTTAAGTTGGATTTATACTGGAAAAAACCTCTGTTGAATTTGAGATATTTGTTTCAACGAGTTGAAGGATTTATCAGTCCCATATTTATGTCCAAATTGCCTGAGAGATAATTTGGTCAGCCAGATTGTGAGTTATGCCCGTAGACACTGATACACATAACATGAATAGAAGTGTTAAGTAGCATCCAGTGAAACTGCTGTTTTGGTGTTGCATGTAGCATTTTCCCGGCTGTCACTCCCGCACTTAGATGTCTCTCAGATGTTTTCTACGCTACCGCTTCAGATGTCTCGGCCCCCCTTACCGAAAGCACCTTATCCTGGGCTTAAGAAAGCAGTGAGCCCTCATGTGATCAGCCTGACCACGCCCGAAGCACTTGCCACAAAAACCTGGCGCGGGACATCTGAAGAGCTTGCCGTGGCCGTGCCCAAGCTGTCCATCAGTTGCTTTGCTTGGAACCTGGTTGATGGCCTGTGTTCGAGCTGGGCTCTCGCCGCCTGGAAGAAGTGACCCCAGCTGTCGAACATCCGGGTACATTTTCGTTACGTGCCTGATGTCCCAGCGCCAGCTGATCCCCTCTCGGCTGCCTCTAGCAGAAGCTTTTCCTGAACCTGACCGGTACTGCCTGCCACACAACTATCCCGAGCTCTCGCTCCTGTTCTGCAGCGGAAAAACCACACCTGCATCTTCGCACGCGCAGTCCCAGGGATTGATCACGCTCGTCTGCTGATTGCATGCACATGCTATGAAATGCTATCCGTTCAGCGCTTAAATTACGACTCAGTGCCAAGTAAGCCGTTGGTGTCTGCTTACGTCAGTTGCAGGAGTCAGACAGAGGGTCAGGCAGCTCAGACAGAGTATGATACGCATCTACAATGTCTGACTCAAATAAGTGCAACATCAACGCACATCTACGTCGACTGTCAGCGGTATTTGGGCCACCATATATTGCTCAACTCTCCTAGACCATATCTCAAAGTCCTCACCAGTCCCATGTGAGTACGCAGCAGGTAAATGTAACGCCATATCGTACCACTGTCCACGCCACCAAACAAGCTGTAGGCTTCCACAAAAGTGGCCACCCGAATCGGCTCACCAGTGGGCTGGGTCACCTTGACCTCGAGTCGACATTCACCGACGCCTCAGGGGTCGCTCACCGGCGTCGCTCCACTGTTTATTGTCGCCCCGTATGCCCCGTTCACCTGCGCCCCCCCCCCCCCCCCTCCCGGTCGGTCTCGGGCGGGATGGGTCAGCTCCCGCTCCCAGGCGCCGATCCGCGGAACAGAACAGCTGACCGCCGACCCGGACAGCTGCTCCTGACGGGTCGAATCCAGACGGCAGACACCACCGGCTCCACCGGCACTCCGGTAGATGACCGAAGCCGTTGGCCTTGTCAGATCTCCAGACCTCGCGCCGACGACTCCACGTCGCCACCCTGCAATAGGGCTGCACTCGACGGCCGCAGCCGCTCCTTGCTGTCATCAATGGTCAGGCTGTCCCCGTCCGCCGAGCTCGCCGTCCA
Organism: Pollicipes pollicipes; assembly: GCF_011947565.3. Taxonomy (NCBI): domain Eukaryota; kingdom Metazoa; phylum Arthropoda; class Thecostraca; order Pollicipedomorpha; family Pollicipedidae; genus Pollicipes; species Pollicipes pollicipes. Next base: position 8,629,272 of record NW_023596805.1, on the reverse strand, counting down.
CTGCTCCAGGATCGCTGCCACTTCTCCCAGGACTTCTGACCAAGTTCGCTGACGCCGAGCCCACGCCGGTCCGAAAGCTCGCCGCCAGCGTTCCGTCTTCACTTCTTCTGGTGCGCGGCTCTCGCAGCAGAAGCGCAACAGCTCACACGGAACGATGTATTAATGTGCACTCGCAGCGAGGCCTAACCAACGACTCCTCGCAAGCTCTCGGGTAATGGCTGGGATCATATAGCACAGAGGACAGCGCTAGCCAAGACCCAGCAATCTACCTACGCACGATTTTCTTGTCGCCAAGGAAGTTGGCCCTTTGGAGATCATGGGGAGATGCGTAGGTACGTCCATGGCTTTGTAGGCCATGTTTGTAGGCCGTGTTTATTTGTTTTAAGTTGGCCCTGTGGGGATCGTGGGGAGATATGTAGGTACATCCATGGCTTTGTATGCGACGTAACGGCATGCACAAACCATTTGAATTTTTGTTTGTGGGTTGTAAAAAGGGTTATTTAACCGGCGAAAAAAATTTTAAACGACATTTCCCCGATTTTTGGCCCGCGTTTTTTGCCAACATGAAAGCAATGTGTACATTCCATTCACATTCCACTACATTCCATTTCATTTTCATTACATTCCAACTATCCAACATTACAACAACTATGTCCTTGTTTTCCTTCAACTATCTGTGATTTACATGTGTTTGAAGATTCACTCTCAAGCAGCGAACTGGGGAGAATAGGCTGACCGTCCGCTTATCTCCCCTGGACGAAAGCTGACCCTCTCGCACAAAGTTATCTGCCGTGCTCCAATCACTTTGTTCAGGCAACGCTAAAATTCGTCAGCACATAGCTTCTTGCAAATCCGGGTCAGAAGAGTGACGACAATGTGGTACACCCACCCATGCAGTGTTATTTTGTTTAGTTCCGGCGTATGTCGCAGCAAATGAGTTGGCCAATTAGCTACATACTACGCTTACTTTATTTCTGCTCCGCATAAACATAAATATTTTCTTTCACGCAGATCCGAATGTTTTATACCCTATCCACTAGTCGGAAAGCACGAAAGTGTAAATAAGCAAGCAAAGTCACGCCGTCTTCTTGCGTAGCCGTGACCACCGCCTACTGCTCCAGAAAAAAACCGTTCAAGCTGCAAATGGGAAAAAATATTGCGATACAAAAAAAATAACAAATTGAACGAATAAGACACTTGTTGAACCTAACCTGCAACACGAAAAACATGTTGTCGTTTCAATAAGCATAATTAACCGTCGTAAAAGGAATTGCTTATTAGAGAATGATAAAGAAATTGCTAGCCGTATGATAGCACATGACATTTCCGGTTTAAGACAGCTGCATTTGAGTCTCAAAACGTGTAGACGACGAAATTTACGTCGGACGTCAAGACCGCTTATAACACTGGCCTCAGCAAACACAATTTGGGTGCAAATCAGGGGGTGTCATCCGTATCGTTTAACACTATCAAAAAGCGGCAACATCGAGCTTGCGTGAGAATAGGGGTAGTTTGGAAGTAAAGCCTGCATGACGTCAAGTATACCATATTTGATGACGTCAGTGGCACGGAAGCCTCTCAGTTAGCCAGCTGACTGCTACACAACCCATTAGTTTGAATGGCGGGTACGCTTTGGGGGCGTGCGGCTGGCGCTTCCCGGTTGGACTCTGAATGAATGGTCCATGGTTTTGTCATGCAAGCACAATTCTGGAAGGGAGATTGAATCTCGGAACAGCTTAACCTCATCAAAATTTTATATTCCTCCTTGGGGTGTACATAACTAGGGGTTGAATGTCGTGCAGCGTTTGTAGCGCATCGCGTATCACAGTTGTTTGGCGCTTCATATCAGAGGGTTGCGATCAGTTGCCATGACTACGCCTTGTACGAGAGATCTCCGGTGCAGTTTGTCTTGAACGATCGGTAGCATTTAAAATGCTCGGTCTGTGAATATTTTATTATGCATGTGTGTACAACCCTTAAGTAAAAAACACTTGACTGTAGCATCATAAGGCCAATATCATGAGGTTTTACTGTACTTACCTTACTGTACTCACATCACCGTGATAAGAGGAGTGGGAACTATTATAAATCAATACTGCGAATGTTCACATAATCATACCAATAGACACAGCAAATTATGCAAGTTAAGCTGTTCAATTTTGCCACCAGGCACAAAAGGCACAGACAGGCAATCTAACGACAAGCCAGCCTTGGACAAGCCTGGTCATGGAATGCAATACACCACAATCGCCGCATGACATATAATCCCGTGTTATATCATCATACATGCAAAAATTGTACATTCTGATAAGGCTAAACTGTTCAAGGACTCGCTGTTCTTTCCAGAAATGTGTGCGAATAGCGAAATGACGGATAGTTTTTTCTCGGTCCAACGGGGAACCGCCAGCCGCACGCCACCAAAACATACTCACTATTCAAACTAATAGGTTGTGTAGCAGTCAGCTGGCTAACTGAGAGGCCTCCGTGCCACTGACGTCATCAGATACGGTATACTTGACGTCATGCAGGCTTTGCTTCCAAACTTACCTCTATTTCTCCCCGCACGCTCCGATGTTGCCACTTTTTCGGACCGGCTGTTCTACCTTCGTTGAGATAGCCTTGGTTGCAAAAAATATAACACCCAAACCCAGCGGAGTGACCAAGGTCCCAGGTGAAAATTGATTGTCCATGACGGCAAAGGTATGTTTATTTTTGTCTTGCCTGTGGTTTTTCGCGTTTATTGAATGAACGAATTTGGGTGAATCCGTTATGCTAAAAACGGATTCAGGTATAGTTTGATCCAGGCGACAATAAACCTGATACAAGTGTCTTCGGTGACAGAAAAGGACTTCTTCATCCCCACAGAGGGGGTTAGATTCGTTACACTCGATTGCCTAGCTTCCCTTCACGGCTTCACGTCATTGATGCAGCTTTACGGGTTCGTGCCATTGATGCAGCTTCATGGGTTCGCGTCATTGATGCAGCTTTACGCCGAACAGCAATCAGGCATGCCTTAAGCAAAGTTAAAAGAATTTTCCGACGATTCTCAAGAATAGTTGCCAGCTGGCGGTTGCCAGTTCACTGACAGTTGGCATCGTAGACAGGTCGTGAGCTTACTCGGTTTAATTTGAATGTCAATTAAACAGAATGAAGCTCGTCGCCAGCGCCTCAGGCCGTCGATCATTATCTCGATTTGGAATTATACAGGATTATTTGGGAGACCTCTGCCCGACTAGGCGATCAGCGCGTTGGGGCATAATCAACCGCTGACGAGTAAATGGCATGGATGAGAGAGTTGGGCTGAAATGTCGTCAGGCTCCGTTAGTTTGCGAGTCGTCTTCTCTAGGTGGCAGCGTGATGGAAGGTGACCATGCATTGCTCTGCTGGATGTCTGTGTTCAGGGTACGAGTAATAATGACTGCTCAACATGCATAGAACTGTGGTGCCATGCATGTAAAGCGTGAAGGATACATTCTTAAGCGCGAAGTGGTGTTAGGCATTTATATGTCAGCTGTCACATGGAACTTTGCTTATATGTTGAATATGCAATAGGAATATGCTCTTGCTCTAGTGACTGAAATTTGGTTTGAGGAGCAGTTAAATGCGTTTTGTTGCTTAACGTTCGATGAAGTTTCAGATTCACGCAACAATACACGCTCTTTTATCGCAACTTCTTTTGTAAAACTGAATTTCTTGTTTTGCATAATTTTCCAAATGCGTTGAGCGGGAATGCGAACAAAACATTTCATTACCTAATGGCTTCAATCTGTCGAGAAAAACGTCCAAATGTGCATGAATTCGTTAGCATAATTTTAGATGAGTGTTGCTGCGTTTTAGTGGACGTTTTTGTTGCGTTTAGTTTATTTACATCAGAATGTTTGTCGTCCAAAAAAAGCTATCAAGTAAGCGACATATACATCGTGATAAATAAGAGCTTCCACCAAAGCCTTGACTAAGGGCATCCACTGTTTTCCCTTGACACGTACCGGGCTTTTCAGAGTCAGTTAGAATGAAAGCCTGGACTAAAATTAGGGTCGCTGTCTATCTGCTACACTTTCGCTTCCACTAAAACGCAGCAACACCCATCCAAAAATATTCTAACGAATTCATGCACATTTTCTCCAAAAGGGAAGTTCCATGCATCAAAACCACTCGCGCTGTCTGCGGCAAAGATCGCGTTCCAGGAAGTTCCGGCGTTCTCAGGGACTTAATATTGCTCTAAAACCACTCAGCGGCGACATCAGTATTCGGAGCCCTGGCAACCACTCAGCGAACGAATCAAACCCGAGCCGGATTCCGGCTGAAGCCGTTGCAATTGCAACTGACGTCATGGACGTCTAGCGGGATATGCAGATTGGCGGCGACTGCCAATATGCATGCGTCTCATGTCACCGCACGATAAATCGAAACCGTCACGTGGAAAGACGCCGACAGATGAGATCAAATTTGTAACAGTGGTACTTTCCGAGAGGTATGATTTGTGACCGGCGTAAATAGCCGGCAGATCGTCCACGGTTGGATTCTGCTACGGAGTTCAGCAACGTTCCGACACCGGCTGCCAGAGCTAGAAGGTTTCCTATTGGCGCACGTCACCGAGTGAACGTCGACGCCTGTGAAAGGTTCCTATGGTAGGAATCGAACCCACGCATCTTGGTCATGTGCGGAACGTTGTCGACCGCTCGCGGCCATTCAGCATTGGTTAGTAATTAATAAGGCTCAGTTAGGCGTTTATATCCTCGTTAGGTTGTCATGCCGCATTGACGGTCTCAGTGCATTAGAGTCAAAGTTTTAGCGAATCACTAGTACCGTAATTCGTTCGTTAGCTGTTTGAGGGATCTATTAATTGCCCTGAAACCAACGACGCATTTGATCGCAGTAAGACATCATAAAATATCACAATGTCATCACAGCATGATAAGAAACCATCTATTGTGTGGCACGTCTTAATACGCTGTGTGACAGCCAGGCACGTAGCCGAAATTGTCCCCGTCGTGTGGAGGAAGTTAAATGTGATTTTCTACTCAAATCCTGTTATTCCTGCGAAGCCGCCCAGTATCAAATGTTAACCTGTTGGCTCAGGAAGAGATCTTGGGGACATAGGGCACAGCACAGCCTCTGTGTTAAGGATGTCGACAGCTGTGTATTGTAGAGTGGGCGGTGTCTTGTATTTCTTCCAACGTTACGCGACGGATAATTATCTTGCATATTATGAGATAATTATCACTCCTGCAGTCGAGTGAATGCTGATAGTTGTTTAGGTAACTAAACAGCCAATCTGCCGTAGATGCACGACATACTACGAGATTTAACTGGATTTAGACTGAAAGCTGTTTTGGAAATTCCTACCTCCAGCCTGTGCCAAACTTCCCGCTTGTCGGCGGCAGGCTAAGTTTTGCATTTTCTGCCTATCGCTTTGCTTTCAGTTCAATGATGTCAAACTTGTGTCTATCGTCTTTTGCGAAAACTATACGTCGATTGTGACCACTCCGAGGGCGTAAGACGGCTCATTTAGATCATTTCCAAGCTGCTGTGAGACAAAACAGAAGGCAGCATTTCACATATGTGTGTGCCCCTTTTATATCGTTTAACCATTTTTGACGTTGTGTTCTTCCCGCTTCCAGTTAGACAAATGCTCGTCTCTCATCCTTATTAGATGGCTAATTTTCCTTACGTCTTACAAAAGCTCTATGGAATTTTGAGATCTGAAGGTGGGGATATGGGTGTGGCCCACTGGCATGATTGTTTGGTGCCCCCTCCAAAACTGGCGTCAGTTTCCCATGCTCAGTGAAGTGAATAATGCATCTACTCAAGTTTTCGGACCGGTTGCTAGCCAATGTAACGTGAAAATGAGTGCTTTCCATGTTAACACCGTATTGTCACGTCTTCTAAAAGGAAGGAAATACACAGGTACGGAGATGGTTGTGCCCCAGACCACAAGTCACAGCAGGATTTGCTGCATGTGAGTTTGGCGCGAAATGTAATAAGTACATAATCACTGATCAACAGCTGACTGATGCTATTAATTTATCATTTCGATCAACGGAAGGCCAGACTCTGTACTACTGTGCATGCTCACAGTGTCCCATACCCTGCCCACCCCTTAAAAATATTGTCTCTGTCTCTACTAGAAGCATGAGTGGATGGGTAACCAGCCCACGTACTAGCGGTGGCCAGGTAACCACCCCCATGACGTTTTGGGCTATTTGCAGAACCACAACTGCGGCTTAAGTCAAACTGGATGCAAACGCTCTGATCGATACGTTATTTACGCTCCAGCGGTATCAGCTCCTGCGTCTGCATCATTTCCACAGCATACGACGCCAGGACGGCCCTCGTCGCTGCGGTCTGGCCAGCCATTTTTGAGGCATCATGAGGCATTCACCATGTAAACTACATTATACGAACACCTCGCCACGAAACTATGACGAAAAGGGTTGTTCATAAAAGGTGTCAAACGTTGGAAACCTGATTCTTCCAGAGTTCGTCAGTTTCGCTTCATCATGCAGCTTTACCGCAGTCCTGCCTTGACTACGGTAGAACTGCATCCTTAACGCCTTTTGCACGAGTTTAGAACACTTCTAGGAAAAGGAAAGTGCCCTTGTCCATTACCCATCGCTCTGCCTTCCAGTCAGCTATGGAATGCACTATACTACGACTTTCTTCGTATTCATTTCATAACGATTTTTTAGTAAGTCCGACGCCATTAATCTAGCTGCGCCCATGCTAGAAATACTTGAGATCTCCTCTGGTAACTGAGTACATTTTCTGTATGGGTAATGTAAATATGGATCGGTACTGTTAACAGTCCACGTCCAGTTCGACATGTCACTAAAGTCTCCGTGTCGACAAAGCCAAGAAAACCCACGTCAGCTGACCATGTCAAGTACGATAAAAATTGGATCTGCACATGTCAGCTGTTCCCAAGCGCGTCCCGCCATTAGGTAGGTGCTACCAATCGGATAGAGTTGCTTGTCGCTGCCTGGGCTTGCAGGCCCGGCCACCAGCAGCGCTCGAGGAGTCCTGAGTGCTGTGCAGAGACGGCAAGGTTTGGGTTCCGCGGTCATGAGAGCGACAGTGGCACCCGTCCCTAACATCCGTCCTTAGGAGTCCCTACTGCTGCACAGACCAAGGTAAGGTTTGGTTTCCGCGGTCCTGACAGGATAGCTGCAGTATTGCTCACTCCTAAGCCCGTCCGTGGCGTCATCTCGGGGTAGCAATGCTGGCTCTGACGTCACCAGCGCAGTGGAGATGGTGTTGATCTGCACCTTTGTTCTGCATAGCAACGCTTCCGGTGCTTGATGGTGAAGGGATGAAACACAGCGCCTCTGCACTTAACGCAAGTGCCTCGCACCGCTAAATATAAAAGGGAAGCACCTGCGCGGTAATTTCGTCGAAGTCTGGAATAGGCTATTCTCTGCAAATGAACATCAAGCCACGCGAAAAGAGATACCTGGGCTCTTCGATTAAAATTACTCGTCATACCAAACGACCCACGCATGGCTTGTGCTCTGCGCCAAGCCGCTGTTGCCAAGCACGATTGATTGCGCGGTTCGATGCACATGTGCCGTCCTTCTGATGACGTCAAAAGGGTGTCCGCTTTTAATGAGAGATGCATTTGTAGCACAGCTTGGAAACGTGATGTTCCACCAGCGAGCACCACTAAGATGTTCTCGCGAGTATGTTGTAAATGACTTCGCCGGCAAACTTTAACTCGAAAGCATGTTGTCTGCTCTGTAAACTCATGCTAGCGGGGCTGGAGAACGTGGCATCACAGATGTGGCGGCAGCTACATATACTGTAATCACCAACCACAAACCTCGCTTGTGGCTCCATCGGAAAAATCTCGCTGCAGCAGGCTTGTTATACTGACTTATGCCCGAATACTGCACTCGTGCTTTTCCCAGTACTACCGCACCGCATCTCGCTGGCTGCACCCGCGTTAGCCAAAAAGGATGCACGATGAAAGACGACGATACTTCGGGGTGGCACAGATGACCAGGGCAAAGATCAGCTGACGCACGTCAGCCGTGGCCATATTGCACGGCGGACAAACTGGGATTATGAGACCCACAAGCAGTTTCATTCTGTGTCAAAGCTGCGTGATTTCAGCAGCGTTTGTGAAGTTTATTGATGAATTGGATGCTTCCTATAGGAGCATCGCATCACCATTCATTGATGAATTGGATGCTTCCTGTAGGAGCATCGCATCGCCAACAGCTCATATCGTCAAACTGGTGTCCACCAACTCTTTACACATTAGCACCAGCTGCTGAGCCACGACGCCGAGTACCACAACTTTGCCCAGCTGACCGCGCTCACGCACGCTGTCTTGCTGTGCGACGCACTGCGTTCACAGCAACTGTGCGGGAAGAGCCGGCAAGAAGTCGGGTCAGGCCCGTGGAGCATAATGGGGCGGAGAGGCTGACGCCGAGCAAGCAACATGCTTGCTGGTAACACGTCTGTAAACGGGTTTCCGTAAAGGAAATACAATAATGTAAGAGCCTTTTGTCCTATTTTTTTAAAAAATGTGTTCGGAATAAGTACGTTGGCAAAACTCGCACAGGCAACGTACATTAGCACTCAAGATGCACGTGCGCCGCATATGGCGGGAATTTTTTAGCTGAAACCGCACGAGACAGCTTCGGTCTAGTTTCCTTCATTCTACATTTTCAGCTCCCCTTTTGTATAAAACGGGCCGGTATAGCTGTAATTGCGAATTCGCCACATCTGCCAGTACAAACATCACCAAAGCACTGCTGCGTTTAGTATTGTCACCTGTTCAGTTTTGCCAGCCAAAGGCAACGATGCTTAATGGTACGCTCTCTGGGCCGCCGTGATGTCATGTCCCTTTGAACATGCCCAAAATTGCCTTCGAGGCTGCAGCCAGCTGCTGCCAGATCACCCAGAAAGCGCATTGTCTGAACTATTCGGAATGCATCTGGAATTGAACAATCTAACATGCCTGTGGAATCTGAGAAATCCCATGTGTAAATATATATATATATATATATATATATATATATATATATATATATATATATATATGTATTTGTTCATTTTCCCCCCCTTCACCCCCATTTGATCATTTTTTGTCACGCTTTTGGCTGGGTCTTTGTGAGTCTTAATGACGCACACGACCTTGCTTTTGAATCTCAAATGCTTAAGTACCTCAAATATTGCAATGCAGCATGTTTAAAACATAAGTGTGGAAGCAGTTTCATGACAATTGCTTTGGGGCGGAGAGACGACCGTTAAGCCCTTAATAAACGGATCTGTGGTTGGTTTACTGGCTTGCCCGCCCGACGTGTCCACCCCGCATGTCCTCCTCACCACATCTCCCGTGCCGCCGGTCGGCCCGGCCGACCCGGCCTGTTGCCGCGGGTGGTCCTCGGGTCACTGAGGCGACCTCAGGTTCCAAGGTTGCCACAATCTGTCTGCTGCTGCAGGCTTGTACGCTGGTAGATGAGTGAAGATCAGAAGAATTGAAGCCGGGCACGAAATTTTGGAGTTTGCCATCATCAGGTGAGTATAGGGGGAAGAGAAAAGAGACAAAAGGGGGCGACACACACTGGACAGGAGTCCCGCGCGGTCCATGGTCCACGGCCCCCGTCGTAACCTCCTCAGGAATGGTTTCCACTTAATTGTTTTTCTACTACTAAATTGTTTTTCTACTACTAAATTCCACCACCTGCGCCATTCGATCAGCATGAGCAGCGCCAAATTTTCGGAACCGTGAACAGAATGCTCAACACGTGTCGGAGCCGAGCTCACATCGGGGGCCTGGCTTCGCAGCCACACTAGACTCACTTTGTCAGGCGGAAGAGAAGGCTAAGATCCTGTGTCGCTCGGCTTCTGCAGTCAACCACGCGCACTCAAGCACGAACCATGGATCTGTCGGTTTGAGAACAGTCGAGGACAGCGTAGATAGTGACTGGTTACGGGTGGAATAACGTGCGGACATATGTATACGGAAATACGGATAATGACAACGGAATGGAGAGACTTGAAACAAGCCGTATTATATAAGCAAATGTGCCGCGCACAAATCGCTGCGTTGTCCAAGACTTATGCAACCGATCTCAGCGTTTCCGAAGATAGCCTCTTTAGCATGGGTTCCCAAAAGGCGTAAGACTCTATTCATCTATAATCAGGCATGATCTACACACCAGCATTCACGTCCTTTACTCGCGAGCTTACTACACGATGTGCACGCATTTTACTGCATAGCACCGGTAACAACAAGGCCAAGTGTACTGCCTACTGCGTGACGATATCGGAGCAGTACATGCAGAGCCATCTCCAGCTTGCTCAGATTTAGCTCCTCAAGTCCAGGGTCAGCCACAATCTGCCCACCTCAGCCGAAATCACATCCGAAAGGTGACACGGCCGATTAAGAGTCAGGTCGTCGGGTCCGCACGGGCCCAGCCCCCCCCCCCCCCCAGGTCTGGCGGCCTTGACCTTTGCCCGGCGGCGGGCTGCCAGGTCGATCCGTCCAGGTCGTAACTTGGTGCGCGGTGTCGTGGCGGTCAGCAGAGATGTGCGAACGGGATTGGCTTGCCCGGACGCTATTTCGGAGCGCGACGGGTCGATGACGAAGTTGTAAGGCATCGCGATCAGGCCTGCCCGAGCGCCGGCTTCGGCAAAGTCGGCTTCGGCTTCGACTGCAGACACAGCGGCGGTCGGGGCGATCGCTTCCGGCCGAAGGTTATCAGTCCTCCCGCCTGAATGGCGGCAGTTGGCCGCAGTTCGTAGGTCGTAGAACTGTCTGCCAGTCTCAAGCGCCGGATGTGCGGTACAACGCAGTTTCTAAGTCGGAGGTGAGGAAGTGCACTTCCGGTAAAATAGAGGAGGAACGGAACGACGCAGTGTGGGATTAGGACGGGACTGGGGATGCTTCGGGTAAGCGGCGAGGAATCAAAATACGCAAAATTTCCAATCGTACTGTGTGACGATGCCTTCATGCAATGGCGTGGTGACGCAGTCATGTGATAACATGATGTGATGCAATAGCAGTGACAGGACGGCCTAAGCCGTGTGATGAAATCGCGTGATCTGTTTGTACACGGCACCCGATTCTGCATGCTGTCCATGGTGCGTCCCAAAGATCTCACACAGACAAAGGCATCTGCTTCAAGATTATTCGGTGCTGTTCATAACCCTGCCCTTCTTAAGGCCTAAACCCCTCTGGTTTCTGAGCTACGCGCCCGCGGAGATGTGCAGACTATTTCGGGGAGACCATTTCAAGGTAACCCAGGCATCCATGACACCATAATAGCATGATTCAAGCCCTGCGATTCTGTTGGCCAAGCGGCGATTGAGGCCAAGAAAAATAGAGTTGTCGAATCGTTCATATCTGGCATTTGTGAGCACGATTTCCAGACATAGCGTTTCCATGTGAATTAATCGGCTCAATAAAGTCGGTAATCCACCTAAGTATGGACGATTTAGTAAACTCCCACGGTCTATTTCGACGATGAAAGACCATTCAACACAGTCATGCGCAGGACTCAATAATGGGCGTGCATGGTCCAATACCTCCGTCACAAACGTAACATGGTGCGACGGGTCTGAGTGCCGATGCAAATTTGCCAACAAATTGTCTCCAAAAACTCAGCAACGAAAGCAAGTGCGTTACATTACAGTGCAGTTCCACCAGATTGGATCTAACTGGATGGAATTTGGTAAAAAAGAAAAACGCCTCGGGTGTACAGGAATTGTGATATCCTTGATCTGCTGAGTGCTGCCAATGATTTCTGAGCCTCGTCAACGAGCCATGATTCATGCGTCGAATCAGTAGGAGCCAAGAGTGGGTTACCTCAGTAGTTGCCATTTTCAGGTTTTAAGCAGAATCACGACCTGTGAACGATGTAGAGCGTGTGGTGATGACCACGGCGAGACCCACCTTGAGTCACGATGTAATGAAACATCTCTTTTCAGCTTTGAAACGACAGCATTTATTTGGCGGGCACAAGTTTTCACTCATCGCAAACTCGGAATGCAGAGTTTATTTACTGCGCTTCATAGTTGCCCTTGACTCACATTGACTTCATTCATGACTCACTACTCACGGCATGACACCAATGCCCTGTTGCGTTTTTTGGACGTCTATGACTCTGTTGGACATGTCATACTCGGCATCTGGTTCATACACGCTGGTTTGCATACTGCAAAAGTCCACACCAATATAGTGACAGCAAGAACCAAGACTGGAGGCAGAAATCTCATTGCGATTTGAGACAGGTGAGCGCCGCAACGCCGAGTGTAATGCGTCGATGCTGACCTTCGCCTTGCACCCTCGCTGAAACTCGGTGGAAGAGAAGAATCTGCGTCATGTCAGCTATGTTCGATGCTCGCAGCTAACGGTGGGACACCACGCGGTGTTCGAACCCGCTCGGAGCGTGGCATCCAAGGCAACTGGTGTGGTAAGGACATCGGTGCCCCAGCCAACCGCATTTCTTCACCACACCTTGCTGGGCGGCATTTCTAGCCGTTGGAGTTTTTATTTTCTTTATCCCACGATTTGTGATCGGGCCAAACTTTTTATGCGCGAAATATTTTCACGACATGGAGACAAGACTTGACAATATAACGTAAGCCACAAGGCGTCGGATGACCAGCGTTTGACATTACATTTCACATCCCACAGTTTATTGACCTCACCCGGATGGGATGAAATGCTCAGCCACTACCCACTTTAACGTTCTCATCCGAGGTCTTCAGGCCCGTTCACGCAGACATAATTGTACAGCGCGAACAACGCGCCTACATGGATAATGGCACTAACCTGGGCACCTGCCTGCGTCACGCTTTTGCTAAATGTTACACTTCCCGCCAGCTATCGAGGCTGCACACCGGCCCTTCTTTCTTTTATCTACAGTCTAATCACGCTGTGCAGTCTTGTACAGAATAGAAGCTCAAGGATTCGGGCTGCATGTTTGGCTGCCTAGCGGGGACGGTTGAGGACTTGTTTGGGGGCTTGTTTGGGGACGGTTGAGACTTGTTTGGGGACTTGTTTGGGGAAGGCTTGGGGACTCGTTTGGGGACGGTTGGGTACTTGTTTGGGGATTTGTTTAGGGACTTGTTTGGGGACGGTTGGGGACTTGTTTGGGGACTTGTTTGGGGACGGTTTGGCACGGGGACTGTTGCGTCACAGTCGTAGGCCATTACGGGTGGCATATGGATTGCAGCTATCTTGTACGCCTGAATATTTAAGACGATTGCAGCGGACGTTTGGGCCTGAGGTATGGCTTGCACTGCGACAAGCAGGCCATCCTGGATTTGAATATGAATACCCTCGGGTTCGTATTGCACATGACAACGTCTCTCGTGACGTCACCTGCTATCAACGTGCGTCCTGTGCTCGTTCGACGCGCTAAAGAAACACCTGTGCGGACAGACCTTGACGCTGCGCTGACAGGCGATCCACTATGCACTCGTTTGAGTCTGTCGTCTCGCGTTTCGCTGGGGTGGAAGGCCATGACCACGTGAAGCGCGGCTGACACTGATAACAATGCGTGCTTCTGTCGCAAAAAATTAACAATGCACGTCACTGACGCCCACGACAGGCAAAACTATGCAAGAGAACAGGGACAACAGGAGAAGCCGTTCTCACTTAATCAGTGTTTCTCTTGTGCTCTTGATGGAAAGTGAAATGGAACTGGCTGCTGCGTCAAGAGCACAGATGTTGCGCATCACATGTGACACTTTTAGGACGAGCACATACATAAGTACTACTATAGTGCTGCTATCCAATGTTATGAAGACGTCGTCAAGGTCTTAGAGGTTCTTTCGATACAATTCTTTGAAATATCTAAGATTCCATGGGATTCTTTTGACAAGATTAAGACCGATCCAAATTCTTCGGCTTTGGCCTCGTAATTTCAGTTTGGAAGATTTGGTTTTGGCTTCGCATGCACGAAGTTCGAAACCACTGACCTCGCATTCGGCTTCGCGTACATAAAGCTCGAAGTCACTGACTTCAAACTCGGCTTCACGTTTCAAAAACACGAAGCCACTGTCTCCGGCTTCGTAGTCCCGAACCGCAAAGCTACCAGCCTCGGCCTCAACTGCGACTTCATGTCGTTGTCTTGGCTCCGTATTCAGGCTTGAAGATATAAGCCTGGCTTCATCCCCAAGCCTGGCTTCATCCCCAAATCTGGCTTCATTCCCAAGCCTGGTTTCATCCCCAAGCCTGGCTGCGAGGGGCAACGGCGCCAGCGGCGTCATCCAGGTTTTGGAGGTCGTTTCATGGGCTTCACGTTCTTGCTGCCTCCGCTGCCCCTCTGCAATACCACTGTCACCGGTGATGGCGACGTTGCTGGTGGCTTGGGCTGTTGACCAAAGTATCTAGCCAGCCGTCGGAGCTAGGCTTTGTTTTAAAGATGGCGGGATCCCTACAGGCGGCGCAGGGCCAGCTTTGAAAGTGTAGCGAAAGGAGGATCATAAACGCAAGCTGTAGACGGTTACCATGGCGATACAAAGCTTACGAAGTTGGTGCGTCCAGCAATGACCGTTTTAACAGGCGCCTCGTGGCAAGGTCACAGGGTGGCACCCACCCTTTTTACCCATTTTCGCCCCTTCCTGCATCTTCGCAACGCCCCGCTTATCTGGATCAACCTACACGCGCCAGCCATGATTTGGCTGAAGTGCTACCTGGCGGGAGCCCAGTCCGAGCACCGAGCACATGCCCCGCATGGGGCTCCTGTGCGGTCTGAGGCTCGGTGGAGGACCCGGTTCCTGGCGGCGGTGCCACGTGCCGCCAGTTCGGCTCGAGGCGTCGGATAAGTGAGCCTCACTTCAGCCTCACTTCTCGACGGAGACGTGAGACAGAGACGAAGACAGCGACAGAGACAGATACAGATGCAGATACAGAGGCAGAGACAGAGACAGAGACAGAGACAGAGACAGAGACAGAGACAGAGACAGAGACAGAGACAGAGACAGAGACAGATACAGAAGCAGAGACAAAGACAGAGACAGATACAGAGGCAGAGACGGAGACGTGAGCCATAGACTGCAGAGACGAAGACGTGAGACAGAGACGGAGACGTGAGACAGAGACGGAGTCGTGACACAGAGACGGAGACGGAGACCGGGACAGAGACACAGACAGAGATAAAGACAGAGACGGAGACGTGAGACAGAGACGGAGTCGTGAGAAACGTGAACGGGTGAGTTATGAGGCGTGGGTCGTGCTGGACTTGCGATGCCGACCGGAAACTCGACTCACAGCTCACGAATGGCGTCGGCGTCTTCGGACGGCTGCCGACAGAGAGGCTGCGGCGAAACAAAGCACGGCAAGCGCACCAGGCCGACGCTGTGAGGTCATTACCGGACAAGACTTCGTCCACTTTTCTCATGTGCATCAACCATCGCTTGATGTGTCATTTAAGCAGCGCCTCCCGCCATCATGAAGAATGGTTACTTTCCACATATAACCTAACAGCACTGAAAAGCTAGGAACTGATGACTTTCTTGCTCATATTACGCACAGGTTTTTGAGAGACAAATGTGTTGTCGGGCCGCGGATGTGTATAATAGTCGGGTGGATACCCGTCCCCTATGCTATCCGTGGCGTGGTAAGATGCGTGCCCGTCTCGTTCTGAAGGACACGAAGGCCCGGTGTCACCCTGCTCCGAACACGTCGCAAGGCCAGTGGACCGATCCACCCGCGAGGCGGGTGGACGGAACGCGGCCGTCCATGAGGCTGAGTGCCTCCTCAGGTCTCGAGGTCTGCAGGCCTACTGACACAGTCATCGCCGACTGCTGATATAAGCATCGCCGAATACTGACACAGGCGTTGTCGAGTAGTGGCACAGGCATCGCCGAATACTGATATGGGCATCGCCGAATACTGACACAGGCATCGCCGAATACTAACACAGATCGTCGAATACCGACACAGGCATCATCGAATACTGATATAGCCATCGCCAAATACTGATATAGGCATCGCCGAATGCTGACACAGGTGTCGCCGAATACTGACACAGATGGCACCAAATACTAACACAGGCATCGCCAAATACTGACACACGCACCGCCGAATGCTGACACACGCACCGCCGAATGCTAACACACGCAATGCCGAATACTGACGCAGGTATCGCCGAATACTATAATACCAATGCCGAATACAATGTCACGTAGCAGCAGGAGCGAGTCGCCTTCGTCCGACAGGAACTCGTTGAGACTCGTGTTGTTGAGTGCATCGTGGAAACTGTATGTTGAATACTGACACAGGCATATCTACGGAATATGCCGGAATCCGAAAATGACATGCCGGAAAATGACAACGGAATCTGATGAATTGTGCTGCAATGATGAACATTCCGTGCAAAATTTTCGTCGTCAAATCGATTTTAAGCAAAAGCAGGAAATACGTTGAGCGCTCAAGAGCTATGGCTTCATCATGGACTCTCTGACGACAAATGGATGTCACGAAACCGGCCTTGGCTCTCAGTTCATGTGGACAGAACGACATCTACTTGCTGTTTGAGAGCCGACGATCTGTACCCATGGGCCTGGAAACCATCGATTGGGGGGGGGGGGGGGGGAGGGGGGAGACCACTGCGTTCGGAGAGTCGTGGGGAG
>NW_023596805.1:8496498-8611679 GCF_011947565.3 Pollicipes pollicipes | reverse complement strand
CGCACCCAACACCATGCATTGGTTAGGTTGGTCATTCCCTCCCCTTGTCCAAAACGGTGATGGAGCCATTAGCGACTCGGAACGCCCGAGTCATAGATATTCACTGCACGTGAAGTCAGCAAACGGGTAGACCCGATGGGTTTCCCATGTCGCGAGTCAATTTGGCCGCAAGATCGCTGGAAATGGCTGATATATCGCTTCCGGCACCTCATAATGGCTCCATTCTCTCAACACTTGAAGGGGTGGCAGACTTAATGCCGCGGAAAGTTCAGCAGCCCTTAGTTCTGCCGTCGGACGCGGCGTCAGCATAAACATTTTGTCAGTGAAGCTCATTAGCGACCACACAATGCATCCAGACATTTAACTTGGACATCCGGGGACGCCGTGTGCATGCACAAGCTGATCATGGATGGCAGCATACACTGTGGGGTCCCCAGGGACATCACTTTTTTGGCTGCTTTCCCATCCTACGGGAGAGCCCATGTCGTGCGTCTTGTCCTGTAAATCATTCCATACAGAAAGATATGGGGATATTTTCGGTTGAGATACGGTTGCTTCATTAACTGTGCTTGCCCCGAATCGTTTTTGCACGCCATCACGAGGGTATCCATTACGAAACGGTCTCCTAGCTCAATTAGACCCGTATTATATATTATGGCATCAATTGCTTTTTGAAGAAAAAGAACCTGTGGGCCACGTACAGACAAGCAAGTACAGGGACCATACACAAAGCACGGAATGATGTGCGCCTCTTGCATATAGGCGATTAGCTTCTGAACTGCGACGCTTCCGAACTGATCCGCCTCCGAACTGCAACGCTTTCAAACTGATTCGCCTTCGAACTGCGACGCTTCCCAAATGCTTCGCTTCCGAACTGCGACGCTTCCCAGTTGCTTCGTTGCCGAACCGAACTGTTATATGGCTGGTACTACGCATCAGGGCATCCCAGTGGCGGTGCGTGATACGCAGAAGCGTTGGCTTGACGAGCGTGACGTCACGTACGGCTGGGCCGTGCCAGAGGGCCAAAGTGCATCGAAAACGACGAACAGGCACAAACCGCGGGCCAACCCGCACAAAGGACAGACCATCATCCTGACCTGACCTTACCTTACTGACCTGACCTGATCCCACCTTACAGCTGTACCTGGCAACGCCGATGCACCTCCCCTTCGGTAGGCCTGTGCACGCCTCTGCTGATGACCTACACACAGCCCGAGGCAATGGACGACCTCTGTGCGCGTCGCGGCGCTAACCGTGATGGAGGAGGGCCGGCCGGCGGCGAGGCCGTGCGGCCCGAGTCATGTGCCCGTGGGAATGTCGCCGGCCGTGCTATCATGAATGATTAGTGTGCCCATCGGTAATGCAGAAGTACAGGCAGGCGGCTTTACCGTTCATTATGGTAGAGCTGTCAGGGATGTGAGAGAATGATAGGCTCGCGGCATATTGGCTTGTGTATTCGAAAACTTGATGGGGTGGGATGGGAATTGAAGTTGAAATACTGAGATGGCATTTGTTCCACATTGTAATTTCTGTGACGCTTGACATTGCCGACCTTGCCTTCCAACGTTTCATATATCATAAAGCTGTTAAATGCGCGCGGTGATGCCTTAACATGTTTTCCACTTGTCCAATGCTCTTTAGATGTAGGAATAACGCTACGTCGCATATCAGAATGACGTCTGATTCTTTCACTTGAAGTATGCCTTGTTTTGAACCGCAGTTTCAGATTATGGCATGGTATGGCCCAGCTCAAATCTATAAAACAGATAATCGGCGTATGGTTTATAAAGTGCATAGTCGCTTTAGGGCAAATCAGACTTGAGAAAACCCGTTATTTCAAACGGGCAGGTAAACGTACAGTGGATAGAGAAGTGCATTGGCCATATTGGTAGAGAGTCTGGCAAACGGGTGAGCAAGGCCTTGTGAGTAATGGCAGTAAGGCTGGTACGAGTAAATCCACACGAGGTGTTTTCCTTAATCCCGGGAATTTGAATGTCACGCGTAAATCACATACAATATGAGCCTTTCTCGCGAAACGACGCAAGCGCTATGACCTTCTGTGAATCGGTGTGGCCCTTTGACCTTTCGTGAATCAGGATGACCGTGGTCGTTACGCTGTGCCACTCGTGGCTGAATTGCTCTTGTTTTTTTAACGCCTTGTTGAGTTGGTTCGGTGATTTTGCAGTGACGGAACTTTCTGGAGCAGATAACCCGCGCCGGGGCGTGCGGAGCCACCAACAGTCGGCACATCGCGTTACCGTTCGGTTACGCCATTGGTTACGCTATCGCGCTACGGCTGCCGCGTTACCGCTTGCAGGGAGCTTCACGATCAGGCCTGAGATGACCCAGCTTCGTCTCCAAGGTTAAAACTGGCGATTTAATATTCATCCGGGTTGTGACCATGACACAAATGACAACAGTTGTCGCAGTGGAGGTATCGAATATGGACGGGATGTGACTTATCCGACATGACTACCTTTGAAGCCATTCGGTGTGCACACAGTCGTGTTCTAAACCAGATTCAGGAAGCAGGCTTGTATAACACAGATCTGAGATAAAACGAGATCATAGCCGGTCATTGGCCTTGCATGACATTGAGAAGCTGTCACAGATGGTGTCCACTCCCCCTGTCCGGTGTGATGAAAATAACCTAAGAAAGAAGGAGAAAAGGCGACTATGCGTAGTGGTGGTACACATATGCGTACACAGCTTGTATCCATGGCAACTGCCAGCACAACACCGTACTTCAACCGCGCTTAACAGCCATTTGCGAACCTAGCACGTGCGACCATTCGCAATAAGCAAACGTGAGAACAGTAGTGGTCTGTATACCGGCCCTCGCTACTCATTTCAATGCCTGGCACCGCCCCCCACGCTCATGGGAGCAAGTGCATCTGCTGTTCAAGCTGCCCCGCCGCGTTCGCTTCCCAGCAGCTGCGAAACGCCGCCCCAGGGTCATGAAGTTCACTAAAGGTCAGGAAGGCCCCGGGGTCATCGAAGCACTAGGGGAGGCCTGAGGTGCCCACCGTAGGCGAATACCAGAGGCTCGGCCGCCATTGGGGCCGGCCTCGCGGCTCCGGTCCGAGCGCGTGCTGTGATGAGGGAGCGCAGTTCAGGACTCGTCCTCTTAACCGACGCGCATAGGCCCCCTATGTGTTCGTATTTCGTCTGACGCTGCTGATGGCATGTAAGCCGCGACTCGTACAGACGTAGGCGGTATTTGCTCTGTGACATACGCTATAAATACCGCCTGCGTATTCGCACAAACCGTAGAGGCTAGTTCTCACTTCGCGGCAAAGGAAACAATGTTGTCGCCGAGCCTGAAGCATGACGATGTGAGCGTGCCACAGACTTTTGAGCTTTCAGATATGCTGAAAACACTAGTCCTGACAGGCAAACAGTGCCGAGTGTACCGGCTGTCGCCCTGTGAACGAACGCAGCTCGGTCTGGGCTGATGCGGTTTCCGGTGCTGAGAAAGGCTTTTGGAGGCCGAGCTTGTTTTGCTGTTTGGAACGTTTGCAACGCTTGTGTGAGCTGAGTTGGCATTTTAGATCGCCGAATCCCGACGGGACCATGTAAACGATTTCTCGGCGAGATTTTGCGCCGTTTGGTGTTGCCGATTAGTCCTTTTTTTTCAATTGGATGTAGGTTTACGCGCCGTATTGTTCTTGGCACCCTGTTGGCAATCAGTCATGTGTTGCTGACCAATTTTAGCTCATGTTGTTTTGCCTGAATATTTTGATTTTTCTCGAGGAAAAGTATGTTTTTAAGCGCACATATGCATGTCATCGTTACATTGGCAGCTTATAATGTCTGGTGGCAAATCGGTTTGCATTCCTTGACTGGCAGGCAATGGAACTGAGCATGACAAATTTGGAGTCCAAAACTGGAGGTGTTTGGTTATGATAGCCCGTAACTGTGCGTTGGACAGGCGTTTGCGCAGGTTGCAATGGTGAAAAAGTATGGCATCACAAACGGCGTTAACAAGTTTTGTGACAAATAGCTTGCATCGCTATCTTATTTTTTCAATATATCCATTATGCATGGTTAAAAACATGTTTTGTACTTGTTCAAGTGCGATGAAAATTGTTGATTTTCTAGCCAGGTCAGGTTACTTTAAGATAACATTCGTTTACTTTCGCGATATAAGCACCAAACATTTTAAACCACAAACAAAAGTAAAACAAAATTTCCACGTATTGCGTATTTTATTTGGCCATACGTAAATGTTTCCCATGTGTCAGTTGTTTATCATGGGGCAATGTCTCAACACATGGGGCATCACAGACCAGCTCTCATCCAGCATCTTGCACGCTTAAGTCTAACCGTAGATAGTCCAATGTGTTACGAAAACTGGCGTCAGAAAACATGTTCTATAAAGCTCCTGACGTAAAACATTCCATAGAACTGGCGGCAGTTCTCTTCAAAGGGATAAGCATCGATATATGAGGTATTACACGTCGGACAGCACGCACGTAAACGTCTATTTTTCGCGTTGACATTTGATATACTAGATGATTGAGAATCACAAGTTCAACATTTTTGTATTGTTATCAATGGGTAAAAGCTTACCGACATGAATATGGCAGGACGAATATCATTCCGATGCCAGCCCTATTTGGCTGCTAAATTTAGGCGCCAGCTAGTGGACTGGCTGAGATTGACCGAAAGGGGCACGCCTGTGAGATTTGTCACAATGCCGTCTGTACTAATATGGGAGATTCTTCCCCAGCTGAGCCGCTTCCCTCAGCCCCTGAGAAATGTCACAGCTCTGGTACACGGCGTGACACTTTGAAAAGCTGCATTATGAACCGACAGCGGTAGAGACATTTATTACCAGCTTTATGAACACCAGATATTGCAATAACACCCTGGAACTTGGCCTCGGTCAACAATATCCCGTCCTCGGAGGTCATTTGACCTTTGACATGAGGTGTAGCGTCGTCGGCGCTGTGTTTTTACTCGAGGATGGGGTGATAGAGCGAGCGAGCTTGCAAACATGGACTGGTGGCCTGAATGTTCAGGTTTGGAGCCATTATGTTGGAGGTCTTCAGCCCTTCCTCACTTCCGTCTAGCACTGGGCGTGTGGAAACAGTCAGATAACAGCCTGGCGGTACATACAGCTCGGCCACGGTGTGGATGGGTGGCATGGGCACCACCGACAAGTGATTGCCTTCACTTATCTAGGGGAGCTCACAAACACACACACACACACACACACACAACACACCCACACACACACACACACCCACACACAACACACAACACCCACACACACACAACACACACAACACACACACACACACACACACCACACACACAACACACACCACACACACCGCACGCGCGCGCGCGGGCGCGGCGCAACACACCAGAAGGGAAAGAAGGAGATATTGATATCTAGATCTAGATCTAGATATAGATAGATAGAGAGAGATAGAGAGAGAGAGAGAGAGAGAGAGAGAGAGAGAGAGAGAGAGAGAGAGAGAGAGAGAGAGAGAGAGAGAGAGAGAGAGAGAGAGAGAGAGAGAGAGAGAGAGAAGAGAGAGAGAGGAGAGAGAAGGAGAGAGAGAGAGATAGAGAGAGAGAGAGAGAGAGAGAGAGAGAGAGAGAGAGAGAGAGAGAGAGAGAGAGAGAGAGAGAGAGAGAGAGAGAGAGAGAGAGAGAGAGAGAGAGAGAGAGAGAGAGAGACGTACACAAGCAATAAAAGCTACTGATTGTCAGAAGCCTTTTCCACCTGGTTTCGATCTCCTTCGGCGCCATTTTAGAGGAGACAAAAAAGCAGACATTAATGAGCCGGGACCTCGAACATTAATGGGGCAAGTAAGGAACGTAATCCTCGACCATGAATGGGGTCAGGACCAGGACAGAGACAGGACAACAGCGGCCTCAATGGTGATCACCTCGGGTGTAATCACTGGAGAAGGGACTGGTAAGATGTGCCCAACATTTTTATAATAGTTTTTACTTGTTTGCGTTTTGCGTTCTTCTATTTTAGTGGAATTTTTTAGTGGCATTTTGAATCCAATTCAGCACCTTCCTTCGTTGAGATGACAGCCGATGGAGGAGGGATCGTGGACGCGGAAAATTGGCGGGTGATGTTTCGTATTGTGCCACTGTTGGGGCGTCAAGTGACATGCAGCCGCTCCTGGTTGCGATCTCCGGCGTCACTAATTGTCGACATTCTTCGCTGGAGGTCTTCGACGGAATTCCCCACTTGGAACATGATTTCCCTTGTACTCTCTGTATGGGCATGAGAAGATAACCTGGTGAATTGTCCGTCGTTGGTAGCGTGTATTACTCACCAAAGTGCCACGAAACACACAAATGACAACCATCGATCAAACATCTATATCTGAGTTTCGAACAATCCAATTCACAGGGCTCACTGTCCTTGAATGGTTCCGCTGACAGCGCGCCGTCATTGAAAGTTCAAAATAACCTGCTCCGGGTTCAGTCGCTCCACGGTGCAGTTCTGCTTCGCCAAAAACTGTTCCTTTGTTCCAGACATGGACCATGTAACGCAGATGGCCAAGTCTCTCCAGAACAAACTGGTCTTCCCCGCCGAGTAAGTACCTGAAACAGCGTGAAAGGTGATCTCCGCATTTCGTAAATGCACATTGCCTGCTGTCTGCGCGATCGCGTCCGGTCTTTTCCAAGAGCTCTACGTGGGCATTGGAATAATGCTCTTTGGCAGAAAAATCGTCTATAAGCCGTTTGGTTAGTATGGCAGTCGTAAAAAGGAACAGTACGAGTTAAGTTTCGGAGATGCTTCGTTGAAAAACAAACACCTTGATCTTCATCCTCGCACCCGGCAGAAGCTGGAGGATCTAAATGCTGCGTACCAAAAGTTGAAACATTCGGAATTCATTTGCAGCATTCAGTTAAACTGTTAGGTTGCAATATGTGGGATTGATAAAGGATGCAACTTTGGGCACAGCGGAGTTTATGCAAATGTAGCACGGATTGCAATCGCATGTATTGTTGTAATACCGTCAGTATGCAGTGGCAAAACAGCACCAGCAACAGTATAATATAACACTGACTTGCCTGATCAGCAAAGCCAAGAATCCTAAAGCGAATCATGACCTGCCTGATTCCGATTCCAGGATGAGCTTCCGCAGGTCAGTAAGCGCGCCAAGCACCCAGCATCAGAGCACTTACCCACACAGCACAGTGTGTTTGATTAGGCGTAATTTAGACTGACGGAGACGATGTATACGTCAGCGGGGGGCACGGCAGTGTTTTAGCGACGCACAGCAGTCTGCAAGACCAGCATGCACATAACACGGCAGTGTTTTAGCCGTGCACAGCAACACGTCTGTAAGATCAGCATGCGGTGAATGCGTCGCACTCTTCGTCTGCTAGTGGTAGGTCGGAATTGCTCACCTGCCTTGTTTTTCTGCCGCACCAAAGCCGATGGAGCTTAATTAGACGTTCCATATCACCCAACGTGAGCAAATTCATGAATTGCATGAATAGGTAATTTTAATTTGCAGTCATTAATAGCATACGTTAACAGTACTAAGCGATGTAGCCAATGTCGCCAATTGCAATGTGTAAGGCAGAGATTACCTCGAAAAGTGTTTGGTAATTCACCAAGCAATATACTGCGAATAGCGTGCCTTTTCATGCCTTTTTGCCTTTCGAATTTCAACCTGGTCACTGAACCGGGCAGGCCATACGGCGTAATCTGTCAGCCAGTAATATTTACAGAGTCCTATTTGGACGTTAACAACCACGAACACAAGCCGAGCGCACGCCCACAAAACTGGCAGCCGACGGCAAACCCGACGCCTGTAGATGCCGGGTCAGTGCAGAGTTGAACATTGATCCCGGGAGAGGCTAGCGAATTGCATCCGGTGTGTCCCCAGATGGCGCTAGCGGGCTTTCCAGATTGCTGTTGAGTAATATCCTCGAAGGCATAGGGCAGCATATTGCTTGGAGACCCGATTTGAGCAGCGTTGGCGGAATGGTTTGTTTCCAATTTTGCGTTACATCATCGGCATTGTTTTGGAGAAGCGCGTAGTAATCATTTAAACCATAAGGAGCCAAATCGAAGCACCCAAGAGGCCTCTGGTCGGGTTGCCGCACCCAGTGCTACCGTAAGGATAGATCTATGCCAGATCTGATACAATTCTGCCTTTTCTGGTAGGTATTTAACATGTGAATTAAACCTGCTTTGTCTTGCGGTTTTCTTGATGCAGTTTGGTCCATCTCATATTTTCTTTAAAAGCCAACATTTTTTCAGAGGGTGGTACAATCCGTGCCCAATCTATGTTTACCTCAGTAAATCGCCGGTGAAATTTACATAAGTTGTTCAGTGCATTAGCGAGGAGCATTATTCACGTAGATAAGACAGTAGTAATAGCTGTTTCCTCGGAGAAAAGCCAGGAGAGTGGAGACATTTGTTTTTTCTGAGGAATAAGGCTATTACTTCCTGTCTTAACTGATGAAATTTGATTGCATTGTATGGCTGGGATTCCGTCATCTTCTCCGCGGTCGCATGTCTGTTGGTAGGCT
Organism: Pollicipes pollicipes; assembly: GCF_011947565.3. Taxonomy (NCBI): domain Eukaryota; kingdom Metazoa; phylum Arthropoda; class Thecostraca; order Pollicipedomorpha; family Pollicipedidae; genus Pollicipes; species Pollicipes pollicipes. Next base: position 8,603,156 of record NW_023596805.1, on the reverse strand, counting down.
TCCACAACGTTGATGTCTACGTCCCATCACTGTCACTGGTGAAATTCCGCTTCGCGTTTTGTGGTGGCGACTGGAAAACTCATGCGTCTTCTGTCTTTTCCGGTGTCTTTTAAATATCCAACCCAGTCAAGTTGTCACATGTCGGACATCATGACGTAAGACATGTGAAGAAGCTTTGACGGAAAGGCTACGCTCATTTGCTTCCGTGCAACGTGAACGTCATCCATGCAAGTCATTTTGTCACAGCTGGCAGTGCAAAGTAGACGCCTTCCATGTAAATCACTTTGTGACATGTAGGAGTGCAATATAAAAGTCATCGATGCAAACCATTTCGTAGCATGTGGAAGGAGACTCGCCACATATTTCGCCAAAAGCTTGAATAAATATCCCACAACACATCGCTTCGCCTAATCGTCTTCAACATATTTCTTCCTGACTAAGTCTTTTGACGCCGCGCCCTTACAGCTCCACATGTGATAAGCATCGATGAGACTATAACCGACAGCTGTCTCACACTCTGGACGTCACGGGTTAGACCTGGGGCGTGGGTTCGCGAAATGAGTGCGGGGAGTACTGAGGCCCCAAAATGCTGCAGCCTTACCCAAAAATACACCAACATGCAAGTTTCACCAGGATTGGCCCATTTTCTTTTCAAAGCTGGGATGGGGTGCGCGTGGAAGAAGGCTTGAACCCAAGTTTGGAGAGGGGCTGGAACTCCCCACCTGAAGAGGAAAGTACACCTCTGGTGTAGGACCTTACTGATGGCTGCTATCCGCCCAATAATGACCAGCATGACTCTTTAATATTATTGGAGGACGCCATTCTTGACACATAACAACTACCAAAAATTTCCACGGTCAAAAGTTCAGGAAAATCGTTAAATGACATAGTATAACTGAATGTCGGTTATTCATACGTGAAGCCCGTTGAAACTTTTGCTAGATCTCAGTAATCCCCCTGGAGGGACCCTATTCTCCTACCGCCGTGGGAAACCCATCCCTCACTCTGACCGTGCGTGAACACTTGTCACATGTCGGACATATGACATCCCATGACATGAATCCTGAGGTCCGCAAGCCTTAGGCGGCTGGATCTATATTCCACATCCTGGGATTCGTTTCAGCATCAAAACACACGATCACGGGTTTCAATGGCGTCAGACCCTCGTTGCTGGCAAACCCGCAGTCCCGTGGCCGCCGGAATGTCTGTGCGTATCGGCGTAGTGTTACGACGTTAGCACTACGGCAAAAACTCCTTCAGACAGGAGTGCTACAGCAAAAATTCATTCGGACGGGAGTGATACGGCAAAAGCTCTTTTCGACAGGAGTGCTACGACATCAGTTATATGCGGTATAAGTTCTGCTGCAAAAACTTTTACAACTCTACTTTTGTGCGACCTCACTTTTCCTGCAAAGATTTATAAACTCTGTGAGTGCTACACAACAAATTTTTACAGCAAAAGCTTATACGGTCTTTAATTTAACGCGACATCTCCTCTGCAAACACTCATACACGATATGAGTACTACTCGGCAAAACTTTTACTGCCAGAACAAAAAACAGTCATTTCTTTTACAGCAAGAATTCATGCACATTTCATTATACGCGACATTACTTCAACTGCAACTGGTTAAAGGTGACATTTTTAGGGTACAAGTTGTGTGGTGTGGCACTTATGCTGCGTATAAGTCCTTGCAGTAGAAATAATTTCAGGTATAAGCAATGGCTGTAGGAGTTTTCGCAGCAGAGATCATAACGGGTGTAAGTTTTTGAAGTGTTAATTCTGTCCTGGAGCACTATTGTAGTGTAAAAGCCTTTGCAGTGGAAATAAAGTCATGTTTAATGAATGGCTGAAATATTTTTGCACCAGACGTAATGACGAGTATAATTTTTTGAAGCATAAATGCTGTCGTGTAGCACTAGTGTTGCGTATGAGTTTATGCAGTAGAAGTATTGTCGTGTAAAAGTTGTGGTTTCAAAACTGTTTGCAGAAGAAGTACTGACGAGTATGAATTTTTGCAATTCATGCCTGTCGCGTAGCACTAGTGCCATGCATAAGAACTGACAGTAGAAATAACCGCGTATAGAAATAACAGCGTAGAAATAACATCGTATGATGACACTCATATCGGTAGGAGCTTTTGTTGCAGCACTTATGTGGAGCCCATCGGCGGTGTCCGCGGGCCAGTCAGATACTCGTGTCGATAGGAGTTTTTGTTGCAGCATTAATGTGGAGCCCATCGGTGGTGCCCGCGGGCCAGTCAAACTTGACCCCTGACCCATACGGATTCCATCTGGCCGCCTGCGGCCTCGTCTCGCGTCCAATTGCCTGACCTCTTGACCCCGGGGAGAAGGATCGATCACCGACGCAAGTCCGGCAGCTGCCGGAGACTGCTGAGTGGGCACGTGTCGCGGAACTGGCGCGTTTTTGTTTATAGGCGCGCGAAAAACCGGACGCGTACTGGCCCAGCCGGCGCTAGCATAGCTGTTTGGGCCCCTGCTTGGGGGATCGCTGGCAGGTATTGTGGAATTATCCGTCCACCTCTCTAGTGGCCAGCACTTCATGCAGGCGCTGCGTCATAGTAACCGCGCATATGGAGCTAACGAGACTTTTGTAGATAGTGTCCAATGTCCCTTTATAGTGAAGTAGTGCTGTTTAAAGTTCTCACTGGTCTGTTTAGGCTTGACAGTCGACTCCTGTATATCTTAGTGCCCTTAAAATTCCTTTGTTTCTTGTATGTCTTCGGTGGCTCGCGCGCACGATCTAGTGACAGTGATCGCCAAAACGAGGTCATATTGCAGGGGACCTATGTGACAGGTCCCAAAGATTATATCCTCTGTTTGAAATAGACATCACGAACGCCTTAAAAGGCCACTGACCTTTCCAGCCGTTCGCTTCCTTGTTCCGGCAGCCTGAATGGCCAGCCAATCAGAAACGAGAATCATCCGAACGTGTCCCGGCAGTCCTGTAGCCGCCAGAATTAAGGCTGGGCTGCGACGGTGCCGCTGCGACTGCCGGTGATAAATTTAGAAAACCGCTCGTGAGTTGGACGTTTGCGCTCTTTCTCTCGGCATTTCTAAGCGTGAGCTGTGTTGACAGCGTTGCCACTGGCGAAACATAGATTGCAAAGCTCAACCAAGTTATTTATTTGCTACTTTGTGGGCATATCCCATCCTTGTTTTGCCGTCTCCAATGCGGATCAGCGTAGCCAAGCTCCGTAGCAATGTATCCCACAACAATCGCCATTTCAGGTCGTGGTCGGAGAAGAGCCGTTTAGCTCATAGATGTAGGGAATATTTTATTGTAATGAGGACAACCAGGAAAACTGCAGGAATGTGCTGGGAAAAGTCCTTTTTCGCGGAAGCGGACGAGCTCGTCAATGCTTCTATTCTATGAAAACACTGTAAATACGCGTATTACCGCTGATGTTTACACAAGCAAACTAAGCTTCGGTATGAAGCCATAGTTGCGCTGGTTGTCACCACTTTCACGGCAGCGGCGAGCGTGTACAAATCATCGTAGTAAAGCCTTTAAGCATCACGTAATTGTTTGTAAGAGCAGTCAGCTCTTATCTCTTTTTGCAGTCAGCGTTCTCGTGTATCGTCACAGCTTTCCATGAATTTAGCATCTGGAATCAGTGTTTCCATGCGTCGTGCTGAATTTCAATGACATTTCTGATAAAGTGTCGCAGCCTCCCCTCCTCCGTCCCCTGGCACCGCCCCTGCCTATTACAACACCCGTCAAAGCGGGGCCAGTGCTCGGCACAGCCGTGCTTGCCAATTTGCCGCCGTCTCGCCGAACGCGACCTTTTCAAATATGGCGCCAATCAAGCTTTTCAAATATGGCGCCAATCAAGCTGGGAGCGGACCGCACGTGCTCGATTGGCCGGCGACGGGAGCCGCCGAGTGCGGAGGCTTTTAGCTGCCTCGACGCTTGTTACTGGCCGCACTGCAAACAAGTGGTTCCGAGGTCTGGGATGGTAATAGCGGCTGAGACCGGGCCATTTGGCGGCAGAGGGACTGGACAGGGGCCATCTTGGACACAGTTTTGCCTTTTGGGGCAGTGATGACGTGGACCTCCCGGATGGTGATGATGATTATAAGAATGATAGTGGCGATGGTGGCGGTGGTGATGATAATAATGATGATAATGATGATGATGGAAAGACGCAGTCGTGACGTGGAGCTTGACAAATGGACAGAGCATCGTCGTTTGGGCCGCCTTGCTCGTTGGCAAAGTACCTGCCTGGGTTGCCACCGACGACATCGCAAGTGCCGACGTCATCCACAAACGACGATCCTCCAAGCCATGGGAATTGTTGTGACGCACTAACCTCTGACGTCATGGGTCGCAACTCGTGAACGGCGTTTGGTAATGAGGAACGCGGGCCTGATAAAGGAGAGTATCCGGACATTTTAAATGGCGGACAGGGAATATCAGCATTGAGGTAAAATACCCGGATTTGTGAAAAAAGGACTTTGTTGGCGGAGGATTTTGTCTCCAGAGTTTTACCGACACGCATCGTCCGCCTGCGTGTTCATGAACTCATGAGCCCATAACATCACCGTCCAATATGACGTCACACAACATGGAACCGTTCGCTCTGCCGCCGGCTGACGCGCCCCTGTTCTGTCAGCAGCGGCCGCGAGATGTTCTCCATGCCTCCCATGCTCTCTCCCGACGTCTTCTCTCGGCGCTCGTCCTCGTCCCGGGACGTGACCTTTACCCTGCCGCCGCTGCTCTCTCCCGACCTCTTCCGACGTCGCTCGTCCTCGGCCGCCGACCTGAGGGCCAGCGGCTCGGACGGGGCCACCACGCCGCTCACGCCCTCTTCGCCCAGAGGTGGGTCGGTCGGAAGCGAAGGCTGCTCTCGACGAGCGGTGTTCTGATGTGCTATCTCGGGGGCCAAATGTGGTCGCTTGGTGTTCAAATGTGTTCTATTGGTGTTCAACATATTCTATCGGTGTTCAGATGTGAACAGATGTTGCCTCGCCTTGTCACGGGACACGGTCTACGTTTGGCGACAAACTGCGTGATATTTTGGTCTTGCTTCCTGAGGGGATGGCAGGCTTTGGTGTGTGCCTGTGAAGGGACGGCAGGCCTCTGTGCGTGGCTGTGAGGGACGGCAGGCTTCAGTGCGTGCCTGTGAGGGGACGGTAGACTACGGTGTGTCCCTGTGAGGGGACAGCAGACTCCGGTGGGTGCATGTGAGGGGACGACAGGCTTCGGGGCGTGCATGTGAGGGGACGACAGGCTCCAGTGCGTGCTTGTGAGGGGACGGCAGGCTCCGGTGCGTGCTTGTGAGGGGACGGCAGACCTCGGTGTGTGCCTGTGAGGGGACGGCAAGCTTCCGTGCGTGCCTGTGAGGGAATGGCAGGCCTCTGTGCGTGACTGTGGGCGGAAGGTAGCCATCGGTGCGTACCTGTGGCTGCGTTTTCGTCCGTTCTCAGTCTGCTGTGTCACTCTACGCTAAGTGCGTCCTACCTTGCGCGAGGAAGTGTCTGAATGTAAATGACGAAGCCCGGATAACGTCGCTCTTGATACAGTATGACCACGTTTAGATGACTTGCCGGAAAGCCAGGTTGTCACCATTAAACAACGTTCGGTCGGTGCTGTGAATACTGCTGTCACTTCGGTCACCACTGAGCATGCATATAGACTTCGTTGTCGTTTCCATAACTTAGTCCGCGCCGTTAAGAGCAAAGCACCTTCTCTCTGATGACCAGACTCGTTGAACCCGCACCTGCGACAGAGCTGTGTATGACTGATTGCTGCATGACTGATTGCTGCAGATATGGCCTCAGACTGTGGATCAAGAAACACGACCCCTTCTCCCATCGCGTTCTTCTCGGAGTCCCCACGTAAGTAGGCCAATGGCGTGCGTTTCGTGGTGTTTCGCGGCATTTTCGTAGCATATTTCGCAACAGTTCGCTTTGTGACATTTTGCTTTGCAACACTTTGCTTCGTAACATTTCGTAGCATTTCGCGCAGAGCTCCAGCATTGGAAATACGATGCAGAATGGAAAACGATATATATTGTGTTCATCTCGTAATCAACATGTGACCACACAACATGCGAACGACGTATGATTGTTGACAGAACCAGAGACTCGAAGTCGCTGCTTCCCATGTGCGATTTGATGTCACATCAAATAATATATCATGACGTTATTCGGGATTTACGACGCGCTCAGCTGCGCTCAGCTCAGCTGATTATTTGGCGTCGTCTGCCTCTCAACCCTGGCAGGCAGGGCGGGTGGCGCGGGAGATCGACCCCACGACCTATGGTTCCTCAGACTAGCAGCTTAGCCACCACACCACCGGAACCCAAATGATTTATGAGGGTACCAAAAACAATGTCATCTGGACGTGAGCGTTTTGTTCATAACGCAGTTAATCACGGACGTGTGCTCAGATGTCCAGTTGCTGTTTGGACACAACATGCGCGGCACTGGTCGAGGTGGATCGTTATCGAACAAACAGGTGAACGTCTCAACAGCGACGTTAACGCCTTCAATAAGGTTCGGACTTCTCCGGGCGCGATATTCGGTACCCAACGACTATTGTCCAACTTCACGGCGTAATGTAGTTGTGTACAAAGGTGACGACAATACTAGTGTATCTGAGCAGGGGACAAGCATTGTCTCGCAACTTCAGAAATGCTCGAAGCCTAAAGCACACTATAACAAGGACAAAGACCATCTATCTGCAGATAATGGAGATTCGCTTTTCTCCATAATATGTCTGTAGATCTCAAAATATTTGGAAATTAAGAGCTATCAAGGAACTAAAAGCTCAATGATTGCAAGAAAACATGCGAAGAGTTTATCTTTATTGATGTTAACACGAAGTTAGCGATATCTGCGGCAGAAAAATACACACGTGCACCATGTATTTCCAGTCCGTGCAGATTACTCAGAACCTCAGCTCTCGGAAATGACACAAGAGTACCCAAACCGTCTGAGACTATCCCCAATGTCTTGTAGTTTTAATCTTTCGCGCGTTCCCGACACAAGCTCGGGGATCATCTGTCGTCACGCTCGTGCTCTGAGGAAGGATATGGGCCCGGAGCAAGGGCGTGACCACGTGGCCCAACTAGGCGGGGACAAGGTCACAGGCAAGAATACGCGGAACGCCGGCTGTTCTCACTATTTCAGGACTGTTTTGGGGAATCCGGGCGGCTTGTAGAGTTCGGCTTATTCTAATATTAAATGGCGGATCCGCCCTTTGGCGGCTCGAGAGATTTCTGGGAAAGATGGCGTCCAGCAGACGCCGAACGCCCGGGGCGAGGTAACCCGTGTTAGGTCTGGACAAAATAAATGTCCATCACTATAAAGAAACACGTTAATAGGATGGATGAAGACCATTAAAGACTATTAAAGACCAGGCCGTATTCAGCGCTTATGACCTCTTTCTGGGTATGTTCATTTGACCTCATGTTTCGTTTAACCTCGTTCGACAGGTTTAACATCAAGGCACCAAATGTGTTTGTGCTATATTTCATCCCAACGTTTCGGAAATATTGGCGTCTTCTGCATTCTATCTAACTTTTTATTGCTGTCATTTCACGAGATACCATCCTGAAACACTAGAACGACTAGAATGGCCTCACGTGTTCGAGTGTGATCTACCTTGCTTCATATTTTTGTGTAGTGAGCTGACTGGTGCTGGCAGTCATTTTTGTACTTATTCAGAAAATGGAAATATATATTTCCAAGCAAGCTATATATATATATATATATATATATATATATATATATATATATATATGTATGTATATGATATTTAAACTGCCGAACAACAATGAACGAAAGATAAGGTCAATACCCCGAAAAAGCTTATTAGGATGAATGCACCCTAATCTCTCGTAAGATGTGTATAAAATAAGGCGTTTTGCCAACTTTTACCAGCATAAAACCTCATGACCCGGCAGAAGCGGATAAAGCCGTTACAACACAATGAAAACTAACTCTACACCAGATTGAGGGAAAAGGTGAAATAATCAAACCAGTTCGCTGGCAAGCCCTTGGGGCCGTATCCTTTGGTTGAGTTTTGGGCTTTGATATAAATGCAAACGTAGTAAATTAGATGTTCAAGCACTTTGAAACTAGTGTAAAACTCAAAACATAGCAACAAGATCAAAATATGCAAGAAGCTATTTCGCGTGCGTGAGACAATGTGACAGTTCCGGGGACCAGAGCATGACAAGTAAACATTTCCTCCGTTGAATTAAATGACGGTCAAAGGCGATTTTTCGATCTTTGGATCAACTGCTATTTTCATTCAAACTATGATTCACTGGCTAAGAGGCTGCATTTGAGCAATTATATCAAGGTATTCTTATTTTCAAGGAGGAAAAGAAAGAAGAAGTCAACTCTCGACTTAGGGTAGCCAGGGTTATTTAGGTGGTCAAGCCACTATTAAGGGTGGCCAAGCCTAGGCCAAGCTTGTCTGTGAAAGCGCCAGTGCAAATTGCAAACAGCAATACCAGGTCAAAACCAATTTCAAAGAAATGTCTAGATGCCACCAAGCAGCTTCGTAATGATGAAAGATCGTGGTTAGAAGGGCTGATAAGCCATCCATGTTTGTCATCCTGGATAGAGAAGAGTACCTTGACAAGACCAATAGCATCCAGGCTGAAAAGATCGCGAGTGACCCAATAGATAAACTGGAGGCCGATGTGAATCGTTGGATCGTTTCTTCAAATGCTGTCTAAAATAGCGTTCGTTTTCTAAAAATAACTGGAAAATTTTCTTCACGCTATGTCTATGGAAAGGTGAAAACACATAAAACAGACAAGCCACTTGGCCTATACTGGTCTGCTGGCTGGTCAATACCCCAACACACAAGCTGGGTAAAAGACTAAATAGCCTTATCGCGCCTTACACACCATGCAAGTACAACCTCAAGGTGATCCGGGAGTTGACTTACATGCGAACGCGTCAGGTCGCAGCCGCGTTAGCCTCTCTTGGGGTGAAAAGCTTGTTTACATATGTTTGGTAGACTACACAATTGAAATAATGTCGCGCTACATCTATAGCGCTGAGATTTTTCATTTCCTGAGCTCAGTCATACAATCCTCCAAAAACTGCTCTTATCTTGTGCAAAAAAATGCACACTTACAGGGACCTGGTAACCACCTGTGCCTTCAAAAGCAGAGCGTAACAATGGGCTTATATCTCGGACCATTATTCGCGAATTTCTACACGTGCCATATTAAAAGTGCTGCACGGGATGATCATACTATCAGTCCCAACATTTCATGCCCGGGACCTAGACCTTATGACATTCAAATCAGTATTAAAAGCAATCTCGGTCCTCAAATTAACTTACGATACCAGTTTAGATAACAAAGTTCCATTTCTTGATGTGCTACTCGAAAGCCAAACAACCGGTTTATTGTATTGTAAGACCACTAATGGCGGTATTTGCTTGAGTGCCGACTGTGAATGCCGAGACCGGTATGAGAGAAGTGTGACCAGAGCCTTTCCACGGTGTGGCGAGTTCGAGAGCCCAGAGGGTTTCGAAACTGTCCTTGGATTCTTTTGCACTTGGAGCTCGTGGGAGTGAAACAGATCTTCATCAACAGCGGATGCTCAAATTCACGAGTGGACTAAGAAATCCTACGCCATCTGAACCACGAATACCAGAAACAAAAATAATCCAAAAAGCAAGAAGTACCCAAAAAGGAACACATCAAACTTTTGTACAAAATCAAACGACCTCTGCATACAAAGCCGACAAACGAGTCGTTCAGCAAGTCGTTATCAAAAACCTGGAGCTCATCATCCATTAGACAAGCGAAAAGAGCAGCAATCTCCCTTGCGTAACAGCCTTCAACAAAACCAAGACCAGCTGAAGAAAACAATGTGATATATCGATCGTCTTGTCCTAATGTTGATAGTTGACTTAACAGCATAAGCCACTTTGGGCGCGCGGCCGGTTTGTTGTCCATAGCACTAATCAGTCTTTCATACCCCAAAATTAGCGTTTTGTCCTTACTTTTCGCTCTAGCGTTGCGCCGGAGGACAAGGCGTGCAAACTTCAGATGCTCAGCATATCGGATCCTCAAAAACCTTCATTTTTAAAAGAAGGTGAAACCAAAAACTTATATGCAGGACCGAATTCCATTAAAGGTTTGATACATTCGGTTTTTCATGTCATCGATTTGTCGCTGCTTCAGCTTCATTTCCCACAATTAGGGCACTGTGTTCTGCAAATGGAGATCCCATCAAGTACCGGTTAATATCTGTTTTGTCGCGTCAGCAGGTAGAAAAGCGCGGAGATGCATAGCGCGTTTTCGGAAGCAATTATGCTACCCATTGATCTTACGCTTGATTATGCGCTCTCTTGCATGTTTCTCAAACTGATGTTTGCTCAGCGAAACCATTTCATCATGAATTTAATTGGACCTGTCGCGTGCAGCACTTTGCATTAATAAACCTGCGCGGACATTGAATGATTGGCTAGAGATGCGCGAGACATCCTGTAGAAGTTAGCATTATGGGTTTTAGTTGTATGAATTGTAGTTGATCAGGAGACTTGATGGAATGACAATTTTAACAAGGGCAATGGTTATAATGACAACACTCCTCTGTGCACGCTCCAAATGCATGCATAGCACGTTCAATAGCATTGTTTAACCACCACTTTATCACGTGTCGCTCAACAGACATCCGTTTACTCAGTACCCACACAGAGTGGTGAGAAACCAGGAGCTAAATGCCTCTCCTGCTTTTATGAAGTATGTCGCCGTAAGCGTAGTGGACAAGCTGCACCTCTGCGCAAAACCAGAAGACAGGGTCCGATTTCGCGCGCCGTCCGCCCCTCTTGCCAGTGCTGGTATATCGGTGAGAGGCGAGGAAGCAGACCTACGTATTGGTGAATGCTGTGATGCTCGTTCTCGTGCTAACAGCTCATCGTGAATGGTATTTCAAGCTGGTCAAATAAATTGGCTTTAACGATCGGTTTGAACACAAGCTTCGATCCGTCGCAGGAACACGTTAGAATACGCACCGCAGATGCCACGTGCTGAGGAGATCCAGATATCCGCTGAGGTTATCCAATATCCACTGCTGCATGATGTATGCGCAACGGGCATGCATGTCGTGCCGCATGTCTGGCGCTGACTGATGAATGAGAAGAGAAACAGGCATTCTTAGTTTTGTCCTGATGTTAGGATCTCAATCACCGACCTCATGCAGCGTGCCCATATGCTTGGATCTGGGAGTCACGCAAGGCGCACTTATTAGGTGATGCTTATGTAAGACCCTCATCGTGTTGCATCAAACACTCTGCATTTGGGCATGGAAAAACGTGGACTGCATGAGCGTGGGCGCACAGACCATGGCGGAAGGTTCTCAATCGTTGACGCTCGCATTTATTTTGACGCGCTCGGGCTCACGTTCTCCTGGCACATTTGGCTGGGGCATGTCCTCTAGTACGCATGCACCGGCCGGGCGGGCCTCAACATTTGGAAATAACGTCACCTTTCCGCAGCTGCGTAATTTCATCGTCCCGGCCTGGCCAGGCCGGTCGCGCCATTGCAATCGTCATGATGACAGAGTTTGGGCCAAACTGGGATGATCTGTGGAAGCCACTTACCCGACCAAGCCGACCTCGCTGCTGAATAGTGTGCGTCGTTCCCATGCGGCTAAAGATAATTTCCAAGGCCAGCGTGCATTTGAAAATATATTTAACTTGGCGCCGATGAGGTGGGACACTAGCTAAGGGAATCTTTAACTCGCTGAATGCTGCATGTCAGATGGAATCATTCAATTTCTCGTCTTGAATTGCGTTCATGGCCTGTTGCTGGCGAGTAATTATTAATTGGTGAGTAAGTGAATACTTACAACGTAGTATTTTGGGCCAGACTTGGAACGCTGACCTCGAAACTAACGCCGGCTTCAGTCCAGTTGTCTAATTCCTCAACCATTTTCTAAACATGCTCTCATGGTGCTGCCTTTGAACACGCTTTATAATTGGCTTGCCGTCACGTGTGGTGTGTGTTATGTGAATGCTGAATGGGCTGTTAGTCACTACCGCAATATGATGACCGCAGTGACGTCATTTTTCCCGAAGCAAAGCCAGGGATGTGATCATCTTGCAATTTTTCGATCGGCACGTCCGGAATTCGCTGTTCCTTTGAAATCGTCGACGTAACTTTAAGTGATCTTCCATTTAGCTCACTAATTCACCACTCACCTTTTTTTCGTCAGGGGCAATGTGTCATTCTTTTTTAATGTAAACCATATTCGTTTACATCGAGCCAGAAACACACCTATTGCTTTAACATTGCCAACATGCCAGTGCAAGGTTACCAGAAAACGACAAGGAAAGTTAAATTATTGCTTCTGAAAAGTTCACATCTTGTCCCACACGACGTTCTACGCAATGGAGTAACCGCGTGATATCAAATAAACCTGATGCACCACCGCACCGTGGAATATTAACTTTATGTTCGTTTCATATTGCCAACATCGAGAACACAAAAACGTCAGCAAATCTCGTCAATTCCGCCTCCTCACGCAACACTGCGTTTTGGTACGTTCAGAGGAACAACCATGCAAGAATTCTCCAAGCTTATCTCCGCCAGCAATTGGAACTACTCGCCCTGGAAGTGCAGCAAAATAAAAGACATCCTGACGAATTATTAAGCTTCTGACTGCGACCGTCTGGCTCTTGCGATTATGCTTTATATATATATATATATATATATATATATATATATATATATATGCATACATATATGCACACACACATATACATGTATATAGGTATATGTGTATATATGTACATATACATATACACGCACACACACACACACACACACACACACACACACACACACACACACGTATATATATATATATATATATATATATATATATTGCGACTTGCGCATTCCCATACCTGGCGGCCACGCAGCCGCCGGACAGCATGACTTACCAGCCTGCATAAACACTGTAGGGCAAAATGGCGCTAGGACGGAGGTTTAAAAAAGCAAACAACAGGACGGAGGCGCGAGAATGAATGCTCAATGCCTGTGCTTTTTTAAGAGGGGGCCCTGAAACTCTTTCTAGATTGGACGCATAGTTGTTTTCACGCGCACTACCAGCTCGTGACGAAACACCTATTGCTTTAGTTTCATATAAGTGGACTGATATCATGGTACGCAGCTGAACGTGAAAATTTGGAAACAGCTTACAAAGAATGGGGCCAAAGACGAAGCTTAAATGGAGTGTTCCATACTTGCAAAGGGTTTTGAACTGAACTTGCCATCTTAAAGATCATTCGGTGCAGTTCACAACACTGCACTTCTGAAGACCCAAACCCTTCAAAGTTCTGAGCTGACGCCCGCGAAAATGTGCAAGCTGTTTCGGAGGACTATTTCAAGGTCACCCAGACATCCATAACGTCATAGCATTATTCAAATCCTGTCATTCTTTTGGTCATGCGGTGGTCCAGGCAAGAAAAATATGAACGTCGAGTAGTTGACATCTGTCGTTTGTGAGCACGATTTGCAGACATAACGGCCGTCCATTGAACTGCAATCAATGTGGCCCAAGGTACGATGACATAATCAAACCATGACGCATTGAAGAGCATATCTACTAAACAGAGAAACTGTGTTGTCTAAACAAGCCGGTTCCACTTAAAAGTGGGCACGGTAAACACCTTAAGTTCAACAGCGGCTTCGCGATGAATGTTAAGCAGCATGTATCCTATTGCAGCCATGTACGACTCAAGACTGTCTGCTGCTGAGGCTCGCACATACACTGCGTCTCCCATTACTGAGCAATATTGCAGAGCAATGTCCTGTGTTCACTTGCCAGCTCCTTCCCGTCGAGGCTCGCTTACCGTGTCACGTTTTGTAGCTGCAATGGTGCCCATCTCGTACCACAATGACTGTGACGAAGTTTTGCACCATGATGCACCATGCAACATCTGATCCAAGTCAGTCTTGCTGGCTGATAGCCCCAAGCTACGTTTGCAATTAAAGAAGCGTGGTTACCAACATAGCAGCTCCTGATGCCATCCCAAAATCCGGAGGCCGAAACTGGGGGGGGGGGGGCGTGCACGTGGTCCCCGTCCCCCCTTAACCACTCATACCCTCAACGGTGTCAAACCATCTTATTTTACGCACATAAGCCATCCACAGACAAGGCCGGAGCGTGGTCACTTTGTGGGGAGGCAGAGTGTTTGACTTTGATCTAAACATGACCTTACCAGCTGAGGCAGCAGTCCCAGATTGGCAGCAATGAGGTAGCATCTTTGGACTGAAAAAGACTAGTCCGACGAATTTACCTGCTTGGCTTTAGTGCCGCGAGGTAGCATCTGCACGAAGCTACACAGATGACGCTAAGTTGACCTGCGATTTTCCGCCCAGTCAGTCATTATATCTCACCTGGTAAAGCAACGTTGGTACTAAAAACTTCTTCGATGTACTTCTCCTCATTTTGGCGTCATGCCAGAATGACTTCATTCCAGTGCTGCTCATCTTCTATCCTCAGACCGCTAGGTTTGCGGCGCTGAAGACCTGACCTCAGCGTCGCGCCAACACCTTGCCGGGTACCGGGCTGTGCTTGCATGAGTTCACGCGCTGATTGGCTGTCCGTTCCAGAGCGCAAGGGCCTGGGTCGATTGAACCCAGACATCTACCGACTACCGTCCCCGGACAACGATGACGTCGAGGTGAAGGCGACGCTAGGTGAGCTGTCGACCAATCACATTCAGGCGCCGCTTTTGCCGATTCGCCGTGCCCGCAAACGACTTGCATTGTCGCGCCGGTGACGAACACGTTACGATGGTGGTGCTGTGGCAGTTGGACACTGTAGCGGTCATGGACGTCGCCGAAGCTAATGATTGGCGGGATAATTTTTGGTCCATTCGTGTCAGGCGCACAGGCCACATATAGGCTAAGGATGAGACTACATTTGGGCGCCGAGGGCGTACATGAATGAATAGTTATATATATATATATATATATATATATATATATATATATATATGTATATGTATATATAGTAGAAATATGGATAATCTAAACTGGGACGACATTTAGGCTCACGTTACAAATTTGCATGTTTCCGTGGCAGCTGCAAAATGAGATGTTGTACCTGGTATTCGCCGACATGTCATTATCCGCCACTATCATCTTGTCATCTGTCACCTCAGGGCGCCTCTGGTTCTCCCTAGTCTATGACGCGTCAGAGGAGAAGTTGACAGTCACGGTCATCAAGGCTAAAAAGCTGCCCCAGAGGTCACGCGACGAACCGGACAGCTGTGACCCTGTCGTCAGGTCAGCCCAAGGTCATCTAGCCGGTGCCATAGATGGTAGAATTTGTTAAGCTATTGGAGAGCACCCGTGGTGCTCGAACTGCCAAAGATTGGCGTCGTGGTAAGTGGCCCCTGTTAAAATGTATACACCCTTCTTTGCCACTTTTTATGTGAGTATTTTAGAGAGTATTTTATGGCAAAATATATTATTTTGGGATAAAATTGCTGGATTGCAACGACTGTGATGATCATGCTGGTACCCAGGCAGAAACAACAGCAGCTAGGGATCAATTTCGAAGCACATAGAGTCCGTCGTTCTACCAACCGCCCAAACTCGCGTGCTGTACTTTTCTCCCACCGACCCCACTCCGGTGCGCTTGTCTACGTGCTTGTTAGACTCTTGCCGCAGGTGAGACAAATTTAGATACACTCGGAAACTGTGAATGGTTAACGCCTCAATGCGATGCGTTTCTTGAGGTATTTTTGTTGTGCGATAATATTTCCTGGTGTTTCGATGCGTTAGGAATTTATTTCCATTCCATTCCACTCATCGCACATGTAGCGTTGCCGCGTTTCGTTTCTGAATGCACTTGCAGCATTCACAAAATCCTGGCCATAAAACAACGCATTACTTGGTTGCCCACTGTCTATAGCAAGTGTTAGAGCCGACTCTCACACTCAGCTGTTCAGTTCAAGCCTGCATTGACGGCCGCTAGGTCAGCTCAAAGTCAGCCGACCTTGGGCCGACCTTCAGCCGACCGACCGCCCGCGGCGTGCCACGCGACCCGGCTGCCGGCATGCCACGTGACCCTGCGGAGGCGCCTTTAGGTACACCACACCAACCATCCACGTGTTTTTTTTTTAGGGTGCACCTGCTGCCGGACAAGCGTCGCTACCTTCAGTCTCAGCAGAAGAAGAATACCTGCAACCCGCGCTTTGACGAAGAGTTTCCCTTCATGGTGAGGCTGGGTGCCGCGCTTACTCAGGCGAACGGTGATGTGGAAACCGGTGCTTCGCGGCGGGACATAAAAGTCCGATGCCGTCGGACATGTTTGCTCCCGCAGCAAAATCTTATGCTCCACGCTCTTCACGCACGATTGTGGTGTTTTCCGCCATCGCTTTGAAGATGTCTCGTCCCGGACCGTTGGGTCCAATGTGAACATAAATGCGTGCAGGCGACTGTCGTAATAGTTCTGCCACTTTTGAGATCACAGGTCTGCAACGTACGGGCTTAAAAAGCAAGGCTTCAAGGGGGTATTGCTAGCTACATTGCGGGTATTGGCGGGTGTTCTACGCCGTAAGTTCTCCCACTTGTGTTTGCTTGCCACAAATGTAGATATTATTCACTGACAAATGTTGGTGACAAATGCTGACGTAAAAAGAAATAAGTTGTCGGCGCAATAAGGACAAAAAAGAAAACTAATGTATATAATTGTTATGAAGTTTTCACTTGTGCAATGCATGCCATTTCAAAACAAATAATCCATGGCATACCGGCACTTCAATGGGAGACTACTGAAACGTAACAGCTGTACAACGTAAAGTAAGGCACAATTATTTTACGACACATCCTGGGAAGATGAAATTTCAAAACAAGAACAAGAACCACTCTGAAATACCCCCGCTTTAGTGATAGACTCTGCTTTGGCCGAAGTTTTCTACGCAATAATGGTCTCCAGCTCCAAGCCCCAACCACAGGAGAAGCTAAGCCATTTATCCCTGCTCACCTACCCCAAGCATATTTGCAAAACTACGCTCATGGATCTAAAACAATTTCCTGAATAAATTACAGGTCACAGACAAGACAGGTCGCATGCAAAAACTCAGTGGTTTGCAAACACATCTGTAGATGCAATTCCACGGGACATGTTCAAACGGCAAACATTCTCCAATGCCTGGAGTAAGTGAAAAGATTGGCCGTGTATTTGAAATCTAAAACATGTCTATGGAGTCCATAACAGCAAACCGATCCCGCTACCTGCAATTTAGACCTTATCCACAATTCATGTAACTTCATGTAGCAATGCTCTCTGCAATATGCATTCACTGATTTGGTATTTAACCAAAAAGAAAAATGCAGGAAAACAACGATTACCAAACCATCCCGGTGATCACAGGAAAGTTTCAAAATAATCGCATCGAAGGCGAAATCGGCACACGGTGCAGAACTACTTGGACCAGCAAATGCTGGTCAATGTCGTCAGCTGGCCAGGGAGCTCGGATGCACAAGATTGCCGTTACGAAGGGTATTGACGACCTCGTACTTGCTAGTCACGCTTGAATGGATCATCAGCTGTCCAGGGGCGTAACACGAGGTTATTGATAGCGCATTCGTCTTTCGCCAAATGCTACGCTTACCTTCTGCTACTTGCCATGTGGCATAACGATGCCGATGGTGGTCAACATTCTGTGTTCACCAGTATTGAAGGCATTTGGAGCATAAATGCAGCATCAAAAGCGCAGTATTATAGTTAAGCTCTAAGCCTCATTACTTGACGTAAGTAAGCCTAATCAGTCATCATTCGGGTATACACTTCACTCTATGGAGTTGGCAATTCTGTTCATATGGTGCCTTTTAGCCGTGGGCAATGCTGTTCTTCATATTGCTTCCATGATATAAACTGCGTTTTTTGTGTGGGGCTATCCATTTTGCCGTGTATATGCCAATGTGTTCCCGTGAAGTTGACAACTTGGCCATTTCAAATGCCTACGACACTAGGGTTTTGGAGGACAATTTTTTGATGCACACATGTGACTGAAAGGTCATCATATGATCTCAGGGAAGCGTAAGTTCAGTCTGGATTTATTTGCATTCTGATATTAGTTGGAGTCCTCTGAAATGTTTACTTTCAATAAATTTTCGGCTCCATTTGAAGGGCCTTTTGAAGGATCATCATGATTTTGTCTCTGACAAAGAAACTTTATTACCTGGGACCAAGGGGATTGGTTCTTCTCTGATTGGACCATGTGTTGCGTCTCCAATAGCCTCTTCAAAACAGTCAAGATCTTCAAATGAATGTAGCTCAGCAGTTTTCTTCATTGCTAATTAATAAACAACAGGTGAAGGAATAATGTTTGCAGCTCGGCGATTCTTGTGGTGAGCCTGACGTCATAATAAGGCTAAGTGTGTGTGCTTGGAATTAAAACAAGGCCTCTTGATGCCATGGCAGAAACAAAACAAAAAAGATTAAGAGGCTCGTAGATGTCTCGCAGCTCCTTGTTTTGGGACCAGTGATATTTTGAAGGTTCGGAATGTGTACCTGGAATGAAAAGTAACGCTGACGGGCCCATGTAAGCTTTTGGGGGCCACTATTCCTGCGGGGCGGGTACGGGTTTTTCAAACTCGGGTGCGGGTGGGTGCGAGTATTCCAAATCTCAATAAGTGACAGCTTTAAGTTATGCCTACTTGATGCAAACTTAAGCTCAGGATAAACAATCACGTTCCAACCAGGAAACAAGTACGATGCAAGCACGATAGACAAGCACAGCCTGTTCCGCGTTCCGAGCCAACAGCTTTATCTTCAACAATTGTGTTACCAATTGCTTTACCTAGAAGCCCTGCTGCCCTAGCGCTCTGAGCCCGTCAAATGCACAGTGCATGTCAGGCGCTTTGACGCTTTCCCAGCGTCAGTTCTTGAGCGTGTGGCGTGGAACAATACGTCCTGGCCGGTGCGTTGATGCCGTCCGTTGCCGGTTGCCAGAGACACCTATCGGTGACCTCGACTCCTTGCACTTGAACGGCCGGCGCGTTGTGATTGTGGTTGAAGTACGTCACTTCGCTTGCAACTGACAGCGATATCAGCAGGGATCGGAGGGCTCAGCCCTGAAGACTGCGATGGTGTTGTTTCCGAGCGGTTGCGGGTAACATGTCCCGTATGCCGCTTGGCTTGTCGCCAAGTAGCTAGGTCGCAATCTCGGTAACTTCACTGGCCTAGACCTGCAATTTAGTCAGGCCGACATCGGGATGTGTGCCGTCAAAACTCTGCATGCAGGCTAGAAGAAACTGTTTTAGACCTACAAGGCACGAGCGAGAAATGTTTCCGCTATCGTCACCGCTAAGGGTGTAGGATGCTAAGGATGTAGGATGGATGTAAGGATGTAAGACTCATCTGCGCGACTCCCACCGAGTGATGAGAACGGAAGCCGTGGTGAGAAGAAGAGAGGAAACGACAGTGGGGCATGTAATGATTCCGGGGCAGGATCAAGACAGCGGGGCAGCTGATGGCTCTCGGGCGGAATGACATCACTCGGGGAAATTTTGGTGGTGACGTCACGGCGCAGGATATTCCGTGCAGTAGAATACATGGCCGTCAGGAGATGCTAGACGCCACATGGCAGCACGGACAACAGTGGCCAGCGTCAGGGGTCGGTCAAGCACAGGGGCGTGGCGTGACATGCCGCACTTCTTCAGGCCTGGTGGCTCGGACTCTTGGTAGAGTCCCGAGTTGAGATTGCAGCGTTCGGGAAGGCGACAATCGCGTTGTCATGGTGAACCGTGGTGTTTGACCCACGTCTCTGCATGCAGTGCATGCTGAAATCATACGCTGAAATCAACCATAGCACGGCGGTGGCCCCAAAAAATGAATGTAGGCTTTAAGCGATCATCTCGGCTGCGCATTCGTGGGTGACGTTACAAAAGTGTGGGGGGCACCATTCCATGCGCTAGCCAGCGGTGGTGTGCGTTGACCTATTGGAAGAGCACTGCCTGACGGTACGGGATGCCACAGGAACGTAATTATCCGGGCTGCGCTCGATGCTCAGCCTGGGAATACTGCATCGATTATTCGATTTAGCGGTATGCCGGGCGTGGTGGGGTGGCGCCGGAGTTACGACGAAACCGAAAAACGGCGTAGGAGACGCGGAGGACGCGGCGAACGTCCAGGCCCTCCTTCCGCGAGCCGGCTGCTGTTGGTTTCCGATTTGACACGGCCCGTCGCACGTCGTCGGGATCGACGCGACCCAATTAGTCTTCATATGGGGAAATCTGGCGTTGATCTGGCGTCACACGACAGGTCTGACAGGCGTGGTTGGTCCTGAGAAGCGTATGGATCTGTCCTGCGGGGTGGGTGGCGCCCTGCTGAGCTCCGCATGAGCACGTGGGTCCAGACTGGCGTGCTGCGGGGTGTCCAGCACCATGTCTTCGCATGTCCTCCGAAAAAGCGGCTTTTCAGGACATGCATCGCAGGTGCTTATGATTTAATCATGCATACACAAATCGAAGGCGTACAGTAGGAAATGCACGACAAGGACACAAAGCACGGGTGCTAGTTGACTGGTGTTGGCACACGGCTAATTCGCTGGCGTGGCTTTTCTCTTGTGACCAAGATGAATGTTTCATGAGAACAGAGATACCGCTGGTTCCGTGAAATTGAGTATGGTTTCAAGAAGATTTTGAGTCACCGAGAACTCTTCAACGGTGTCACGAAATTATAAAAGTGAGGCAATCAAGTGCACGGAACTTGAAGGTTTGTCATTCTTTGTAGCTTCAGGAGAGACATTTTCGAGATTAACAAAATGAGAGTGACTAACCGAATGGAAGAGACGCACTAGCGTAAGGTTTGTGTGGTGCGAAGACACCATTTGGATGTCACTGCGTTGTTGGCATGCTTATTCCTGAACAAACCGGGCAAACGGGCGGATTTCTGTCATAGATGTAACGGTGAATGAACGGAAGGTATTTTGGCAATAACGCGTACAAGGGTCAAGACTGATCGCATATACGAGGTCTTCTCGTGATCTAAGGACAAGCGTATGCGGTATTTAATATACGGCTGCAAATGACAAATCCAACGCAACGTTACCCGAACCATATGAATGCTGGTCACCAACCGCGAAGAGCACGCTGGAAATCCATGGGTCAATCCGCTCTCCCGGCGTACAAAGCAGTTGGTATCTGCCGAGGAAACGCAAGCCCACCATCCACTTTCCGAACTTTTCTGATCAATGCGCCCCTCAAAATATATAAATCACATTCCGGGCTCCGCCTAAACAAGGTTAGCATCTGGGTACCTATCGGCCAAGCGTTTTCAAAGCAACTGGACGGTGCACTTTCTGTGCGGGGTTATAATCTACGCAGAAAATTCGACGTTGCAAACGTCAGAAACCGACCTCAAAAACAGCCCGCCGCTCGCCGAACGTCAGAAACAGACCGCAAAGACAACGTGGGAAAATTCCGATGGATAAAACAGTAGAAATAGCCTTATTCCTCGGAAAAGCAGGAGAATGAAGATATACGAGTCTTCTCCATACTACATTCTCCTGGTTTTTCTCCGAGGAATAAGGCTATTACTACTGCCTTATCTATGTGAATAATGTTCCTCGCAAATGCAATGAACAACTTACGAAAACTCCGACGGTATGTTCTGACCTTATGTGATATGATGACCTGATCCGATCCACATCCGCAGATCCCGCAGCGGAGGCTGGCGCAGCACAGTATCCGCATCTCCGTGTACGACAGCCGCCGCGACCGGAAGCACGTGCCACTGGGGAGTGTCATGCACAGCCTGCGTTCGGGCCACACCCTCACCAACGTCGTCCGCGACATCAGGTGAAAACAGCCCCGCTTCAGTAGATGACCATAACCCTGTGGCGATTTGGATCTCGCGACGGATTTTAAAAGCAGCGTGGCATTGCATCGTGGTGGGGCTTAGGGGCGATGTTAATTACATGCCGCCGTCTGCCTGGAGAGCACATCCTTGATGCCTGCCGAGCGCTACGACTGGGTTTGAGGGCATGATTTCTATGAGCTACGGTAGTGTCAGTCGTTGCTTTTGCTCTTTTATGCGCGTTTGACGTCACGTCGTCGGGTACCTCTCTGCGATAACGAACTGGTGCTATTTTCACAACTCCGGTTGTGAACAACACTTGTGGTAGATCCACACAAACAGCTTCAGTTGCTAACAGAACCAAAAACGGAATAGCCTGGAGAGCACCGATGATGAACATTACCCGTGCGCCGTCAATAACGCCGAGATTGTGAACGCATCAGACAACAGCTAATGAGACTGTTGCTATATATATACCACGGTGACGCACATGCCGTTCGTGATCCAGCATCACTGGTCCGGGTCAGGGAGAACTGATAGACATGTGTGACTCTCAGTCAGCTGGCGTAAAAAAATAGCTGAAAGGTAAAAACTCCTTCAGCCGAAATGCAATTCGGTGCCAGTTTTGGCTAAGGTGACAGAAGGTGGGCTTGCGGTAGGGCAATAAGGGCCAACTGCTCGCTTGCCATGATTTTGGGGATTACCTGTGTGTTGCCCCTTATCCGCAGCGATGTGGGTATTTGGCGCGTGTTACAGCGCGTTTGGGGAGCGAGAGCAAGAGAGAGCGAGAGCGAGAGAGAGCGAGAGCGAGAGCGAGAGCGAGAGCGAGAGCGAGAGCGAGAGCGAGAGCGAGAGAGAGAGAGAGAGAGAGAGAGAGAGAGAGAGAGAGAGAGAGAGAGAGAGAGAGAGAGAGAGAGAGAGAGAGAGAGAGAGAGAGAGAGAGAGAGACCGCACTGGAGGCGCTCGCAGTGCCATGTCACAGCCGCCTCCACGTGCCAGTGCACAATCGCGTAGCTCACCCAGCGCCAGCAGCTGACGGCGGCGTACGCCTCCCGCCTTTCAGCAGGGTGGAGGTGGATGCCGACAGCGGTAGCGGTGGCGGCAGCTGCGCCAAGGTGGTGAAGGTGCCGGCCGCGGGCGGCACCGTGGGCGGCGTCCTGGTGGGCCTAACGTACAACGCCGGCCTGGAGAGGCTCAACGTGGCCATCTTGGAGGCCGTGGAGCTCGAGGTGAGGCTGCCGCACTTGTTTGCTGTCGTATGCGTAAGGCCGCGTGTTCGACGCTAGGTACCGGCGTAATTTTCCGTTGTGGCTCGCAGCAGAAGAGGAATGCGGCGCTTAACCTCGTTAATGATAGAGTGGGCGTGGGAGGGGGAGTACGAGTGAGGGAATATGTGGGGTAGAGTGTGTATGGCAGGGGGAATATGGGTGAGGGAATGGGAAAGGGAGGGAATGTGGATGAAGGCGTATAGTTGCGGGGTTTATGGAGGAGGATGTATAGGGGAAGGGAGTGTGGAGGAGTGTGTATATGGAGGAAGCGTGAGGACGTGGGTGTGGGTGGAAAGGAGAGCGGTGGAGCAGCGGGAGGCGGAGTGGAGGTGGGGGCAGGCGAAGAGGGTCGGAGCTGAGCGTTGCGATGTGGATACCGCAGACTACCGCTGGATTGGCGTTGCCACGAACCATGATTGGTTCACGTACAGCTGGCATTGTGTACACGTGCAGCTGCCATTGTGATGCACGTACCTGTGCTGTTCGTCGGTGCTGGGCGCCGCCAATTCCTGAGCTGCCTTCCTGCGATGATCATTTAACAGTTCAACCTGCAGTCAACCTAACACCATTCGCCCTTGCAACAAGACGCATTGAGCACCGTACCATAGCCTTACCAGCCCTCGACACCCACGACTGGAAGCCCGTGACGCTGGTCGCCGAGATACTTACATGCCTCGGTAAACACTCTAACGGCGGCAAGACGACTCGCGTCTGTGACGTCACGCTGACGTCATTTCCGTCTGGTCGCCAGAGTGCCAACGACGAAGAGCTGCCGTCGACCTACGCCAAGGTGACCATGTACCATCACACTCGTGGGCTCAAGTCGAAGCGTACGGAGACGGTGCGCGAGTGTTGCAGGTGAGTATGAAATGCACCGCAGTGGTTCCAGTCGGTATCGCGCTCTGGACTGTTGAATCACGTGGGTCTATCCAACGACGATCCGGCGTTGCGGATGTACTCTGAACTCTAACACCCTTGCCGAAGTACGAATTAAGATTTCAGGCGCTCTCAACCAAGATGAGTGGCGCTGTCTTGGTGACGATGTGTCCGAAGTTTGTGAGGTACGTTGAGGAGACTACGATGGAAGTTCACGGAGCGGTGTTTAACGGTAAAGTCGTAGCTGACCTTTTTCAGTAAAACTTGCGAGATAACGGACACTTGTCTGGCTTGTAGGTATTGCTCGCCAGGCTTTAGCTGGCGTCTTGCGTTAGCTCTGCACACTAGACGTTCGGCTGCCTGTGGTTCCGTGTTGCGCGCAGCCATGTCGAACTGACAGAATCCTTCGTCTGGCATTCGTGCTGGCATGTGCCCAGTCCCCGGATGAGTAACGGCAACTGCGTCGTCCTTTTCAGCCCTAAGTACGCGGAGAGCTTCAACATGTCCTTGCCCGCCGACAACCTTAGCGCCGTCCACATCAGGGTCCAGATCAAGCAGAAGATGTCGCCCGGTAGGAAGGGTGAGTTTCTCCGAATCGTTATCGTGAGATCGTCGTGCAAAACTTGCACGACGATCAAACAAAACTTCCGCGGCCATCGTGCAAAACTTTCGCAGCCATCGTGCAAAACGTACGCGGTCATCGTGCAAAACTTTCGCGTCCATCTTGAAAAACTTCCGCGGCCACCGTGCAAAACGTCCGCGGCCATCGTGCAAAACTTTCGCGGCCATCGTGCAAAACGTCCGCAGCCATCGTGCAAAACTTTCGCGGCCATCGTGCAAAACGTCCGCAGCCATCGTGCAAACCTTTCGCGGCCATCGTGCAAAACTTTCGCAGCCATTGTGCAAAGCGTCCGCGGCCATGGTGCAAAACTTTCGCGTCCATCTTGAAAAACTTCCGCGGCCGTCGTGCAAAACGTCCGCGGCCATCGTGCAAAGCTTTCGCGGCCATCGTGCAAAACGTCCGCAGCCATCGTGCAAAACTTTCGTGGCCATCGTGCAAAACGTCCGCAGCCGTCGTGCAAACCTTTCGCGGCCATCGTACAAAACGTCCGCGGCCATCGTGCAAAACTTTCGCGTCCATCTTGAAAAACTTCCGCGGCCATCGTGCAAAACGTCCGCGGCCATCGTGCAAAACTTTTGCGGCCATCGTGCAAAACGTCCGCAGCCGTCGTGCAAAACTTTCGCGGCCATCGTGCAAAACGTCCGCAGCCATCGTGCAAACCTTTCGCGGCCATCGTGCAAAACTTTCGCCGCCATCGTGCAAAACTTTCGCGACCCTCGTGCAAAACTTCCGCGGCCAACGTTCAAAACGTCCGCGGCCATCGAGCAAAACTTTCGCGGCCATCGTGCGAAACTTCCGCGGCCATCCGTGTTACGGTCTTCGCGCAGCTCATTACGAAGAGGGGAAATTTGGACTGCCTCAAAGCTGTTCGCTTGGTCTGCAACATGGCGAGGGTCGTCTGCGCGGGATGACAACGCCAAATGTTAACACGAAGCGGATGACTCGGGTGATGGTCTTTAGACAAATCTGTGTTTGCTCCATTTACCCGGGATGAGACTTGCACTGGTGCTCGGTGTCCAGCAGGGCGTGACATGGGGTAGCTGTGGGGGTCGCGGACGTCGATGAATCGCCTGACGATGATTATCGATGAAGTTCAACGACAAATGGATGACCTGTTCTGACGGCTAACCTGTATCGAGCTCAGCACATACCTGACAGCTTCCAAATGTCTCATGTGCTTGGCCTAACAGCGAGAACAACTCAACGACCACCGTCGAGATAACAGTTGTTTTGAGTTTATATGTTCCAAAAAACTGACCTTAGTTTCGTCAGGAGATAGCTATTCCAAACAGATGCCAAAATACTACTGCTCATATGTTCATGAAAAAGTCAAACTGGACTTCTTTGTCGTGTACAACCTAAGTATTCTCACAACATTTTGTGGTGATTTGTATGTCTTCCGTAGTCAATGTCTCGTACAATAGCCAATGATGGTTACTTCAGCACGACCTGAAAATAACTACACGTCGGGTCCTACGGGGGTATCACTCATTAGAGTTCTCCTGTTCAGCAGCGCTCAGGAAACAATAACCCGTGCAGGGTGACTGTCAGCCCGTTTAATACGGTCTATTTTCATCATGGTTGACACTCCCACCACTCTTGTGCCGCGGGGTTACATCCCAATAAGGTTTCATCCAGACGTAGGCGCGCTTCAGACGACCAGTATGATGAAGGCGCCACGTCAGATTAATAACTGCGTTGCTGGTAAGAGCATGAGGCAAAATTGCCTTGCCAAGGGCCGCCGGGTGCTTGCGCTCAAGTGGTGCAAGCGCCCCAAACGACTGCTGAGAAGCTCGAGAAGCGAATGATGGCGACGGTCCACGTCGTTGCCGAGTGCATCGGCCTCGAGTGCCGGACGGCCCGGTGGGGTGGTCTCGTCGGAGAGGCAATAACGAACGCGAAGCGGGCTCGAGTCAGATGTCACAGATACGCGCGTCCTGGGAGTCGGCGGACCGCGGCGTGGTCCAGCAGAGCATGCGGAAGAACAAGTGGGGGTCGCAGGTAGGAGATTGTATTCGCGCGCACACGAGGAGCTTATGAGGATTGGAGGACTCGTGAACGATAGGCAGCGTTCGCAGTCTGACATTCACATTTCTGCCCGGACCTGTGCAGCCAACT
The DNA here is from genome assembly GCF_011947565.3 of Pollicipes pollicipes. Classification (NCBI taxonomy): domain Eukaryota; kingdom Metazoa; phylum Arthropoda; class Thecostraca; order Pollicipedomorpha; family Pollicipedidae; genus Pollicipes; species Pollicipes pollicipes. Next base: position 8,576,445 of record NW_023596805.1, on the reverse strand, counting down.
GCCTAGCTGTCATCGTGAAATGGCGTCGCTATGCCACAGTAGCATCTATGTCTTTGTCGTGTAGCGCCAAAAAGCCACGCTGTGAGCTGTGCTACCGTCGGCTTAAATTCTCTGTCGATTTCATCGTTATTTCCGTGTTACACTTTGACCCAACGGAGCGAAGACAAACCCAATGGGAACTCTTCTTCCATCAAAAACCAATTCGCTGCATGATTTCCCAAGGCATCAGTCTCTCCACTGATGACAACCCTGCCAGAAAATGGCATTCCTTCGGGCACGGACTTCTCCGGCCCGGCTTTCCATCCGACCGCCATTGGCAGCAGTGGCAATTCGCCTGCGGCAATCCCACCCGCCGCAGCAGTAGACACCCGAGTATTCTATGTGCAGGAACGTGCGCAATCTGCGTGACGCCTCCAGCTACGGCGACGGCGTCTGTGGCGATACCGCCGGCGGGCACGCGTCGCTATCGCCGATACCGAAGCGCAGGCTCCCGAACGCACCTGGGCTGGAATGAACGTGCCCCGAGGCGGTTGCGCTGAGCAGGGGTGTGTTCAGGGCCCGCGAAATGGGCGGCGGGTGAGATAGGTCGGTAGGATGTGAGTGACGCCGGTTTTCATCGTTGGGTCGTTGTGGTGGAGCCACACGCGAGTCTAGGGGCTCAGTCACGCGCTCGGACAACCCGTGCCGAGTGATCCTCTCAGACTGAAGTTGGTTTCACGAAAGGGCTGAACGCAGCTTTGAGGCCACAGCTCGACGCGCACACTGAACGTGCGTGTCGAGTTGAAAGGTGAAGTTTGAAAGGCGTCGTTCCCGTGCCAAATGCGGCAGGGAATGGCTTGGCATGTAGGGACTATAGATGATGCTGGTCACAAGGATCATGCCAGGGTTCGGGAAACACTTTCGGATAATTTTTAATGGATCTTCTTGCATGAGAACGTTGTATTTGTCAGAAACTTGAAACAACGAAAGCAATCCCAGCTATGTCATTTTATGTCCAACTCGGGCCCTAACCTTCCTTGGATCCGCCCTTTCGAAGTGATAGCACACCTTCAAACTTTTCCATTAAGGTCATGGAGATAATCCCTAAATGTAAGCTAATGAAGTCACTTGCCTTTGGCAGATCCTGTCGATAAGCATGGTCAATAGGGAAGTCCATATATGGTAGGTGTTACAGACGAAGGCTCATCGATGTGTAATTCGTACGCTAACCTACAATTGGCATCGCTTGAAAAGTGTCGGCTACGGGTCTGGCTTGGTCAGGCACTTAAGACAACAAAGTTCTTCAATTTACAGTGAGCTAAGGTGTGTTTTTGTACTTACATATACCATTACTTACAATAACTTACTTACATTTGCAATTTACAGTGAGTGTTAAAGTTGAAGCGAGACCACAAAAAGGCAAAAAACGCGATGTCTTGGGCAGATCTTGGACACAATGGACAAGTCTAAATGCCGGCGCAGTTTCCACGAGCTGTTCTTTCTTGGCGGCCAGGTCCACGGGCTCTTTGTATCCGAGACTGGCTTTGGTAAGCTGACACTGGCCATTTCCCGATCAGCCGCTGGTGCGCCGGTGCGTCGGGGAGTGTTTGCGAGGCGTTCACGAGCCGCGGCGGCACGTTCTCGTCCGCCAGGCGGGTCTTCGCTCCTCCGCTGCTGCTTTTGTTGAGATCTGGCAACAACAGCATACTGTCTAAATCGAGCGTAGCTATGGTTCGGCCATGTGTAGTCATGTGTCGGTCACGGGTAGCCATGGGTCTGGTATGGGTGGACAGGGTCTGCCATGGGTAACCATGGGTCAGCCATGGGTAGCCATGAGTCTGCCATAGGTACCCATGGATCGGCAACGGACAACTATGGGTCGTTCAGGGGGAGTCCATGGGTCGTCTATGGGTCCGCCTGACAGTGTGTGATAATCTGCACACATCGGCCCACTCTGAAGCCGGTAAGATAACGCCTGCTCCCTTCCTTCAGATATGCCAATCTCAGGTCGCTGCGGAGCTAGGTCGTCAAGAGTCGAGCCCCGTGTCGACCCGTTTTCATCAGTTTTTCATCATGCTGGGAATGTTCACTTTTTGTATTGCCCGAGTGGAGATTGAACCATGGTAAGGCTACAATGTTGCGAGAAAATACCCTTGGCGGAAATGCTCCGCATTTGAAGAGGTGAATGCAAGCATCTTATATGACAGAGGAAGCTCCCTTATGACTATTGGAGCACTTTCAAGTGGAAAAAACTGCTCAAGACAGCACAATGTAAATTCAAAATTGCCTGCCGACCCTACTCGGTTTTTAGTGTTGTTTTTTCGGCGTGCCACGGTTTTAAAAGATCACTAACATTCAGAACGTTACACAAGGAGCAAATTGACAGCCATCACTACGATACAGAGTAGATCTAGCTTTCAACGTAGTCAAACAAACAGGCATCACGCGCTAGTAACACAAGCAAGCGATTTCAAGTACACGATTTCAGGTAGACAGGCATCACACACCGCTTACACAAGCAAGCGATCTCAATTAAACAGGCATCGTGCATCACGCGACAGATATTTTTCATACATGAAAACGATTTTAAGCTAACACGCATCACACCAGGCACTAATCGCGTTCGCACAATCAGCCCTGATGAGCCCTGTACGCTATGGTTTGGTCGCCGACTTCTCACAAGAATAGATTTCCTTATTTTCCCGCCTGGGTGGCCCTGTGCTATGTAGATGACTTTAAGCTCTTAAAAAGGCATAGGATTTGTACCTGCCTGGATTTCAGCCTGAGCGCATTTTGCTGAAAAATGGTGGGCAAAAGGGGTGTAATGTGTTATATTTTAGCCTCACAAAGGTGTGCATTATATCTCAAAAGAATAAGGCGCATGAACTCTCGACATGAGCTTTGCCTCTTCCATGCTTATCGCACAGTGTACATTTAATTTTGTAGCTTAAGTTACGGTGAAGTGATGCGCGATACCTGAAGTGATTTCGTTACGGCGATCATTGTAACATTGTGATCAATGACTGTATCTCTATTCTCTTGGTTATTCCACGAGAAATAAAACTATAAGTGCTGTCTCATCCATATGCCTAATGCTCCCTGTAAATTCTTTGAACAACGTACGCATCTTGCACAGCATTGATCTGCAGCCAATTAACGGCCGTTATATCTGAAAACCTTGCTCAGAAACCCCAGATATGAACGGCTTAACAATCATTTTGAACTGGCCTTGATCTCGGCATGGTCATTGGAATGGCAGGATTTGAGTGACGTTGTCATGGCATCATGGATAGCTGGCTGACCTTGTGATGGTCTGCATATCTTCGCGGGTGTGTGGTTCAGAAACTGGAGGAGTTTAGGTCTTAAGAAGTACAGGGCTGCGATCTGCACCGATGATCTTTGAGACGACCATTTCAGTTCAAAACCCCAAACAAATGTGGAATACGCCCTTGGACCGTAAAAAGGTACGCGACGTGAAGCTCCTTTCAGCACACATCTGCTGCAATCACCGTGACATTGTCAGTACCAATGCCTAGCATCCTCGTTCTGCCTGCCAGGCGACTTTTTGTATGCTGATACGGTTGGCTGCCATTGACAGGCGCAAAGCAATCCCACCTTTCATTAACGGCTGCAGCGCCGGCGTTCCTGGGATGTTTGCCAGCTTGTAAAATAGCCCTCGCCCGAGCAAGTAGGGAAAATTGTTTCCGTTACATTCGCCGTGCTGTTTGGTAACAGCGTGGTGTGTTGACATGAGCTGGATTGCATGCGAACGAATGCAGCTTTGGACTAATTTATTTTCGCCGCAAGCGTTCGCGGGCGAGTGGTGTTCGTTTCCGGACGGCTGGCTAGGGTCTGCAGAGTTGTAGCTCTGCTATTTTTTGCAAGGTGGAGCGGCTTGCCTAAAAATCGTCCGACGAAAAGGTTCACCTGCGAGAAAAAAGTTTTGGAAGCGGACGTTTTGAAGGAGTTCTGTATATGATGGTGTTCAAAAATTCCCTGTGGCGAGTCATTTGGTGGCGGTGTGGAAACCTCAGGACAAAAATGTTTCGTACATCGACATGGTTTCATTTTTTAACTAAACGTATACGTACGCCGTATATATTCACATCACTCTTGTAACTGTACGCATAGCACAGCGGACAGGCGAAGAACGCCTATCCCATTAAGTCTTGACCCTATCCCTTTAAGTTTTATCCTTTTAAGAACCATTGGTGATGCTGTTTATCGATCGCAAGAATTGAATTTACCCTCGTCTTGAGAGCAGGTCGAAAATCACTTGAGAACTTTTGTAACGGCTGGAAATATCAATACGACAGCGCTTTAGATATGTTACGACATACCCCGCCTTGGCCGTATATGCGGTTACCAACATGGTTACCTGTTACGAATTTATTCTCCTATTTCTTTCAAATGTCACCCAGATGTTGCTATGTTATGTATTTGAGACACTCGTTAACTGAATGTTATTTAAATGCTCCTAGCTGCTCTCCGTCACCCAGCATCGAACAGGCACATATAGTGAGCGGTATTCCGTGTCTTTTCTTGTTTCGCCTAAGCCTGCCGTCGTGCTTTGCCTTCGTAAATTCAAATGTGTTTAATGCGCATGCGCAGGTTCAGCCCAGCTCACACCCCACTCTGTTTGACTCTGCGCCGCTTTCCAGACGTGACTCTAGGCAGGGTCACCATCGGGTCTCACATGTTCGCCCGCGGCCATATGCAAGAGCACTGGGAGAAGATGCTCCAAAACCCGAAGGAGCAGATCCAGATGTGGCACGTGCTGAAGGCCATCTAGGCTCCTCGGCGCGACTGGAGGCGGCGGCGGCGCCATCGCTAGCCCAGCTTACACGAAGTCTGTGTTTTCTTAGCACCAAAACTGTGCGGTCGTGGGGCTTGGGGGACCGGCGGCTGGCCGTCGGCCATTGCTGTGGACGTGAACTGCCAGGCGCAAATGTGGAGCTTTCTTCAAAGCGTTCGGAAGTGCATCAGCATTTTAGGTCATTTCTTGTGACATAACGCACTCATACGTGGACTCTTGTAGCGTATTTTAGGTCCCTAACCTTTTTAAGCCCATTGGTCCAATGCCTACAGCTCATTCTAGCCACAGGACGCCATGTTGAAACTAAGAACCACGATGAAACGTCCCCTTCAACGCTGTGAATCCCCACGAGGCTTCAAAGAAAGCTCCATCGGCGCCAGGTGCGTTGTGTTCCAGGCGCACCTCCGCCGCGCTGAAAGGTTCCTGGAAGATTTTCCGGTCCAGTGCGGATCCATCCGCAAGGATGTGCGGTCGTGCTCCGCAAGGATGTGCGGTCGTGCTCCGTTAGGATGGCGCCGTGCGGACTGGTGTGCTGTACGAGCGAAACTGCCGCTGTTTTCTGCTTCATCGGGCTTGCACGCAGCGAGATGGCAATGGGCGCATTTTCTCCGCAGTTACCCGGCGTCGGTTAGCACCGGTCACCGTGTCCGCAGTGACTAGGTCACTAGGACTGCGTTCTGCTGTGAATGATGCGAGTCGTTGCGGAAATGTGGATGTCTTGGTGGCAACGCGTATGGTGGTTTGGGCGGTGCACATTGGCTTGTGAGGGGCTGTCAGGGCGCTCGTGCTCCGTCAAGATGAGGCAGGATGTTTTCTCACGTGTTGGTATATGGTGCGGTCTGTAGATGTTCTCCAGGATATAAAGCAAGAGCGGTTATCGGCGCGCTGAATAATGGAAGTGTTTGCGGAAATATGAAACGTGAATCACCCTGAGCCACTAGCTCTCACACGGTGTTCACCATGCAGGATTATCAGCCACGCTTGGTGCAGTCGGTGACACTGACAAGCCTGGATGTTGCCATGGCACCATAAGGCACCGCGCCGCGATCTCGGCTCACTGGATTACCGCCGCACTTCGATCACGGTTCACGGGATCGGAGCACTTTGATCACGGCTCACGGGACCAGAGCACTGCGCTCACGGCTCACGGGATCAGCGCACTACGATCTCGGCTCACGGGATCAGCGCACTATGATCTTGGCTCACGGGATCAGCGCACTGCGATCTCGGCTCACGGGATCAGAGCACTGCGATCTCGGCTCACGGGATCAGCGCATTACGATCTCGGCTCACGGGATAAACGCACTAGGATGTCGGCTCATGGGATCAGCGCACTGCGATCACGGCTCATGGGATCAGCGCACTGCGATCTCGGCTCACGGGATCCACGTACTACGATGTAGGCTCACGGGATCAGCGCTGCAGTGTGATCTCGGCAGCTCATGGGACTAGAGCACTGCGATCTCGTCTCACGGGATCAGCGCACTACGATCTCGGCTCACGGGATCAGCGCACTGCGATCTCGCCTCAGGGGATCAACGCACTGCGATCTCGCCTCACGGGATCAACGCGGCAGCGACCCCCAGAACTGCCTTGACGGAATGGGCCGGGTTTTGGTGCCCCTGCTCAAATCCAAACCGTACTCAAAGTTGAGCATAGGAACGTCACAGAAGGTGGTGGTCAAGCCTCTTTACAAGTCGATAATTTCGAAACGCCACCATATTGTCGAAGTTCCTGAAAGAGTGGAGGAATGTCACACCAGGCTTCAGTTCCTGCACGGATGTCTCCTAGAGCATGTGGAACGGAACGATTTCACCATTCGCGTCATTTTCGTCTACTGTTTCGTCATTCACATCCTTGCACATCAGCCATTCCGCTGTGTTGTGTGACCACGGTGGAAAAGCACGGTAGCATGATAAAGCACTGTGATGCGGGCGATAAAGGTGATTAAGCACGGTCACAAAGGTCATATAAGCAAGGTGACAATTGTGACAAAGCACGGAGATCAGGGCGACAAAGCACGGTAATAAAGCCCGATGAGAAGGCACGGTGACGGACCACGGTGAAAAAACACGGTAAGAAAAACCTCACTTCTGACGGCTCCGGCTCTCAATGAGAAGGTATTTCACCAAAAGTTTATAGTACAATGCAGCTGCAATGTCGCTACAATTGCTCCCGCACAGGGCGCCTGTCAACTAAAAAAAAAATGTGTCCCGGAACGCCGGCCCAATAGACTACCTGCCCAGCGTGGCACACAGTCTGGTGCGTCGGCTCGCACACAGGCGACGCACGGCCATCCCACGCTTGCCGGCGTGCCGGCATCATTATCCGCCGACAATTTTCCAGGTGAGCCAAGGTATCCGCCGCCAGCTCTCCAGGTGACAGTGCCCCGCAGCTGAACTCAGGGCTGGGGATGATGTCACGCACATGACAAGCAGACGCAAAATCAGCTCGAGAAACGCATCAGAGTGACGCAAGTTACAACCTGGGGTGATAGAAAATGCGTGCCCAGAATGCGCCGAAATGCGGGAGGCATGGTGTGGTGTGGTTTCCTATCCAGTTGGGGAGGGAGCTTCGGCCCCAACTTGGGCTACAGCCCCCCCCCCCCCCCAACTTTAGGAAGAACGTGCGCCAGATCAGGGGAGAAACCTGTTTGTTGGCATCTTTTGGGGTTGAGTTGGGCCATCTTTTGCCGCTGAGTCACTCCCCCCCCCCCCCCATTCCAACTCATTTGTGAAACTACGTCCCTGTTAGGAAAAGAGTGAGAGAGGACTTCGGAGACATCATTGCTATCGTTAAAAGGGAGTGTCCCACCTTTGAGGTATATTTCAAAAACATGCTGTAGTGAAACCTCAGGACTAGTTACGCCGAATAGTAATACTTGGTAGTGCTACTGCAGCGCCTTCGAAGCATAATGATAATATAAATTTTTAACACTTCGAGTGCAAACTACGCTGTCCACGCTTTGTAACAGCACCACCTAGTGCTACTGCACTTCTTCCCCGTGGTCGTGACCACCGTCGTCATGACAACGACCGTGCGCACTTCTGCTGGTGTGAATGGCAGCGAGTTTGTAATTGGCCCCGTGGGGAAGTCCAGTTGCTAAAAAGTTGGTTGGCTGACATTTGGACAGGCGCGTCACACGGATCATGTGATACTCCAATTCCCCAAGCCAAAGTGCGCCTCGAAAGCAGTCATGCGGATAAACGTCATAAGGGAGAAACCGAGGCCACAGTATAACGTTTCGTTAAATTTGCGGGATGAGAGCTTCATGTTTGCAGAGCTTTTTGTCTTGACAGAGTGCTTCAAGCTTTCGTATAATTTATTGCACAGCCATTTGACTGCATTAATGCGTCGCAAACATTACAGAACACACACATTGGAAACAGTATGTAATATAAAAATTCCAAGTGAAGTGTATTGCTTCCATAGCGGTGAGCGCGGGGCCAAATGAGATTTCTCGCGTAGCGTCGGCTACTTCATTGAGTTATTTAGAATGATTCCGAGAAAACTGGTGTTTCTGATCAAATCGTACACGTCTGACGTTCCAACAAGTGGAATATACAACAACAAAAATGGGACGCTCCCTTCAAGCGTCCCTGGTGAACTACGAGGGGGTGCGATAGGCCTGGCTCGTGGCTAGCTGGGTATATCTCAAGGATACATGTATGTTTGTTCAGTGCATTACCGAGGAACATTTTTCGCATAGATAAGACAGTAGTATTAGCCTTATACCTCGGAGAGAAAAAAAAGGAGAATGAGGGTATAGCTGGGTTGATATTTCGACAACATGCCTTTATTGAAACATAAGCAGAAGTAATTCAAAACTGCGTCTGCTTTGGACCTAAGTTTGCGTACGAACACATTAAGTAGCAGCGCAGTTGTGAATCTTCAGCTCAGCAGCTTTCCAATTAGCACATGTGTTGACATCCTGAACGGTTGGTGTGCTTGCCGGAATATTAGCAAAGTCTTCAGTGCCTTACCTCAAACATAATTTCGTGGCGTATCTCATGTACACAAATGACATCCTGGAGCCCACAAGTGGCTTGTTCGCCTAAGACACACAACAATTTCGCCGAACGTGTGGTGAGTGGTGGTGCATGCTATCTATTCTAAAAAATGTATAATAAACGAAAAAATGTAGGGCTGACCCGTCCATCTGGAAATTCCGTGGGTTGATTATCACTACTAGCTTGATCTATACCGCACGGGTAAAAACATCCTTTCGCACCACTGAAAGTACCTTTAGTGTTCGCCACTTGGCATCTTGATCTTTTTTTATTAGTTCTTAATTTTTCAAGATTAATCAAGATTCTCGATAAATCTTGCCTTAATTCCTGATTTGTTATTCTTTAGCGTGCTCCTATTCCTCTCTTGCAAGGCCCAGCTTTATCCAACTAATCTTACGCAGGCAGATGCTAACTTACGTCCCTTAGTGTTGTAACCGGTTGCTGGTCGTGCGCGATCAGGTGGTAATCACAATTCATAACGTGGAAAACTTTTGGAGGTGCTAACTCGCGGCTGATAATTAAAATATACCAGGCCTAGCTCCCACCATTAGAAGCAAGACGACCAAAATGGCAATCAAGCTTTTTGTTGAGGGATTCTTTCTGGCGTGCAGAATGATCCGTTTCGACAATGACGAAAAAGGTGTACGTATATGTATATATATATATATATACATATATATATATATATGTATATATATGCATGTATATATACCATAACAAAAAATAAAACCTAACTTGTCGCAGATAATGAACCGCCCGCACACCGGGGTCCGCGTCGCATATAATCCAACGCTTTCGCCTCAGGCACTGCCAACGTCCCGTCGTATACTTTTGCGGGATCATGGTAAGGCAGATGGACGGGACAGGGTTGCACCTGCTCAGTCATCGAGCGAGATGCAAGTCGCCTCATCACGCCACATGAACAGCGGGTTGTCGCTCCAAAGGTACCGAGTGACTTCTGCGTTGGCTATCTGAACGAACAAAAAAGGACAGAGTGCAAGGCAGGTGCGAAGGAGATCATCTGTGCCCGCCGCCGCTGCGCCTATCAATCAAACCACCTTCACACTAGACTTCGTTAATAAACAGTGAGACGATGAAAACATAGTTGCCTTCGACTATTATCGGACAAGTGTCCCGGATTTGTTCTCGGCCCAGGTGAATGCAACAATTTTCCTTGGAGGAGGTACCAAGCGTGATTCCACTAACAGAGGAGCATTCCGGCTGCTTATCGAAATTTTGTACCCGACCAAAGCACACTCAGATGTCGCTTGCCCCTCAAGATAGTGTTAGTCATGTTTCATGACTCTGTTATTTATCTGATTTAAAGAAAAACGCATCCTGCATAAACTCATCAAAATTGGGGTGAAAAATAATTTTCCCCACAACAATAATTGTCAATCGTCGTGACATTTAAAACGAATGTAGCGCAATTCTGTCAGAAGAGTGATAAAGAAAGTTTATCACGTGTCATGCTGGTGATTTCAGAACTAAAATTGTCCGCATCAATGTATTCAAAGAGCTTGGGACACCAGAGAGAAAACTAGACATATTGTGAAGTTCTTAGATGAAAATGAAATGTGCTTGGAAAGTTTTCATTTGTAAGCAAAATACAAAATGCAGACAATTTTAAATCAATCGTGGTCTTTGTCGCAAAGTTTTCTGATGCTTCGGGGTGTCTTGGGTCTGGTGCAGGTGAGTGTCATCCGTATTGTTTAACGCTATCAAAAAGTGGCAACATCGAGCTTGCGTGAGAATAGAGGTAGTTTGGAAGCAAAGCCTGCATGACGTCAAGTTTATCATATTTAATGACGTCAGTGGCACGAAAGCTTCTCAGTTACCCAGCTGACTGCTACACAACCTATTAGTTTGAATGGTGAGTATGTTTTAGGGGCGTGCGGCTGACGCTTCCCGGTTGGACTCTGAATGAATGGTCCACGGTTTTGTCATACAAACACAATTCTGAAAGCGAGATTGAATCCCGGAACAGTTTAACCTCATCAGAATTTTATATTCTTCCGTGGGGTGTACGTCACTAGGGGTGAAACGTCAAACGGCGTTTGAAGCGCATCACGTATCGCAGTTGCTTGGCGCTTTATATCAGTGGGTTGCGATCAGTTGCCATGACTACGCCTCGTACCAGAGATCTCCTGTGCAGTTTGTCTTGAACGATTGGTAGCATTTAAAATGCTCGGTCAGTGAATATTTCATTATGCATATGTGTACAAGCCCTGAAGCAAAAAACGCGTGACTGTAGCATCATAAGGCCAATACCATAGGGTTTTACTGTACTTATCTTACTGCACTCACATCACTGTGATAAGAAGAGTGGGAGCTACTACAAAGTAATATTGCAAATGTTCATATAATTATACCTATAGACAGAGCAAATTATGCAAGTTGAGCTGTTCAACTCTGCCACCAGGCACAAAACGCACAGGCAAGCCTAAGGCTATCTAACGACAAGCCAGCCTCGGACAAGACTGGTCATGAAATGTAATGCACCACAAACGCCGCATGACATACAACCCCGCGTTACATCATCATACATGCAAAAATCGTACATTCTGATAAGGCTTAGCTGTTCCAGGACTCACTGTTCATTCTAGAAATGTGTGCAAACAACGAAATGCCGGATGATTTCTTCTCAGTCCAACGGGGAACCGCCAGCCGCACGCCACCAAAACATACTCACTATTTAAACTAATGGGTTGTATAGCAGTCAGCTGGCTAACTGAGAGGCCTCCGTGCCACTGACGTCATCAAATATGGTATACCTGACGTCATGCAGGCTTTGCTTCCAAACTACCTCTATTCCCACGCAAGGTCGATGTTGCCACTTTTTCGGACCGGACGGTTCCACCTCGTTGGATAGGCTTGGTCTAATGGCAGGAGCTAGATTTGCTTTTGAAGTGTCAGTTGTTAACCAAGCACAGGCTGTTAAATTTTCGGATGTCCTGGATAGGAGTGATTGCATGATCGCACATGACCCATGACTACGTACACATGCAGCGTACGACATCTAAGTTTCTTTGTACATAGGTGTCTACCAAACAACTGAACCTTTTGTCATAAAAAGCAACGCGATGCATGCCATCGCGCACCCTTTTATGAGGCACAGGAGCTGCAGCATTCTTATTAGCCCTCAGGAGACGGCGCAACCGAGGTTGGAACCCAGGCCCCAACGTTAGAGACGAATGCGAAACCACCCTGCCATTATTCCCATCTACCAACTTGAACGCGGTAGGGATCCGCTGAATGCAGACATGCGTTTCAAACCTGCGAGCTTTGAAAGAAAAGGATCAGATTTAGATGGCATGGACAGGATGGCGCAGCAAAAATGGCATACTTTGAGCTGCCAGATCTGTGAAGTGATGCGCGAGAATTTCATCACGTAGACATACGCATGCAACGAGAATTATTGAAATCACTCGTCCGTGCGTTTAAAGAACTACCTGAAAAAGAAAAAAACGTGTACAGAACTAGTTTTAACAAGAGGGAGACAGGCAGAAAGGGTGAGAGAGAGAGAGAGAGAGAGAGAGAGAGAGAGAGAGAGAGAGGGAGAGGAGAGAGGAGAGAGAGAGAGAGAGAGAGAGAGAGAGAGAGAGAGAGAGAGAGAGAGAGAGAGAGAGAGAGAGAGAGAGAGAGAGAGAGAGAGAAGAGAAAGAGAAAGAGAGAGAGAGAGGGAGAGAGTGAGGGACAGAGAGACAGAGAGAGAAAGAGCATGCATGGTTCTGGAAGTAATGAGCAAGGCAGCTAACTCAGACAAATGATACACGAAACCAATTACACCCATATCGTGTTGTGGCAACGCGCAGCAATCCCAGATATCTGAAATTGATCACATCTGCAATCAAGCCCGCGGCCCAGTATTGCTCTTACATTTTACATTAGTTTTATCCTGGTTGAATGAAGGTATAAGCAACGCTGTTCCGTTAGGCGCAAGCTGATAAGTTATGCTCGGTGACGCAAAGGAAGGATTGGAGTCATCTCATTAGATAAGCGACTAACGAAAAACTGGAATTTCAGCGGTCCAACTCGGCACTCACCGAATGTTGACCAGAAAGGGGGAGGGGGCAGGGGGTAGGGGACCAAGGAAGTGAGGGGGCAGAGGACATAACCTCCCCGATGAGCCAAGGGGTCGTGACTTCGAACTGGCGACTTGGCCGAAAAGTTGGTCCAAATTTTCAGGAGTTTTGGAAAACATTTGACACTTGCCCCCCTCCCCCCTTCCTCACCCTCCACGGAGGAAATGTTTGGATACATACCCAACGGTTCCATTATTTTCGCCACTTTACTTCCGGAAACCATGTAGTTTTCAGCACCACTATGCCCGATTCCTTACGCATTTCCAAGCAGCGCTTTTCACCAGGAGCAGTGCTCTGTGTTACTTTGATAGGAGCGACAGAGTGGTGAAGCTGATAAGCTGGATAAAATGGATACAGAGCAGAGCCGTGTAGGATTGGGATGTTGAATTTGTTTGAGAGCTTCGTCGAAGAGTACGTTTAATCTTTTTGGACTTAGCTCCACGGCATTTCCATAGTTCAACCCTCTAGTCATGTATAACCTTTGGAATCAACTGCGAGTGACGTATATCACGGCAGGATAAGCCAAGATGTTCTAAGTTGGTTCTAAGCTGCCCAGAACTATGGTATCTGCTACGCTTGCGTCTTGATAGCATGCACTCGTCTCCGAGAGGCACTCATTGCCTTCTTTACATTGAATTCCTTATTTTCTCAGCTCTACAAAGGTAACACCTCGTTCACTTGAGATAGGGTAGGCGGCATGGAGTCAGGGTAACACGAGCGCCGATAGATGGCATTAGTGACGCCTGGGTTCAGAAGTACGCAAACATCCGCAAACGGTAGATAAGGTAAGACAAGTCAGGTGGACTTAGTGCACCTACCTTAGACGTCTGCGCGAATCTTAGGAATTGTTTACACGACGGCTGATCAGACGCGTTTCACAACGCTCAAATGTCAGGTACCGCTGAAAAAACACCAGAGCACCATGAAACATTTAACAAGCTTCATGCAAGCCGTGCCTCTCATTAGCATCATGGTCTCCAGAAACAGCTGGTCTTGCGGATGCTTATGAGATGCGCGAGGATATAAGCTCCGGTCTTAGCTCCGGTTAGCTTAGTTAAGCTCCGGACGCTATCTAATGTTGGGAGATTGAGCTGCAGAACATCCCGGATCTAACTCAATGACAGGTGAAAAAATCATAAATGAGATATCGGATATTATCGGGGGACCCAGATCACCAGTTTCTTCAGAATCATCAGGATCTCATGATGCTTTTTCTTTAAAAGGACGTTCCACATTTGACGATATTAAAGCATCAGATATGATGAAATAGGCTCACTTATAACTTTTGGTATACTTTGAGGTGGAAAAACCGCTTTAGACAACACAATGTCTATGTTTAGTAAATGTTCTTCTCATTCCGTCATTGTTTGATTGCGTCATCGTATCTTGCACAGCGTTGATCAAGAATCGATTGTCGGCCGTTATATCTGGAAGTTTTGCTCACGACGCCATATATGAACGAATCGGCAATTAAAGTTTTCTGGGTCTCGATCGTCGCATGGCCAAAGGAATGTCACGATTTGGAGGACGTCATCGCAAGGCCGTATCTACCTGCGTAACCTTGAAAGCAATCTCCCAAAGCAATCTGCACATCTTTTCGGTTGTTAAGCTCAGAAACTGGAAGTGGGTAAGTCTTAAGAAGGGCAGGGCTGTGAATTGCACCGAATGATTTTTAATATGGCTGTTTCATTTCAAACCCTCCTACAATTGTGAAACACTTCCTTTGTTCATCGCCGGGCGGGAGATATTTTCATTCTCGCTGTTAGCAAGGGGTCGAGAGAGAAGAGCACTGCCCAGCTACTGCAGGCTTGGTTTGTATCTTATAGGCAGCCTTTGGCAGCCCTTCAAATAAAGTATTGCTCATTGCGTCACATTTTTTTCAGTTGGCTCCTTCGCCCAGAACGCCCACTTCCTGCCAAACGATGCCAAAATCTGCAGCAAGGTTTGAAAGCACGTGAACAATTACAAATTCGGCCTTCTGTACACCCTGGATGCGCACAATTTCCTTTTTAGCCTCTAGCCACGCTTGTCACGGCCCGAAGCAACCAACGGAAACAACTGGCTCCCTAGACGCCGCCAAATGATAAAGTTTGTGCGAGCTTTGGCATGAGTTAGCCCGGTGCCGTTTGGCTCCCGACGCTGCGGGACTTCCGCGAGGATTATTTGTGTTAGGAAATGTTAGCAGCCCGTACGGAAGTCGAAATGAACCATCGGCCGCATCGACTTTATTTGCAACGCGTTGGCTGAGGCGTGGCGGCCGTTGACAAAGCAGACCCTGTATCGCCTCGTTTCCTTTATTTTGTTTTGGCATTATTGCTCACGATGCTCCTTTCATTATCCCTTAAACTAGGTGGTGTTATGCATACGAGATGTGACACGTGATACGACACGTAACATGTCGTCTCGAACCCTTTTGTAGAACACAAGGGCAGACAGCAACTACGGTAGTCATCCTGGCCGCTAAAGGCCATGACCCCACCGGGATTCGAACGCAGGCTCTCGCGCAGCGTTATTGCTTTACAGCTTTTCTTCACTTTATAAGGCGGTTTGGGCCTATTTTATCTCCGCGCGCGCTTATATTGTAGATGCACAGCCGCATTCGCCGTATTTGCCTTACCGACAAAACATAATTTGCAAAACTACAGTACAAAAGGCCAATGATCACTCTCTGAGGTGGCCCCTTGGCCTGCCTGGAGTTCCCCCCCCCCCCCCCCCCTAACAAAAACAACTCTTTACAAGCTTCCCATCGGAATCCCTCACACCGATGCCCAAGAAGATGAGGTGCATGCACAATAGGAATGTGTTGACACGGGGCCCAACTTTCCTCACTGCTGCCGTGGAAAGCTTGAGCGCGAGTTCACTGATGAGCAACCTCACGCGCTTGAAATACAAACTCGCGGGTCATTTGAAAATAAGCTCAGCGTTAAGCTGGCGCGTATTTCGTTGCGATGCGCTGAACGAGTTGGGCGATATCTATGATGATTCATAGGGATTGAGACACCCAGCCCCCCCCCCCTTCCCCTCCGCAAGAGAGTGTTGCCATGTTTTCATATGGACGTGCGCGGGTGGTGCTAATACTGTGCAATGCAGCATCGTTTGATTTGGTAGTCATTTAGTTAAACATGGCGTGATTGATATCCCAGAATGCCGATCTGAGGCCATCGTGATAAAGTGAAGCACCATTCGTTGCTGACTGTTCTGTTGTCATGACTGAATGAATAATGAAACGAATCTAACGAATCATGGCAATGAACAACTCGTAATGAAATGCAACTGGAGAAAGAAAATACCCGATGGTTAACTTTTTGACAAGTTCTTACACATTTACCTGCATAACAATGTTAATACATCAGAGAGAAGAGCACACTTGAAAACATGATAATCGCACACCTGTACAAATTGATGATACTCAGCATAGGCCCAGGAACATACCTGCCGCTGACATTCCAAGCCCCGATATGACTTGTTAACTACTATGTTCCCTCTGTTGACTATATAACTATATATTAACTCAAGGAGCTGCAGCCACATTGTCAGCGGGTATTCGGATATATGATCAGCGTGTATACTAGATGTCGACATAGCGAGTTTTCCCCAATTTCGGGTATCTGTTCCGAATTCGCAACTAGCAGGGTATTCCACCAACCATAATCGCGCCGCATCACGAGCCAAGCTCGCGCAGCAACAATGCGGCTGCCGTTTGTCGCGCGCACGGCGCCGACATGATCACACATTCCGGGCGTCCAACTGCACCGCGTCCGCTCTCGGTCCAAATTGGACGATAGTAGACGCCACTGAGATATGCCTGCGAGAAATGCCGACAATGTGTAATGCTGCGGAGTTTGTGCCTGTTAGTCTGCGCTCACCAGTAGCCTAGTGACGTAGTCTGCGGTGGCCCTGCCGCTGCAGCGTGCAAAAACGCTCGTAGGGTTGGAGGCAGTATTGAGCTTTGCTGAGTCCGGCCAGGTGGTGTCTGTTGTAGTTGGAAGCTGCGCCGAGGTGGTGTCTGCTGTAGTTGGAAGCTGGCTCTCTGGTTGAAAGCTGTTTCGTGGCGTCAGGTATCAGCTGGTTGGAGCGGTAGCTGTCACGAGACGGGTTCTGACCCGTCTCGTGACCGACCAATGCTGACAGATCGTGATAGATCGTGACAGACAGATACCGGCGCCACTTAGCCATGGTTGTCCTTCCGAGCAGCAACAGTCTGGAGCCGTTTTCGGCAGTGTTCCTCTTACCCCACCCCCACTCCCACCCCACAACCACCCCCGGCCCGTCTCCGTACTCGCCGAGCTCTCTGTCGTGATTTTGGTGTTGGGTGGTGGGTGAGTTTATCTAGGTGGGTGAGTGTAAAAATTACCTTTGTTTTGTATGGACAGGATGGGCACCTTAAATCACTTCGGGGATGCATCTTAGAACATGGACATGAAGTTAGCGTACCCGAAGATTGCGAATAAAACAAGTGGGGGATACGCTTCACATGTTTTACTTTTGCTTTCGTTTCTTTATCCAGTTCTCGTCCGTCCTATCAATAACGACTTTGCTTTCCTTATATTCTAATCTAATAGAACAATGAGAGGGCATATGAGGTTCACACTCCCGTCAACAATATTCCACAATGTCAGTAGTTTTCCAGACGTACAATCACGACCCGAAACAAGCACCCTTAGCAATAGGTCGGACATGTTGGGACTCATTCGTGCGCTTTCAACTGCCAGTATATTCCACATACGTCACTTGCCTTCGAACTGAGACATTTCTCAGGAACATGCCCCGACATTACAGTCCAAGCAGACGTGTGCAGAACCGGAACCCTAGGCCCGAACTAACTGCCGACATCACACGACATCACCGACGAACTAACTAACATCACAGCCGACCGCCCGTCGTATTACACTAAGTGACGACAGGCTTAGCACTTCATCTAAGACTTGGCCTATCTCAACGCTCTTTAGAAGGGCCCGCATCGTCAGAGCGCGACACCCTTCTGTGAAGAATGGTTCGCCGGAGCGGAGAAAACACTCCCACGCCAAGCCTGAGTGTGAGGGTGGGCTCTCAAGGTTAATTGGATTCAACGCTGCCGTCCCATACTCTGATTAAAAACAGCAGCACACTCACTGGTATGTGGACATTGCCATGCCGGTCCCCGCGCCACCAACTCCAAGGGGAATCTGTCGTAATCCCCAGTCATACACGTCCAAAACACATTTCATATAGCTAGGCGCAAGGGAAAATTAGCAATCTGCTTCAGCACAGCGCTTTACACTTCATTGAAACTTCTTTTCCTGCTGAACGCACGTGCGTTAGTGAGGCAGCGCGATGTTTTTGCGTCAAATCAGCTGTTATCATCCGGCGCAATTGATTCAAAGTGCACAGGTTTCTGGCGCCGGTGCGAAGCAGCTCCGGCTCCAACAGCCCTCGACTGCTCATTGTCCGAGCTGATGTCGGATTTCACAGGCAGGTCGATTGCCGACACTGGCGCAGCGTATAACAATGCTGGGTAGCGAGTGCTCTTCGAAAATACGCGCGTGCTCCCGCATGTAAAAGTGGGTGGCCCACATGAAGTTAGAGATAGACAAGGCCTCTTAGAAAATGTCATCACGCCAAGCATTATTTGGTGGTTTTCAATTTGGTACGAGGATTCTTTGTTGCGCTACGGGCGAGTCTTGCTCCTTTGCAACACTCGTCACATTCCTGAAGATCTGCCGACTAACCGACTGGCAATAATTCTGACTTGCATCGATCTATGAGGGTCTCGAGCAGTCGTGAGACATGCCCTGGTGGTTTCTTCGAGGCGAAATGTATCGTGAAAGCACTTTTACACGCAAGCACACACAAGCACACGCACACAAAACGTGCTGTCATATATATATATATATATATATATATATATATATATATATATATATATATGTGTGTGTGTGTGTGTGTGTGTGTGTGTGTGTGTTTGTGTATGTGTGTGTGCGTATAATGAAGATATATAGTATTTAAATAAAATATGTGCATCATATCAATATAAAGGTAACAAAAGTAGCATAATATCTAATAAAAACGACAGGTGTGATATGTTATAAAATAGGATAAAAATTATATATATATATATATATATATATATCGTAAATGTATTCGTCACTACCCTCATACCATCAGCCCTTTCTGTCCCGTCGTGGGTGACGTGCCGAGCCATGTGGAGTGTCCATTAGTCCAAGGTGTGGCGGTGCAACGCCTGAAACATCTGCACTGACGTGCGGTGACGCATGGACAGACGGCTACCCGGCTGGCCATGCTCGGACAGGTCACATTAGTGTTGGAGATGGCGGACCGGCAGCCTGGGGCGGCACATGTGAGGAGAGCAACGTGGTGGTGGGTGGTGTACTGCGTGGTGAAACTGTTGAAGGGGTTAGAACTAATGGAAATGTGTGTGCTATGTGTAGTGATCGGAGCTAATGAAAGCGTGTTTGTTTTCTAGAACACGCGAAAAATTGTTGTTTCAAAACGTTCAAGAATCCGAACCGACAGAAGCAGACGTCTTTGGGAACATATTCAAATGAGCCGAATAAATGACATCGGAAGTCTGTCCTTCATGATAGTTTAAGGACTGGGTGCTTAGCGACAGGGCGATCGCTTGCTTTTCTCCACCTCAAAATTGGTCGGCTATGGGCCTGGCAAGGCCGTTCTACGAAATCAATAAATTTGCGATGTCTTACGCCGCTGAAAACCATGGTAAAGTGCTGCGAAAGCGCAAATTTCTTTGTTTGGATATAAGTAAGTGCAAATTGCACCCGGAATCCGTGTAGTTTTCATCGTCCTGCTTCTATCGGTTCATTTCGCAGTGTGCTGCATCCTTTTCGAAAAAGGCATTTCTTCTACCTCTCGGTCGGTTAGTGGCACTCCTGTAGGTGAGACAGTGCCGAGATCACCCAATGTTTTACATCCGGTGCTTTCGCCTTTATACTGTTTTTTAAACTACTTTTTATTTTTTTACTATTTCGCCTATACTGTGCGGACTCGAACCTGACTGAAATAGCTAGCACGCCAATGCGTTAGGATGTTTCTGCACATATTTTTTGAAGCGATTACACTTATTGTCACTGTACACGCAGGACGCCGCGATCAGTGGATACAGAGGCCTCCCACTTCCAGAGGCTTGTAGAGCATGGAAGGGCCGGGCCTGGCGCTGAAGTTGGAAATGTTCCCGCCCTCTAACCCGGACTTGCCTGGCTCACCGCCTCCGTCCCGACACGCGCGCATGCACGCTGAGTCGCGATAAAAACTCAGTTCCTTTCGGAGAAGCCGCGTAGGTGTTCAAGCCGGCGTTCCTGGGTAAGTCGGCACGACAAGAAGGGGCACTGCGCATTATCGATAGCCTTAGGCGGGTAGCTCTAGGTCTTCAGACCGCGTGCGTTGAGTGGTGAGCCCTGCAAGTTTGGGATGTCCCGATCTTACCTACGTTAGCTGCATCCTGAGGAATGCTGAGGTGAAAGGCAAAATGCGTAAAAAGGAGGCACAAATAATTTCGGTAAGAGAAGCCTCCTAAGCCAGAGAAAACGCGAGCTGTCTTGCGAAAGCCTGCTGTAGCACGAAGATCCGATGATCGTAATGCGCGATGAAAGTCACTTCACATATCGCAGAATCCACATGCCCGGGAACTCCGGGTGCTATGTCGGTCCAGATGGAGACATGCCAGAAGAGGTTGCAGACCAGAGGGTAAGTAAGCCTTTCTTGCCTCAGCAGGGGTCATGTTATCAGCGACGTCCAATGATAGAGCGCCTGAAGGAATTCCTCATTGCTTTTGAGATGAACATCGCCCAGAGAGGAATCGCTTAGAGGATGCAGGAATTGCTGAAGGAGGTCAATCGTATCTTGCATGGCATGTGCCAAGACTTCCCCTGTGCGTCCCAGCTGTGCCCATGGAAAACCTGGTGTGTGGTAGTAGAAGTCAGGTCATGCGTAGTAGACAGGTCAGGCGTAGTAGCAGTCAGGCGTAGTGGAAGTCAGGCGTAGTAGTAGTCAAGTATAGTAGTCAGGGCGGACGTAGTAGTCAAGTCAGGCGTAGTAGCAGTCAGGCGTAGTAGAAGTCAGGCCGCGGAGACATGAAGGAGACTGGTGTCCGATCTTACTGAGGAGCTGAAGAACCCTTTCCAGCAACTCATCTCTTAACTGTACCCCGAAGTGACGCGAAAATTTTCCGGCACGTGTCCGCGTGCGAGCGCACTGCTTGCAAGCAGGAAGTGGGGACGTTTGTTCACAAAAAACGCGGTTACGTATCAGCTGACTTTGTGATGTCTGACATATCAACAATATCACAGTATTAAGTATGACCTGACATTAACTGAGGTATCAACTGACACACATACGGACTTAGTTCTGCCTGAGGTTTCATTTGGAGGGACTCCACAATATCTGAGATGTTGAGCTGCACTGTGGCCACATTCGGTGTTACCTGCTGTTATTAAATGTCTTCTGTACAATATTGCAGTAGTGGGCGCAGAATTTGTGATGAAAGAAGAAAGAATGTACTGAAGGAGAGTTATGCCAAGATGAATCAGGATTGGTTTCGGCGCAGAAATTTAAGTCTCCAATTGCTTGTGTCATAGCTGCCACCTTCTGTCGCCTGTGCATTCAGTGACAATTGCTCAGATGTTGCGAAGTACACATGTGGTGCATGTGACGGTTGCAGGCAAAAACGCTGACGGGATGGCTCGGCTTAATTTATTGGCAAATTGGAACAGATCACCAACAAAGTGAATAGTCAATGGGCGCCATATGACCAACGTAGTCGGTGCGCCCCAAAGCCCAAATCATCATCAAAGTGGATAGTCATCTTGCAGAGTTCAAACACTGAAAATGCAAAAGTATGAACACACTTATTGTGATTTGAGCTCATCTAAACACTATACCAAAGCAAGCGTTTTCCGACCATGAGTAGCCGCACATGCTCCGCTTTTAAGATCCTGCACCCTCTATAAAAAAGCTGGCATGCAAACACGTGTGCTCAGTCATCGCATCAGTAGCGACATGCAAAGGAACGGAGGGCACTCGAATGTTGTACTTACTAAAAAAAATCACATTCAGTTAAAAGTATAATTTTGATTTTTTCAATCGGACAAGTCTCATTTTTCATTCCTCAACGCGTCGCTAATCTTTCTAGCTTCACCCAAAGAAAACATCGTCTGAGACTATAAGCTTTCGCCTCAGGTTTTTGTCGTTAAAACCAGTCACAGAATGTTGAGATATCACAGTTCGAATCGGGTTTTCATTCATAAAGCTCATGGAAGTTCAGTGCACCAAAAAAGGATTAAGGATATTTGTAAGTTGTTAAGTGCATTTGCGAAGAACATTATTTACATAGAAAAGACAGCAGTAATAGCCTTATTCGTCGAAGAAAACGAGGAAATGATATCTTTACCCAAGGATATGTTATCCTTAACTTATGAGGTATTCTTGTCTTGAGGAGATTTGTCTTGTACGGCGGAACAAGTTTCAATGCAATACTGACTGTTTTTTTCTGCATTATGTGCATTAGGACTTCATTATGAAGTAGATCGAATGCCGAGAAAACCTTAGATGATCAATGACAGCATTTTTAAACTGAGCGGCCCGACCATGCCTGTTCTGGTCGTTGCGATTTCGGAAACTTATTTGCGGCCTTTGGCCACATCTTCACTGATGTTGAGATAACAATAAGTTTGGTATTTAAGAAGTCTTGCTGTATGAATCAAAATCTGTTCTAAAACACTGTGTAGCAGAAAAAGACACCAATGATAAACAGTGTAACTAGTCCCGAAGCCTGCCCCAGTTATGATATGCTATCGCCCAAACCGAGAGATATTTGGCCATGAAAACTGGATTGGCGGGTGGTCCTCTCATTTTGACTACCGTCCCTTAAAATGTGTTGCCCGCAGGCTGTAAATCGCGTAAAATGTTGGTGTTCGAATGCATCCGTCTCGGTTGTGACAGGATCTGATCACTTTGAAGATGACAGAAAACGATAATAAAAATGACAACTGACGACAGAAAAGCACACGACGGCACAGAGTTGTGCGAGTCAATTACAATGTAAAAGGATGAGGCCATGCAACGTGCCATACGGAACAAACGGGGCAGCAGCAGCGGCCGGTCATTGCAAGGTCACGTGGAACAGCGCCGAGCTTGAAGGGAGTTGGCCAGACGTCGGACAGCGCTAACCAATGGGACCACCAGGAGCGTCCTCACAGGCACATGAGTCAACTACGCATGATGAAAGGCCACAACAAGCCCATGGGCGGAGTTGACATCGATGACCGGCTGCGTGCTAAGCACAGCCCCGGCATCCGCGGCCCGGAACCGGTATGCCGCATGAGCCGAATGCCCAGCCGCGCCTGCACGCGCCCGGCTGGACATGGCCGCCGGGAGTGCCTGGCTGCCGCATCGAGGCTGCAATGAGGACTCGGGCAGGCCGTTCCTGAACTTCCTGCGACAGGTCGCCATCTGTCGCGTGAAGAGTTCATGAGGTACAGCGAACCCTGACAGCGGTACAGCGAACCCTGACAGACCGACACCGTGTCATATGTAAGGCATGACGGCTCCTAACATCCTAACATCACATCGCTGTCAGTGACAAACAGAGGCGATGACAGCGCGCTAGGTGCTTCTCCAAGTCAATGACCGTGTGCGAGAAGTGTCTTATTTTAACTAAAGTTAAGTCTAAGTGCAAGTGTCTACTCTAATGTGTGTAATGTGTCTATGCAAGGGTCTACTCCAAAGTGTCTTACCTTAAACAACACTTATGGATCTCGTACTTCAAGCTGCGCAACACGCGGTAAGTGGTGTAGGCGTGCCCGGTGTGTTGTGTGTGAGTGGCCGGTGTGGCCCATACAGGTGTGTCGGGTCGGGCATGACTCATGCTGCAAACGATCTCATAGTTGTGCTCTCAGCATATAACATGATGTTGCTGAGTACCTGAGACTTCAGTCTGTATGTCTGCTGAGAGCCCAGACAGGGCGAATGCAAGCTGGGATATTTGCGGCTCCATGTAGAAACCGATAGCTGAAAATTTTAGGTATTTCGTCTAATCCTGCCAAGTGCCTAAATGCCTAAAAATTAGGTATTTAGGTGATACTTATGCTGGAAATATATATTTGCCTGCAGCGATTTTTGGTAGGTAACCGAGGCGGCTCCGGACGCACCAGGCTCGTGAACTGCAGCCGAAAAGCGTAATGCGAAACGGTGGAATCGAGAGAAGCGCAATGCCGGCAAACAGGACAGGTAATTGCTGGCCATAGACTCCAGGCATCGCACCCAATTAAGTTATCATTACTATGATGATAACATTATTACCAAGTCGCATAATCTGCACATTTTGTAAGATCCGTGTAGTCAATAGTTAAATGGCCGTTTGTGTCTGAACCATGATCAAAGGCTTCCGGCGCGCGGCGTGGTCGCCCGCCCCCCCCCCCCCCCCCCTCCCGCCGGTACAGGGCGAGCTGGCGGGGCAAATATATCGCAGAAACGCCCAGCGTCCTAATAAACGATCTGACGGCCTGGATTTCATACTGCGGCGTGAGCTACAGCAGAATTACTTTCGGGATGTCTTGGCCTTTGCAGTGAAGCCCACGTTACAAAGTTGAAAGCTGATTGCACCATTGTTATACGCTTGGGCGCTAATATGTTCATGTCGCCTGGGCGAGGAATGCTGGGTTAAATTCATGGTTAGGAGGAAGGTCAGTCATGGTCAGTAGGAAAACGGAAAGACTGGAAGCTTTTGAAATGTGAAATTGTTAGTGCTTCTCATTTGCTTCCCAGACACTCATGTATTGAGTTGTGCCCAGCATTGCTAGCTCAACATGATCAGTCTCGATTCCGTCCCGCCGCGGGATGATAACTCGTCTCGACTGCACCCTGTCCCACTGTGAACTGATGGCCTGTCTCGACTGCACCCCGCCCCGCAGTGAACTGATGGCCCGTCCCGACTGCACCTTGCCCCGCAGTGAACCTATGGCCCGTCTCGACTGCACCTTGCCCCGCAGTGAACCGATGACCCGCCTCGACTGCACCCCGCCCCGCACTGAACTGATGGCCTGTCTCGACTGCACCCTGTCCCGCAGTGAACTGATGGCCCGTCTCGACTACATCCTGCCCCGCCGCGGGCTGATAGCGCGGTTTGACTGCGCTCTATCCCGCCGCGAGCTCATCATTCGTCCTCACCAGCAGTGAAAAGTGTAGTTCCATTAACCAGCGGTGAACTGTGGTGATGTAGAGGATGCCAGTTGTGCAGTGAGAGCTGACACCAATATTCATCAAAAGAGTCGTCCTCACAAGCACCTCCCCTCCTCCCCAGCACGTGAAGGACGTGACCTCACTCCTCACTCGTCACAACGTGAACGAAGCGCTCCTCACTCGTCACACCGTGAAGAAGCACCCCTTATTCGTCACACCGTGGGGGAAGCATTACCCACTCGTCACACCGTGACGGAAGCACCCCGCACGACGTGAAGGCACTCGGCGTGAGTTCGTCGCATCCAGCGACGAAGCAACTGAGTAATCCAGCATGTCGCATTGGATGAAGTTCCGGCGTGGATAGCATGCATTGCGACTCGCAGGAGTACGCATTAGTCGTATGATTTCATGAGATTTCAGATGTTCAGAAAATTTCATTTTTTCGCCAACATTATAAACGGAAAACTGTCCTTGGATGCGTTAAGATGATGGGAACAGGCGGGACGTCGGTCAGGATATCACTCATCTCTGTGGAGTTTGCTCCCCATTATGTGTGTTTCACCTAGTTCGCTGGCAGCTGCTTGTCTTTCGTCGCAGCAGGTTGACCGTGGCACTAGACAAGATGTCCATGTGTCATCTTGCCTCAGGAAGTGGTGAGCACCTAAGAGATGGCTGCTGCTGACTAGACCAAAAACGGCAGTCATTCGAACAGCGCGGACCTGTTTAAAGTGTGAGAAAATAAACGCGTGGGTTTTTTCCTGATGGTGCAGTGTAACGATACGCGAGTTTGGTCGAAATATGAACATTTTCGCAGTTCGTTTTTGACATCGCAAGGAATTTTAGGAAAAATAAATCTGAAAAAGTCCCACTTGTTGTCGATTTCGATACTCTTGGGCACGTGTTACAGTTTCTAAAACAGATCAGACATGGGAAGAGGCGCATAGTTCTTCACATAACACAGTAAACACCAAGTTACTAATGAGTAACGGCTACGGACGCGCGACGGGTTTTTGCAATGAGGGGGCAAAATTTACAACTGTCACCGAAAACCCACTCAACCGGGCCGTGTATTGTTCTGGCAAGGCGCTTAACAACGAGGCATTTTTTTCAGTACAGCTGTTTTACGTGTCTACTGTGATGTTTTAGTTGTCCACATATATTTGTATAGTTATTAAGCCATGTAACGCTCGGAAAACATGGAATTTTTCCGAGCTTTCTCTTTCGAGAATGTCCATGGTTACCGCAAAGGTCCATTATGTCACTGTCATTGTCATTGTCATTGTCATTTGTGTCATTCGACCTGCTAGAATGCATTATTCATATTTAACGCATGACCTATTCCATGCCGATTACTTGCATATGCTGCGAATCAGCTGATGACTGTGGACATGATGGCCACAGGCATAGAGGGACCGGGTGATGCTGTAGGTCAGCTTCCCACGCGTCACCACAAACCCCACGCCCAATGTTGGGACCATCGCGACCCGCCCCATCCCCCCCCCCCCCCCCGACATGTCTGTGGCGCCGTCCCTGCTGACAACGATGATCGGTTTCTCGCTGGCAGAGGTTGTTCAGGTGCGCCATCGCTCTGATTCGAGCTCCAATCGAGCAATGGTGCGGCCAGGGGAGCGATCAGGGTGCTGTCGGGCCTGCGGCCACCAGCTCTTAAGTGCCGCTTGCGGGTCACTGAAAGGTCACGGCTTATTGTATTGGCGGCACTGGGTGTTGAACGCCCCCGGCAACGCGGCGCCAGGGAGCGATAATAAATGGACTCAGACATTGGTGGTAAGCCGGCCTTGCATCGTTTGTTTTGTTGTTTTGGTTCATTTGAGCAAATCGCCTGTTTCTTTCTGTTAGTCTGTTTTCTGTTTGGGGATATTTTTCGATATGCTAATGGCAAAATCCCGCAAGTCCAGCCTTCAATCACCTCACAAAACACCTGGAAGTATACGGCAAGAATGCTACGGTGCGATGTGGGAGTTGGTGTAGTCCAAGAGAAAAGGGGCAAATCAAAATGTTTTTTTTCAAGCCAGATGACGGTTTGCATAGACCAGGCACCAAAATTCGCGATGTTGTGTTCCAAATAACGGTTTTGTTGCTCTCAGATTTATCAGAATTTCACCATTTGTAAGGACGTATTTTCACTTATGTGGGAAAGCTTGTACGCCCATTTCTTCAGAGGTCCACTACCAGCCAGGTAATAAAGGGCCTGTAATATCCTCCTTTGAATTATTGTGAGCCTGCGACGCAAGACAAGCATTCCCCTAAGCACCCAAATGCTAAACTTTTGGTCCCTCCTAGAAGAACACAGAAAAGGAAAGCAATAACATTGGTGCCAAAGAAAAAAATCAAAGATTTAAGAAAAAAAGAAAGAAAAAGAAAGAAAAGAAAAAGAAGTTTCAAAGAAAAAAATCTGCTTGAGACGCGTACATGTCTGAAAGCCATTCATCGTCAGAATTATATAGCACCTTATGAGGACGGCAGAATTAACTGGCAACAAATTGCATTCATATGAACACACTATATGTGTACGATTGTCCGTGCATCTAATCCATTTGTGATAATAACGACTCGTCTTAATTATTCTCGCGCAGTGACTAAAATGCTCTGCTCATACTAACATACAGGACAATGACAATATCACGAGCAAATATTCCATCGGCAATTCAATTAAATGGCTTCAACCATTCAGTAAAACTATACCCCATATTATGTTGTGGCTACGGCTGAAGATAAGGCTTGTGGGGATTAGCAGCTTTTCAAGAACATTTTACTACGTGGTGCGGCGGATTTTGACATTTAGGCGGCGGGCATGCGACGGGTTTACGCAATACCAAACATTGCCAACCGTGCACGCAGCTATCCTATTCAGATTTCATGCATGGCGGAGCCCCATCAGTGCCAAGCATGATCATCGTCGTTATCACCACATCATAGCTTGTTCATGCAGTGTTTATCATCCGTATCGCCACATCCTTCTCCATTATCAAAATCATAATAGTAGTCATCAACATAGCAGCACTTATCATCTTCATCACCCCATAATTGTTATTATCCAAAACATCATTGTTATCGTAGTCATGACCATCATCACCACCGTTATAACCATAACAACCACCAAAATCAAAATCATCATCACCACCACCACCATGGTAATCCTCACCATCTCCACAACCACCGTCATCACCGCGCCCGTCTTCCCCAGCACCACCTGGCGCCGGATCCAGTAACGATCGAGCGCGTCACCGGGGCACGTGTCAAGAATTGCCCAGGGCGCCGCCGGGTCAGAGGTTGGCGCGTGCAACATCGATCGCCACCTGTTGCGGCGCGCGGCACCGTCGACTAATAGTTCGTTAGGCCGGCGGCGGCGTCTTTCATCGGGCCGCTGGGCCACAAGACGCCAGCTCAGATCGGATCGCCTCGCGCGGAGCGCTCCGTTCGCGGCTGCTCGACGATGCGCGTCACGGTGGGGGGGGACATCGAGGGAGGGGGGGGGGGGGGGGAGGGCGCCGTGGGCGTAGGACGCGGCGTGGCGACTTGCGCTGTGTGAGGTAAGCTGTGGCAAAACGTTGCTGTGAGATGGAGAAGAGAGCTGATGTGGCATCATGGTCACTTGGCGTAGTTGTCATTCAGGCCAACGTCAGTTGGCACACGTCTATTCCTATGCACTACAGATGCGGTTATGTCGGTTGCGTCAATTACAGTGACAAGGCGAAGTGCCGTCGCTAGATCTGCATCATTGCCCGACAGGTTGGTAGACAAAAGACGTGGTATTGACGTGTCCAGTACTTCCGAGGAGTCTGGCAAGCATCTTAGATTCAGACAGCTTGTCCTTCATCAGCATGGAAATAATAGGACTAAACCCAGAATTTTGCAGAATTATCACAGAAAAACTGAAATTTTATTCACTTGTGGGATGGCACACGGATAAGGCATTTTGCAACATTGTTGGTGTTTTAGCGCACTGTTCCACATTTGACAATACTGAGGCATGCATCAAATATAATCGGAAAGGCTCACTCTTAACTCCTAGCATGCTTTCAATTGAAAAAACATTGCACGTAACACAAATATTTCACCAATTAGCAAATATGTGTCATCCCCAATACGTCATCGTTCTATTGAGCCATGGACTATTTTCGTAACGTCAGAGCCGGTGCCAGAATTTCCGTGCCAGAGTTGCCGCTGTAGCGAAGAGGCGTGACTCACTTGTGGTAAATCTGCGCCTGTAAGGTGGCGATGTTGAGTTATCGCATGATTCAACGCATGAAAGCTACGTGCGTGCGTTTTCACCGTTTCTCGTGATGCATATGTTTCTGCGATGGCGTTTTCCTCAATTGCATTTGAATTTTCGATTGCGGCGTTGTTCCTGAGTTATTCAGTTCTCAGCCAATTCTCAGCCGCATACTTGTCGTATCTAGCAATCGCCAAAATGTCTGTGTTATCTATGCTGAAATGTGATTCGTGTTCGAGGCATGCCATCAGCAGCGCAATCTAACTGGTAGCCAATCGCGTTTCATTGTTGGGACATTACTTGCTGCACCACCGCAAATACGAATGTTCGTGTGTCCATGGACCATGGGCGCAATACAGCCAATGAGGTGGGGTGTCCCCGTGCCGTTTCCATGACGTCATAATGTCTGGATGACTTCCCATAGGCGACGCGTAAAAGACTGCACAAGTTCACGTGCACCAAGCTCAGAAATAACAGCATTTGAGGTCCTCAAAAGGACATGGCTTTAATCTGCAGGAAATGAGCATGAAAGTGACTATCTCATTTCAAGCCAGCACACAAATGCGCGGCAATCCTTTCAACTCGAAGGCAATTCAACGTGCTGATCCTTACACTTGCCGACAGTCAGCACAGGGCCCCAAAAAACGCTGTAGTTGAGGCGCCCTTAAGCCCCAAAAGTCCGTAAATAGTTCTCAATTCCCACACTAACTAATACTACCGGAATGCCAGCAAAATCTGCACATCGAGCATGGCCACTTCCCAGCGTCTATTATGATGCCTGTTCCTATCCGCCGTGATGTTCCAGACCCGCCTGTGTTGAGACCAGTGCTAACGCATGCTCCTGCAATGTTCTCGGTAGTGGTCTATCGTGGTTTCAGGTTGCCGGGGTACGGACTGCTGGCTAAATGCGGCCGAAAAAAACTTTTTTTAATTCCTGGGACATTGCAGCACGGACTACAAGCTGTTCGCTTTTATTGGTGCCTTCGTGTCGATCGGCAAATAACCAATCAACGCACAGGGTAAAGTCAAACCCACCACGGTTTAAACTTACATGGCGAAACTTAGAGAGCACGCGTGCAATTTTACCTTGTAAGCCTCATCGCTATTGAACGGTTGACCCATTTGCATTCTGCGTTGTACACATCATCCACTGTCCGTGGAGTTATATTTGTATTCGTTCTTGAATTGTAGAGTAATACACCTAGCACAAGTCGCGCTCTAAAACTCCAATCAAAATCATCGAGTCCGATCAGTTGAAACAGGTAGATAATCATTTACATTCGAACATATGATGCCACAAGTAGTTTTGTACACATAGTATTATTTTAACACGGGGCAACCCAAAGGAGCATTCGGTGAAGCAGAAAGCGAGCATTTGCTTTGGGTCACAGGCTTGTTGTTTGCTACGGAATAATCTGTTCTATGCGACTTGCGTCAGGCGTGCCAGCCTTTTAATCAGTTTAAGATTATCACCAGCTTAACTCTCCAGCTCAAAACCATGGAAAATATACGCGCTTGACTGGCTGGCGTGCAGCTCCACCATGCGGTCAAACAGGGACAAGCACGCTGGAAGTCTGCTTTGTAAAAAAGTGCTCTGCGAGATCCTCGATACCGCACGTTATCAACCAACTGGCCAGCAGCTTACGGGTCGATGTCGGTGGGCCTGTCGGGACACTCGTTTGACGATAACGACACGTTAGGACAGCATAAAAGACGTGTTAAACAACTGCCAAAACGTGTTAAACAGCAATCAAGACGTAAGTTGTTAAATGCTCTTGCGAGGAACACCCCACGTGTAGATGAGACGGTACTGTTAGCCGTATTCCTCGTAGAATAGTCTTTCTCCTGGTCATTCTACGAGGAATACGGCTAGCAGTGCTAAGCGTCAAGACGTGCTTAACACCGCCCAAGACGCGTTAAACGGTGCCGCAGACGTGTTACACAGCGCCCAAGACGTATTCAGTGCATGCTATGGAGGCGTTTCACGCCCACACATCAGAACTAAACATTGGCAGTGAACCCGTGTAGAAGCTGTAGGATTCTTTGGTCCGTATTTTGATAGCATAAATAGGCTGCGTTATACCCTGGCAAGGCGGGTTCGATGCCAAGTCGAGATGCTTTTACTGAGTTCGGATACCTTGGGCGGCAGTCAACTTTGGTTCACAATGATGCGAATAGTTTAGATCGGAAAATAGTAGTCTCGTGCAGTCAAAAATAATGCTATTGGAAGCTGGCTAATTCAACCGACTGGTGGGTTCAGAGCTGTCCGCAAGAATGTCACTTATAATGAGCGGCTGGAACGGCGGTGATACATGCAGGCGGTCGATAGATGTGACCAGTAGAGTCATCCATTTTCCACGTCAACCAACTCAACTTCACCAAAAGGTAGCTGGAAGATAGCATTAACATCAGATCAAAATGCCTCTAAATTTCTGAAACCTGGATATTTCGATTATGTGCATGCATGAAGTTTTGTCAAAGTGCTCATGCCGAACGCATATTTAAAACATTTGGCATTTCTCGATCATCCCTGCGTGTAAACTCATCGAGTCGATGCAGCCAATTCTGCAAGACCTAGCCGGCCGTTGACTGTGTTGAGGGGCAGCAGGTGGCATATTCTGGTACATTTTGGTGACAGGTCCATCTCCAATGCCCTCCTTCTGTCGTTTCTCACTTTCAATTTGAGACTGACACTGTGATGTATAAAATGCGCTGGCTGCGTAGTCTGTAGACGGCTAGTATGTTCTTTCACATTTGTTTTACTATTTCTTCGCATCAACACCGGTACCAGACAAATCCACGTGCCCTATATTATATTGCTAGGCATTGTATGGACTTTATGTATTGATCTACTAGCCAACACACACTCGGGTAGGGGTCGCAACTCGACCCTTACACATCTGAAAATACAAGAAAGCTAGAATCTCCAAATGTTCAGGGCAGATATGTCATTATGTTCAACTCATCTGCGTCAGAATTTGATGTCCCTAGGTAGTGACATCTTGGCCATGAAGGGAGAACAAGGTCAAGCTCCAGATCAGCGTCCGAAGTGCCGTCAGACCTCCCCACGCAGCCGTCGTTAACCTAAATGCCTTTTTTACAGCAAAGGGTCACTGATGTAGATATAAGATCAGCGACCTTTTTTGACGTTGAAAAGGTCAAGGTGACCAAAAACTTTCGAGATTGTTTGGATATTTCAATTTAAGATCAACATCAAGAATCCCTCTTGTTGGCATGTTCCTCAAGCAATATGTCTTCTCAGTTCGGTGATCTCCCGTGAAATTTATGAAGGCGTCGGGCGATAAAAAAAACATGATATAATATAATATCTAATCTACAATATTAAGTTACAAGTTGAAATATTCATCAGATGTCTGTTCACGTCGATGTGGTGTAGGGATCCAGAATGAGCGTCAAAGCTATCCCATTAAGTAACTTTTCCAGCAGTGAAGTAGTTGGAGTTTGGCTTTGATATGACCTTCATACCAAAAACAAGGTCAATGCAATCAGTCAAAATCCTAGTTTCGAATGCCTTATTATCCAAGAACCCATCTCAAAGCTGGAGGACGCCGTTTACCATTGGTCCATATGGAGAGGAGCCCGTCCGCGCTCCTGCTGCCACCTAAGGCACCGCAGTTTTTCTTCTTTCCGTCAGATGTCAGCACAGAACAGGGGCTGCAGTGTGTGAGCTGGACGTGCACCGCTGTGGCCATCAAATGCTCCGAGTGCATTCACGTCCTGCATGCTCTGTATGAAGGCTGCTGTTACGTCATCCCAGACCAGGACAATCCTGCAAGGTATGACGTCACCTCAGCCTTGACATGACGTCACTGTCGGCGGATGACATGACGTCACCGTCCAGCCAGGCGGTGACGTCACCGCGGTGGTGGTCGGCGCCCAACGACGCTGCTGTGGGGGTGCTGGCGGTGCACACCCCGAGCACAGTCAGCGTCGTTCGGTCCATCGGGCCGCCACGGTGTCCGCCCCCCCCCCCCCCCCCCCTCCTCCCCGCCGCTACAGCCGTGGCCAGCGCGACACGCTCTAACGTGTGAAAATGGTGTAATATGAGGTAATATACATGGTAACGTAACACGCAATGTAGAATGGCATCACGAGATGAAAGGCTATGCTATACTTATATATGGCAATCTGAATACAAACATGAATAGATTCGTACTGTTACCAGCTCCTTTTAACTAGTGTTCAAACCTCATTCAACTGCTTGAGCCCGCATTGATAGCCTTAAACACGCATTGACGGTTTCGACGTCATCTTTAAACTGGCATGGCCAGATAAGCAACAGGTGATCAAACCAGCCATTGGCGAGGCCAGATAAGCAGCAGGTGATCAAACCGGTCATTGGGGAGGCCAGTTAAGCAACAGGTGATCAAACCGGTCATTGGCGAGGTTCGCAATAGGCAATGGCTAACGCCTACCCATTCTCATTATACCCTACCCATTCTCATTATAGGCCATTATACCATACTCCATCCTCATTGTACCCTGCCCCATTCTCATTATACCCTTCCCATTCTCACGCTTTGTTAGACGTAGGTGGCAGTCATCGTCACCTTGACGTGTGCGACAATACGATTGTGCCATCTGTTGATAGGTTTCAGAATCACGGTTTATTCCATATGACCACTAGCCATTTAGGGAATTTGACCTGCCCTGCTTGTCCACAAAGTGCAAAAAAACCTTCCCATTCACAGGACGCAGGAGATCCTCATTAGAGGCCCTGAAACAGGAACTCTCATTGTGGCATGGACCCCGGACATTGCAAACCGCGGACCCCGGCCTCGTTTCTGCTTGGGAAATGGGTTTCAAGGGTTCAGACGGGCGTGAAGCCGTCTGTTCAGTGCTCTTGGTCTCTGACCGACTTGGACACCCGGCTTTTCTCAGGGGTTCCTCAAACGCTGAGAGGATCTCTGACTGATATTTCAGGTCAAGACCCCACGTGCCGCGATTTTTTATGCAACCTACAGTCAATTCTTCGGGCCCTTATGCCCTCCGACCAGGCCTTTGATCTTCGGGTGCAGCGACCGCCCGGGCCCCCCTACGGGCCTCACCGAACACTTCCCTTGGTCTGCTCGGGGTCCTTGCGAGCACAGGACCCTCTATTAGGCGTTGTGGGCCCCTGACAGAAACAAGGCTCCGACCATCGTAAATCAATGACCCCGGCTTTATAGATAATTGGGAAGTGAGCCCTCAAATCCGAACTAAAAAACCCGAAACGAAATCGACACGGAGCCAACTGTGCGGTAGTGGTGATACCTGACAGACATATAAGCCGATATCGACCTAGGGGGTCCCGATTGGCGCAAAGGGTTCTCTGGCCGATATTCGAGGGTCCTTCTTCGCAGTCCGGGATCCATGAATAAGACTCCGATCAGCTCTTTATGTCCTTAGACCCTCCAATCGTGCCCTTGATCGTCGGACCCGGTTAGCCTTCTAGGCTCTTAGGGCCTCCTCAAGCATTGTCTCTGGCCGATTCAGCTCCCCTTGACAACACAGGGCCCCTGTTAGATGCTATGAGGCCACGAGCAATGTAAATCAATGGCTCAAGCTTCGCCCCCGCTTGGGAAATGGTCCCTTGGGTTCATGCTGCAACGGAGCCGACTACGTAACTGGGGGTGTGTGACCAAAGTATAGGCAGTTATCGAATCAGTGGGCCACTGATCAGCGCGCAGGCCCCTCTGGCTGGCATTGGAGCGTCCAGCCGGCCTTTCAGACCCTTCGGGCCCTCAAACCGGGCACTTAATCAAAAGTTCCGAGGGGCCTGAAGGGTACCTCGGAACCTAATAGGGGAACGTGCCTCCTGACCCCTGCCTGCGCTACTGGGTCTTAATACCAGCTCTGGGACGGGTCGAACTCCCGACGCAGCGCCCCTTCTGACAGCGCATCCACCACCGCAGTCTGCCAACGGAGGCCAGGAAGCGCCTTCCCCACCGCTTTCTTCTCATCCCCTACCACCAACCGACAGGCATCCAGCCGTCGCAAGAAGGCTCAGTCCTCTACCGCATCACCCCACGCCAATATCTCCCTCGACTCCATTTGACATGCTCCCACTCGCTGCTACTGGTGTGATATCCGCGCGCGCTCCCCGGCATCAGAAGACTGGCGTCGCAGTGACCGCTGACCGCGACGGCCGGTCAGCACTCGCCTCCGACGGTCGGCCGCAGAGGCGCGCCCAGGCGCGCGCACTGGTAACGCACCACACCACTGCACTTTACTGGCATATTTGACGCGCTTGCGACCAAAGTTGCGCCACGAATTTCATCACGTTTTCGCTTGCCACGGTGGTATCAGGCAGCAGGCGGGCGAGGCTTTATTGGGCGGAATAAACAAATATTTTACTTGAGGAAGGCTGTATGTTGATCTTTGCGAACGTATAAGATTTCTAGAGAAGGTACAGACAGCCCATGTGAACTGATTTATTTTTGCTATAGGGGTATCGAAGCTCGTTAACCATGGTAAGTCCTGGGATCGGAAACTTACGTCCATGTTGGTGATTGGAGGGGGGCAGGTGTGCCTATGTCTCTTTTTTAAGAATTGTGAGAACAACTCTGGGAATAACGGGCACAAACAGCCCTGATGTCTGCTAAAGTTAGTTGGTTTGTGTACAAATATGCATGAAGTGAGGACAAAAACTGTCATGTCAGGTCTGCTTATACAATGTCTGTGTTAAAAATGGAATAAATGATGATATCTGAACTGCCCCTAACAGAGGGCTGCATCCTTATACTGCTGTGGCACAAATCAGTTTATTTTAATGTGTTTTACCTCTAGTATGCTTAGCATGCTGTAGTTAAGTATGTTTTTATTCACTGTGGGTTAAGTACATCAGCCTTTGGATTTGCACTGTGAAGTCTAGAAGAAGCAAATTCTGAGATCCACATAGTTTTCAGCGTAGTAGTAATTTGCATTTGATCAGTGTCTGTGCCTTTTTTGTCCCCTGTTGGCTATTATGTTTATTGATGGATGTGGCTGCATTCTACACAGCTTGTTGCTCACATGCTTTAACCATTGTTTTCCAAACACAGGGGAAATTAGAGAAGAAAAAGGAAGCCAAACTAATTCACCCCAATAGCAGAAAAGCTACTGCCTTAGTCAAGAAGAATATCAGGTAAGATTTTTCATCAAGCACCCATTCCCTTCTTGTATTCGCTCACAAGCTTCCTAAGCAAGCCTGTTTTCTTTCCACCCGCAGCTTTTTTATGCAGGTTAGTTGGATGACTGAGGAACTTCTGCTAATCTGGGTGGAGGTGGATGGTCTACTCTGGCTATTTCTCTTACCTGTCTACCCCATTGCCTGTTGTGCTGCATGCCTGCTGAGGGTATGGTTAGATGGCCATTGGTGTCAGATGGGATGGTTGGTATGGTAAAGATGCTCTGTCTTTGTTTTTTCTAGCATGGCAGCAGTCTGTATGATTCTCTTGTGACCTTTTTAAAATGTCTGGTTTGCATTTCAAATTGTTTCTGTCCTAGACTGCAGCTGTGGGGACACATTCAGGTACTGGTTATGGCTCTCCATGCTCTGTGCGTGGGTTACCTTCAGTGCCTGGCTGCACTTGCCAGGCATTTCTAAAGTTTTACCCTTCCCAAGTAGTGGACAAGTGGAATGCACTCACATTAGGCAGGGAAACAAAGTATGGAAGCAGCAATGGTGAATTACATCAATTATGGAGGGAGTGTATGGTATAAATATGTCACCAACACATTTGTAAGAATGTGAACATCTTGGTTTTAATGGTATTTGCAGGGAGCCCAGGTGCAAGGCAAGAATTACTTCCATATTGTGAATGAAATTTTGCAATAACTGCATGCCTGTTTAACAATTTATTATTGCTTAATTAGTAATGTTACAATTATTAGTGCTAATTTGATACATTAACTTCTAATTGCCCACCAGAACTGCGCGACGTGAGGCGAAAAAGCAGCAGGGTCACCAGCACCTGCGGCTGCTGGCTGAGCGGCTCATCTGGTTCAGGGACCACCTTGACACTGACAAGCGGAAGTACTCGGTGGAGGAGACCCACGAGCTTATAGAAAGGTAGGGGCAGCAGTTGGTAATGGCAATGGTCCAAAGTGCTTGGTTCTGGTCAGTGATTCACAGGATCTGACATTGGTCAGTGATTTGTGCTATGGACCTGGCCATTGATTCACAAGGTATAGCGCTGGCCAATGACTGATGGTATGGGGTTATTCAGTGATCAACATGGTGTGGTGCTGGTCAATAGTTCACAGGGTATGGTGCTATTTAGTGATCAGCAGGGTGTGGTGCAGTCCAATGAACCAGAGCGCAGGGCGCTGACCGAAAAAAGCTTGTGATAGCGGTGTTTGGTGTTATGGGTTTGTCGATAACGTGACCATCTTGCGCCATTCTGAAAGACGCCAGTCATGGTCACAGTTGTGTGGTTAAAAGGAATGCTCCGCATTTGAAGATGGTGAGGGAAGCATCAGATATGATGAAAGAAGCTCACTTGTAACTGTTGGTGTGCTTTCAATTGCAAGAGCTTGCTCTAGGCAACACAATGTTGCTATTCAATGCGGCATCGTTCCGGTGCGTCATCTAAGGTGTTTGCGATGTCAGAGTTGTTGTCGGACTGTCCGTACGAGACGTGCCACTTTCGCAGACGGGCTAACTCTCACGTGGTGCGTTAACTTGCTGGGCGGTGGTTTGTTATCTTCACCCATCTTCACTCACATGCTTAGTTCGGGCGTTATCCTTAATTTGTTCGAGGCGTGCCGGTAGTGTAGTGGTTAACGCGTCTGCGTTAACCACTGCGCGTCTGGGAAACCAGAGGTACGGGGTTCGATTCCCCGTGGTGCCCGCCCCTCCTGCCAGGATGAGAGGCAGGCGACGCCATACAGCCTCAGCAGCTGAGTGCGTCGTAAAGCCCCAATAACACACACACACACATAAGTTATTCGACTTCCAGTCTTATTTCCGTCATGTTTAGAACTACTACCCAAATTCGTATATTATGTTTCCCAAACCGCGGCTCGTATTCGGCACTTCCACTCGATGCATTGAACAGGTTGAAGGGCAATTGCTGTCTGGTGATGCCATGAGTCGTACGACAGGCATGAATAGTTCAATGATCAGATTTGTCTTGGCCTTGAGCACTACATGGCCATTGAGGTGGCGGTAGTTGCGTGGCGTTTCTATGACCGCACGCATCCCTGGGTGACCTTCAGATAGGCTGCGCGAAATAGTCCGCACAAGCTCACGGTTATCAAGCTCGGGCATAAGTGAATTTTGGTCTTAAGAATCGCAGAACTGTGAATTGTATTGCATGATCTTCCAAATGGCTATCTCATTTCAAACCCCCATACAAGTGTGCAACACTCCCTTTCATTGTCAATGGTCAATTGTTTTCGAGGTCGGATCGTTCTATGCCGTGACGTGGGAATGACGTCACAGCCACTAACCAATAGGGTCATTGTTTCCATCAGGGGCCGGCGCAAGACCCGTGGAAGCCCTGCCTTGTAGTGCCTGTCCCTGGACTAGACCTCTGGGCTGGACCCCTGGACTAGACCCTTGCACTGGACCCCTGGTCTGGACCCCTGGCCTGGACCCCTGGCCTGGAACCCTGGACTGGACCCTTATACTGGACCCCTGGGTTGGGCCCGTGAACTGGACTAACCCATAGACGCCAGATGGTTGGTGCGTCTTAAGCCCAAACCAGCATCAGCACCGGACAAACCCGAAGCAGCAGGCCACAGCGTCCAGCCACCACGAGTGCCGCCCTATGCCTCCATCCGACAAGGACATTGCCCACACCGTCCTACGACCGGCCCCCAGCGGACGGCCCTGACCCCCTGACCTTGTGCGGGCCAGGTACATAGCGCGCCAGGAGGCGGAGGCGGCCCGCCTG
This sequence comes from Pollicipes pollicipes, assembly GCF_011947565.3. Classification (NCBI taxonomy): domain Eukaryota; kingdom Metazoa; phylum Arthropoda; class Thecostraca; order Pollicipedomorpha; family Pollicipedidae; genus Pollicipes; species Pollicipes pollicipes. The sequence goes on along the minus strand of NW_023596805.1, from coordinate 8,537,248 downwards.
CGCGGCGCCGCCGCCCCCCGCGGTCCGGCCGGCCGGCGGCCGCGGCCGCCTCCCCGGCTCGAGGCCATCGTGGCGGCGCAGCGAGAAGAGGCGGGCCAGTTCAGCCAGGCTGGTTTCGGTGAGTGGTGGCGGCCGCGGTGGTGGTGGTGTATTTTCTTCCTTGGGAGGGCAGGAGAGGTTACGAATGGGAGCCACGTAGCTCCCATGACTTGCGCGGCTCTGCCAGAAGCTGCACGGGACCCCGGGTCCCGCCACGATTTCATGTTGTTTTTTTTTAACCGGCTACAGCTTGATGTGTGCATTTTTGTAACTCACCACGGTTTGATGTTTGATTTTTATTTTACCCATTGTGGTTTGATAAGTACTTTTTTGGCGGAGGTGGCGGAGCAACGCGGCTGTCGCCGGCAGTGCTCGGGCGTGCCACTCGTGTCCCAGGAGGACCTGGTGAAAGTTGACGAAAATATCAACAGTTTTGGTTCGGGATTTTTGGCTTCATTTTCGGTTGGCACTCTCTAGCGCAGTGCACAACGCTGGTGCCCTCGTGTCACTAGTAGCACTGAAACTTCGTGGTTCACGACATGTAACGCTTACCTTCCATGGCACAGTGCATAATACTGGTGCCTTCGTGTCGCGTGTGACGGTGGTACTCCGTGGTTCATGGCATGTAATGCTTACCCTTCCTAGCGCAGTGCACAACGCCGGCGCCCTCGTGTCGTACTCCATGGTTTGTGGCATGTAATGCTTACCCTCCGTGGCGCAGTGCACAACGCTGGCGATGTCCAGTATCATGCGTGTCACGCCGGTGTTTTCTGGTGCAGAGTGCGTGGACCTGACCAGCGAGGAGGCCGTGCTCTGGCTGCGGACCTGGGACGGGCAGGTGAAGCTCGTGCCGCAGGTCAAGACGCACAAGTTCATCAGGGGACGCCTCGCGGACCCGGCCGAAAGTTCCGCCTCCAAAGATGGCCAAGAGATGGCAGGAGACGTTGACGATACGCCCCCGCTTGCTGACGGTGATTCGGGCATGTCTGATAGCTAGTGAATATATCGGGGAAACAACCGCCTGTTTTCCGCTGGGTACGGTGTAACATCGCCCCCAAATGACGTCAGTTGCACGGCAACATACCACAAACGAGCAACACCGTAGCAGCACAGGTGGCGCGAAATCGTGGAGGGTGATTACAGACCGAGCAAATGGCGGCAGGGCAGTGTTTTATGTGAACGGCAGGGCAGTGCGAATGGCGGCAGGGCAGTGCCCCCGCGAGACCGGATTTTTTTTGTGGATGGCGGCAGGGCAGTGCCCCCGCCGTCCCGCTCACAGTTCATTGTCTTTGCCATGTAACCGCGGCAGGGCAGTGTGGTGCGTTGGAGGCCACTGCTGTTACGCATTCGGTTTGTCGCGTCTTTGCCATGTACGAAGCGTGGCATCTTCGCCTTATCACACACGCGGTCGGTGTCTGAAACGCCGCCTCAGCTAGTACCGGGCTTATATTATATAAAAGAAGTACTAAACGGGCACACAACAATGCGGGCGGCGGGGAGCGGGGAGCGGGGGACAACACACGGGCCGGCCGCAAGGGGCGGCGGCACATTGTCGGGGTCACATGTAACACAACCGGGAGAGAACGGAAAAAGTTCACACAACACGTCCGAGATTGACCCCCGCTAGCGCGCCGCAAATCCGGTCTCGCGTGAAAGTGCTGTGATTTCGACGGTGTCGGAGCGACCTGTGCGCGCCTCGACCGCAGACCTCGGGTTCTATCCCGCGGCGAGGCGTTCGAGACGGGCCCGTGCGCCCGCGCAGTGCGTTTCAACATCGCCCGCCCCGCGAGCGCTCGGCCTCACGGCTGCCCCGGGGTCTCGCGCTGGCAGAGGACGAACGCAAGCGACGCTAGGCGCCTTAGCGAACCAAACCTGACATCGGCACTAATATTCTGACTTTCGATCGGAATTCACGGCTTAACGCCTTGGTGCGAACGTGACAGCGCGGGGGTCTGGACACGCGAAGGCCATTCAAAACGCGTTGCGGGCGGCGTGGCGTCCGACCCGCAAAGCGGAAGACCCCGCGATAAAACCAAAGCCCGGTCCTTACACCACGCTGCGATCTTTCTTTACGTGCTGCCTAACTGTTCGGAGCGAGCCTCCTTTTTGACAGACCTGACAGACCCTCCTTTGACAGACCTGGTGGCGCCTGAAGACGCCACCAGAGCGCAAACGAGTTATCCCATCGACGACGCGTTTCTCCTTCCCCGCCTCAGGGAACTCACCGGTACCACATGCCGGAGCAAAACACAGGACAGCGTGCGTGCGGCAGCGAAACGAACGGCTCCCGCCGAGGCACCACACGTGATAAGCCCGGCTTTCTGCACACGCAGAGCACTCGCGAACTAACGCGCGCGTGACAATGGCAGATCGACGCGTTAAGCACGAGCGCATTTTCTGTGCGACCTGACCTGGCACACTCCAGATCATGGCATCCTTCTCCAGCGTTGTAGCGAGTGTAAGCACTAACCTACTGAGACTACCCGCTAACATCTCGACATCACATTGAGAGAGCATTTCATGGAATAGCGCGTTCTCTTGGCAGGGGGCTCCACCGCACCCACGTGACCGCCCAGAGCACGTCCAGACGACACCTCGCGGTGCCACCACACTCATGCCCACGTCCTCAAGTCGCGCACAGCGTGATCTTCAGACCGAGCAGCGGCCGCGCCGGCCCAACGCAGACGCCTGGCGACGCGCGCGGCGGGACGGTGCCGGCGTCCCTCCGATCGCCGGTGGAGATTCCGGCCGGCGGCACCATCGACCGCGACCGCGTCACGCCGCGGCCGCGCCGCCCCGGTCCGGCGGGTCACGGGGTCTTCAATGGGCGCCTGTGAGGGTGAGTTACGGCGGATGCCTCGGCCACGGGCTGTCGCGAGGTTGCATGGCCTCAGGTGTGGCCTCCGAGGCCAAGGAAGCGACCTCAGAGGTAACGGCCGGGCGAGAGCTCGCGACAGTGCGTCAGTAGATACTATTTGCTTGGTGACGGCAGTGCCCCCGGGACGACGGTGGTCGTTCCAAAAGTCGCCCAACGACATCCGGTCAGGCGGCGGCCCGGCCGGTCCAGCAGCGACTTCCGAGACGACTCGCATCTCCCAGCGCGGCGGCCCCAAGACCGACGACAGGTCGCCGCGGCGACGCCGAGTCCGCAGCGGCGACCTCTCGTCACGTCGGTGACCCCGAGGTCAGGCCGGTGACCCTGAGGTCACCGCGTGACCTCAGAGGTCGAGCGGACCGGCCGGGGGGCGGGCCGCCTGCAGTCGCTGTCAGCGGCCCCACTTGGACTTCTGCGCGAATATATCAGCGCGAAGGTTCTGCGCGAAGCAGATGCCCAAAATCTGCAAAGGACGCGGTGGACTGTAAACCCGCTCTCCCTATCGGGGGGGGGGGGGGGGGGGGCGCCGCAGATATAGCCGACGATTGGCACGACCGACGTGTGGATGTGACATCTGGGAATCGGACGCGGCGGAGTCGCCTGGGTCGTCGCCGGCATCGGCGGCACTGAACTGGCTGAACGTTCAACGGGAGGGCGTTTCACTGAGAAACGCCTCTGGCCGCGCTTGCTGGCTCTACGATGTGGCCATCATATCCAAAGCGAGACGATGATGCGGCGCACAGATTTCAGTTGACTGTATTCAGGGGGAGAGGAGCCCCGTCCTGGCAGGACACGGCCGTACGCAATGATCGCGGCCCGAGTTGTCGGTATACTTACAGTGTACTTACAGTACAGAGTACAGTCGAGCCAGCACAACGCGCGATCTTTGCTGTACAGACAACTCATACACATGACACAGATGCGATACGCCAATACAATGAAGGGTAAAGAGGCAAGCACACGATGCGCGAGCTTATTTTGAAGTGAAGGTGCTGTACAGTCTCACCTGAACGTGGCCGCATGCACGCCCACTCACAGGTCTGCTTCTTACCGTGCTCGGTGAGAAAACGTCTCCCAACACAGTATTAGAATCGTATCTGCCGGCTCATCGACTGGATCAGTCATCAGTAATGCCACTACGCACTGGCGAGCGCAGCCAGCAAAAGTTCCCGCGACTAGCTTCGTACCCGGGACCTTTGGCTCACCTGCAGGAAGGCGATACTCACGGCCACACTGGCCACAACCAGCAGATTACGCTCGACCCACGCTTCGCCAGCCGTCAGGCATCCCTGGTCGTAGATCTTCTTCGAGTAGTCGAGCGGCTGAAACGGCCCACACGCTCAGCCATTGGTCGGAGCGACACTCGGCCGCCGCTGATTGGGTGCACAGCTGGCCGCTGGCGAGCGATTGGTCGGAGCGTCGCGGCCCGGTCGATGAGTGGTCCACGGAGTTTGCACCGGCCGATGGTTGGCGGGTCACGCGCCACTCGACCTCTGATTGGTCAGAGGGCTCGCGCGCCTGCACGTCATTGGGATGGCGAGCCAGTCGTCTGCTTTTGGTCGAGGAACTTGATGGTGTCCGGGAACTGGCGAATCACTACCACCACCTCAACGCGCAGGACCTCCGTGAAGGAGCAGGCAATCATGCGGGAAACCGAACGCAGCAGCACGCGGGCATCACAGCGTGCGGCCCAGTGCCCATCTGGCAGACGCGCCCACATGCTGTTAGCTAGCGTGCCTCGTGCAGCCCGGCCCGATGCCAACCCGCACGATCACACCTGCCCGGCAGATCCCTCGTGTCGACGACATTGGCGACCCTCCGCGCAGCAGCGTCGTGACGCGTAAGCAGCCGGGCTGCGAGCGTGGGCCTGAAAACCTTCCCGCCGATCGGTGGACAGAGCGATCCTCGCCGCTGTTGTACCTTCTAGCGCTGCGGCAGCTTTCAGCCGGGCGGGCGTAAGGGACGAAAATAATCACGAAAGGAGCCTTCTACCGCTCCGGCAGCTTTCAACCAGGCGGCCGTCGGAGATGAGAATGATCACACAAAGTGATCCGAGAAGACCTCGGCCTCGGTGTTTGGCTTCGGCGGGGTTTCAGTTTCACTTTGTGGCTTTTGACGTGCCCCGCGCGGCGTGCCAATCCGCTGTTGTCATGAGCTCTGCAGGCGAGGCGAGGATTCTGTGGCATCATTTTCGCGACGTCGTCCACATCTTGGCTCGCCACATGTCGAACCTTTCCCTCCAGATGATCGAATGCTTGATGCACAGACGCGCGGACACGTGGCGCACGACTGTGAAAGTCGACGGAGAATCCGGCACGTTCGAGACGAGTTGACTCAAAACACAGTGCCATCGGCGGCACCACACCACACCACGTCCCAGTCCGGTGTCTTCCGCCTTCCGAGTTTTGGGCCGATGCCAAACCTCGACCGCGATGACCGCGCCCACGGTGGGCTGTTCATGAGGGTCAGCGGATGCGCCGTGCTGCTCCCGTTCTTACACGCTCCGGAAGTTGGATTGTAGCTATCGGGAAACACGACAATAAATACAGAATACTTCAACAGCAGCTCAACCCACCGTCCGAGGGACTGCCCTATTTTGCACCAGTTTAAGAGATGCAAACTTGACCGGTCATTGGACCTGCTTTATTCGTGCTCTAGTGCCGCGAGGACCATGCACGCCCCCCCCCCCCCCCCCTCCTACCAAATAACAAACAAGGAAAATAAGGGCCGAACTAGGACCATGAATACACTAAACAGACGACCGAAGACACATCCACTCAAGTTTCCCGCCACCATCGCCAGCCCGCACCCGTAAACGTTAGCACCCGTAAGAAGTTCATCGGTGCCCCCCCCCCCCCTCCGTCCCGATAGAGCTTGCCTTGAGGGGGGGGGGGGGGGGCTACGGACGGTCCGACTGGCGTCACCTACCGTCAAAGCCGCTCGCCGCGGCCGGTAGTGGCGGCGGCGAAGTGCGCACGGAGCGAGGAAAGGACACGGCCACAGGCCGGCGCCGCGGTTAGCTGCTCGAGGTCGAGAGCGAGCGAGAGAGAGAGACTGCAAAAAGGACTACAAGGGACGCGAGTGACGTCACAGAACGGTAAGAGGTTGCGGAGCTCATTTGTGCCAGCAGCATGCTGTCTGATAGCACTTCTGCGCCGCGTTGGCATACAGCCAAGCAGGTACGAGCGACGAAACCATAAACAAAACAAATCACTTGCGTCACAGATGGCGCCAGTGATGCCACAGAGGAAACAACGCAAGCAGAAAATGGAGGAAACGGCGTCCATATACAACATACAACACAAACCGACACAAAAAGCCCGACCAGACCGAGGAGCATCAGCAGCCGATGAAAGAGGGCTTCAAAAAGCGAATCCCGCCAACAGACCAAACAGAAAGCGACTAAAAGGTGAAAGAGACCGTTCCCGAACGTCGCCCGGACGGAGAACGTCGCCGAACCGTCGTCCTCGGTCTACAACGTCCGGGACGAAGCATACTTCAGCCTGCAAAATCAAAGATGCAACACCCAAGATGCCTCACTCTTACCCTACATCAAAAATGCAACGGCCTTTAGCTACTACAGCTAGAGTGGGCGCGTCTCAGCCGTAGAGGCGGACGCTCCGAGGTCGCACGGTCCAGAGACGGAGAGCCCGGAGAAGGCTGCGGCGCAGCACACTGCGCCCTACCCGAGTGTACCTGCAGAACGGCCAGGGCCACCGTGGCGCCGGCTATCGGCACCAGATTGCGCTCCACCCAATCCTCGCCGGCGCGCAGGCAGCCGCGCTCGTAAATGACGCCGCTCCTGTCACCCAGCTGCGGAAGCGCAAGTGCACGGGCCGCCGTTAGGTGGCAGCGCGGTGTCGGTGAGAGCAGCTGCGGACTCCGCATCCGGAGGCATGCGTAGGCGCTTTTCGACCCGGTCAATGCACAAATTAGTAGACTGCTAAGTCACACTGCATTGCAGCATTCTGTCACCGTGTATGGCATCCCCTGGCATGCGTTAGTGATGGCGCCACCTGTTGGCATGCAAAGAACGCGAAGGCTTTCGCCACGACGCCAGACGGCAGCAGTGTGGTGGGTGCGGTTGGCAAGAAGCGGTTCCACACCCGTGACGGTCGTTGGTGAGGGGAGAAGCTAGGTGACCAAAGCAAACTGAGCCAAGGCGTGGTCCACAGAAGCGGACAGAGACGATTCAGACGTGGGCCTCAGTTGCAAAGTGCTGGGGTCATCAGCCAACGACAAAACGACAACGCATTGCTCTGACCTCGCTTTGAAATCTTAACGCGGGAGATGAACTGGGGGGGGGGGGGGGGGCTCTAGGGGGATAACTGCTGCTAACGGTAGCAGCAACTATCAGTCAGTATAAAGGCTGTACCATGGCCTACCAAATACGACCCCAATATGACACCCTTGCCAAATAGTATCATCCCTGCCAATCATCCCACACGCTGATTGAGTAATATATACGGCATGGTATATAAGCAGGCTTTGATCGTACCAAAATCCACCCGCAATCGTAGTAGGCATCGATGCAGAGCACGCGTATAATTAAGCACACTCTTAGCAAAGTTTACAATAATACTGTGGAAGGGACACGTCAGACAGCTGCTAGAATGCTGGCACAGAAAGTGTTTCGTCCACACACAGCATCGCATAAATCACAGCAAACACGCTGTTTTAGCAAAAACTGTTTCGTGATCCGCGGTACAAAACGCACCAGCACAATGCACCCGGACGTTGACATGGACGGCGTACAAACGGATTCCACGGTGAATGCACTTTGCCTTATCATCACCCACACAATAACCCTTTTCACGCCTGACACCTTATCAGACATATGACAATGTGTCATAGCTAGGAGTGAAGTCATCACTTACGTAATCAGGACTTCTCACGCCGTAGCCGCACTGCTTGTTCCTGATGATCTCCTGTGGGGGAGGATCAGAGCTGAGCTCAGTATCGCCCAAACGCAACATTTGAGAATCTGAGAATCGACCAATCGCAAGCCTTGAAGGACTGCGTGTCGACCAATCGCTTGCTTTGAAATGATGGAACCCTACCAATCACAAAGAGCTTTGGCAGTTATGATAATTATTGAGGCTTCACGTCTTTGCCAGGGCCATTTCAAGACAGGATGCATTCTTTAGGACTGCGACTTTAGGACTCCATGTGGACTGCGGTGGTGGCGTGGCTGGGACTCTAACCTTTGAGAGTCGCCCATTTGCAAGCTTCGCGGTGAGAGTCGACCAATCGCCTGCTTTTAAACGATGGAAGTCGACAAATCGCAAGAGCTTTGGCAACATGAGAGTCGATCAATTAGTAGCTTTGGCGGCGCGAGTCAAGCCATTAGCAGTTTTGGCAGCATGAGTCCGCGCCGGGCGCGGGAGCGCCTTTCTTCACCGGCTTTGGGTACCGCCAGAACCGGAGAGGCTCTTGAGCTCACCCGTTCAATGCAGCGATGAAAACCCAGCAATAACGCGTGGAGTTTGTGTCTCTTTTAGGAAGACCACGATCCTCTCAACCTCTGCATTGGACGGTTGCCTTCCGGAAATCAAGGCTGACGCTACTAAATAATGTGAAAACACTTGCGATTCCCCCTCCCCCCACCCACATGATCACACCACAGAGCACCACACAGTTACCATTCGAATGGCCCCCATCCCCACCGTGACCTTGGTGACCCGGCCGGCACGGGAGAGGGCAACACACTCACATTCTCCTCTGGGATGCAGCAGCTGAAGGGGACGCCGCAGGCCTCGCTGCTGCCGACGGCGACAGCCGAGCAGTTGAAGTAGCGGTTGCCATCCCAGTCCTTGGGGCCCTCCACGCCACAGCAGTGCAGCTGTGAATGGAAGATCGTGGCAGTTCAGGGCAGGGCAGGGCAGGGCAGGGCAGGGCAGGGCAGGGCAGGGCAGGCAGGCAGAGCAGGTAGCACGAACCAAGGCAAGTTGGGCAAAGGTAAGCTAAAAAGTAAACTGAGTTGGGTCAGAGCCACTCACATATCACCAGGTCACATCACGTCGAATCAGGGGCCAGGGTGAGTCAGGTTCGAGTCACTCACTTACCGTCATGCCAGGTGGGGCCCAGTCAGGTTCAGATCAGGTTAGGTTACAGCAGAACAAACTAAGTAAGATTGAGGTCGCTCACATCGTATCTGACCAGATATGTTCGCATCGTGTCAGGTCAGATCAGGTCAGATCATGTTAAAAAGAGTCAGGTCAAGACACAGCAAAGAATTTCAGATGAACTATGAGCCTGCATGTCTAGTCACACTCTGATGTGACCTGATGTGACAAGGGATGGTCAGAGCAGATAACATCAGGCCCAGCTGGACCAGGTAGTCAGACTTTTTAAGTCATGCAAATCAATATATTTCATTTAAGTTATTCATATCAGAGTTATGTCCCTTTTTTAAAGTTTGGTAGTTTCTAAGTTCTTTGTTATTATTATATATATAGCTGAAATTCAAGTTCCATGATATGGCGATGAACTACCTGAAAAGAAATTTAAAAAGTACACAAAAATTGAAAAAATCAACCACAAAAATACATGAATACAGAGAAGAAAATCAAAACAATACGTGAAATACAAAATAAACAAAAAGTAAGATAAAAGATTGAGCTAATGATGATAAAGGCCTACTTGGGCATGAGGCGATCCTGGAAAATCTCACACCAACACACAACCACACCACGCAGTTCCCCAAAAGATCATTCAGGGTAACTGTGTGCAGCCCCGGCACAATCATAAACAAACAACACGCTCCCGTCACCTAGATAAAGTTGTCGCCTCTTCGTATTGGTCACGTGACCGACACCTCAGCAGGGCCACGCGCCGTGGCTTTGTGATTGTTGGTCACGTGACCGAGGTCAAAGTCAGCTTGAGGTCAAGGTCGTTGTTGTCCATTGGTGTTTTCGGGCGCGTCGACTAAAGTGGTCATTTTGCGCCCCTTGAGGTCAAGGCCAGACTAGTCAGGTCATGTCGGGGTCAAGGTCAGGTGACCGAAGCTCAAACGCCGCGGCACGACCAGCATTCCAGGGCGGGAGAGTTCGCAGCCATGGGGACGGCCGTCACCGCCAGCCGCTCCCCGTTCAGGGAGCGCTCCGCCCGGAGCACCAGTTAAAAATGCAAGCAACGCATTGGTTGATCTGTGGGCAGCGTGTTAAAATGCAGCCATCGCAGTGGCTGATGGATGTGCAGCACGTTAAAGCCATCTCGGTGAAAGGCAACACCGAGGTCATAACAACGTCAAAGCCCCGAAGGAGGCAAAATCAGCGGAAGATCCGTTTTATCGATGAGCAGGAGACCAAACTTAGAACAGTCCAAATTTGAGAATCAGAAATTGTCCGCCAGTGGTACCACTCCTCGACTAACATCCTGAGCGTTGATACGGTCAACACCTCACGCTGGGCTTAGTGGGGCGTCCAGTTCCGCCTGCGCCCCGCGCAAGCATCCTCACCCAGCCTTCCTGTATCCAATCGATGAGGTTCTGCTGGTCGGGATCGTCACGGTAGTGGACGATGAAGGCGCGGAAGCCCTCGGTGGCCTGCTCCTTGAACCAGTCCTTGAAGATGAAGCACAGGATGCCGCCCGTCATCTCCAGCAGCAGCAGGATCGCCAGGCAGATAGCGTACTGGGGGCGCCAGCGTCAGCCGGTCAGTCCCAGCGCCCGCACGTGTTCGCGTGGGAGCGAAACGGCGCAGTTGGCCGCCAGCTGGGCCATCGCGTGGGAGGCCCGGGTTCGATTCTCGGCTGGCGCCAAGACCTCTGGGTGCTGATGTGGACAGTGTAGTTGCTTGCATTCCAAACAATTGAGGATGACATCATGCTGCACCACCCTGGAAGAAAAAGCTTGCATGGGCTTGTTTACATATGATACAGAATAACCTCCCCTGATATAATCCTTCCCATCTGTCACTTCAATCAATCAGATATCAATAGTAAATGCCCATTTGGGAGCAACATGCCTCCACACTGACATGCCATTAAATGCCAAACTACTGCATAGGATAGACATAACTGCACTAAGTTGGATACTGTGTGCACATTTGATGATGTTGCGCAGTGTATTTGTTATTCTGTGTGAGTTTAGGGAAGGCATGTTGACTAATTTATGCTCACTCAGAGCCATAGTATTTCTGCTCACTTCATAAGCTCTGGCCAGGGGTTTGCATTCTGACATTACCAGTAATCAAATTTTGAGACAAAGTTCATTGACTGAAAAGATGGACAAATATGTGGTAACAAGACCATGGCTCATAACAGGACACTACATGTTTATCACCAATGCAAAATGGCAGCAATGAGAATGACTACATAGATACGGCTATCGCAGACCACTAATGAACAATGGTGAACAATGATTACATGTGTGCATCCCTCACTATGCAAGGGTGCTCATGGCATGGTGGTTCACATGTCTGTGTTAGCCACTAAGCATCTGGGAAACTGGAGGCACTGGGTATGATTCCCTGCTGTGCCCATCCTTCATGTCAGGCTGAGAGACAGGTGATGATATACAGCCAAGTGCATGGGGACTGTTGACTGCAAAAGTCAAGCAGGGCCAAGGGATAGCATTAGTTCCCCAGTGTTGAACTAAGCCCCTCTGACATGATGGGGACACAGACAATTTATTTGCTGATAATATACACCATGCTGAATCCTATTCCTTCTTGTAATATGCACTATGACAAACATTATTCCTACTTTGCTCTAAGGATCACTCAAGAACAATCATGCATGGTATGGAGCCCACAGTTATTATGAAAAAGCCTGCGTAACTTACAATCCCTTTGATGCATGCTGCATTTGGATGAAACAAAACAAACAATGGAGAAACCATATGGAAGGTTGGAATTTTTCCTCCTTATATAACATGTTGTCATATCCAGCTCCCTATTCAAATAGCAATGAATTTCCCCACATATTCTATTCAGCATCCCATACCACTACACACTGTGAACATAACCATGCAAAATTGACATGAACTCTCCAATTTCAGACAGGTCTTGACAAATGCAAGACTGCCCATCATGCAAAACTGGCATAGTAAAACTACATAACAAATGCAGAACAAAGGCACAGAAAGTGGTCATTCTAGTTACAACAAAAGAGCAATGGCCATTCAGACTATAATACAACAGCAAGTCACATTTAAATTGTAATAGAACAGTGGCAATTCAGATCATAATTACTGTAATTGAACCTAGGAAGAGGACCATAAGTTGACATGAAGAACTCAGGGTGTTGCAAACACACTTGCCCTGAATGCTCAAACCACATCTAACTGACACTAGATCAGAATAAGGAACCAATAACATAACAAGTGAGGCAATATTTGATGTCTACTCATCAAGGAAAAAACTTTGGCAAACATTTAATGTTTTTCTAAGTTGACTTCAATGATTTTAAGCAGGCACACTTGTTGATAACTCAATGACAGAATTGGGGAATGGTAGGAAGGTGTAGAGTCTCAATATTTTCTATATAGTCTGTTATTTCCTATGAAGTCTCTATGTCTTTAGACCAAAAACCTGTTTCAACTTTGTTTCCATATACAAAGAAAAAAAACCATCAATCACAACAAAAAATCAGCACACAACAATGGAACCAGCAAACAACCTGCTTTGAATTTGAATCATCAATGCAAAGTCAGTCACCTAATCAAGTTTCCACAAAGCGACAGAACATCTGTGTGAACAGTGGTTACTCACGAATGCCAAGAGGCAGGTGTTTTCACGCAATGCTCCCACACATCCTGTGAAGCCGATGATGAAGGTGATGGCACCAACAATGATGAACATGAAAGCTGGATCCATTGGGATGTGTGTCAGCTTGCTGAGGTTGTTGAATGTGTTCTTCTCTGACCATGCCCACACACCGATTGCCAGGATGGAGAATCCCAAGAACTGTGAATCAGTCAAAAACAGTCAGTGCAATTGGCTTCCACAAAATTTGTATTGCAAGCACATTCTCAACCAAGTGATGAACCTTACTCTGTATATACATCTGCATGCATAACACTCTTTTGCCTGTCTTTGTCTTTTGTTTCATTGTAACACAACACAAGTTATTCACTGGAAACGAGCATATGTCAAAGAGTCATCAAATACTTCACCCTGCCTTTGTTTCCGTGAAGTCAATGTCAATATTTGAGTACTCACCCAAAATATTATATTAAATCCAAAAATAACATATTTTAAACAACAGCTGACTTCCGTTCGGTCACGCCTGTGTCTATGAGATGGCATAACTGGGAAGATTTCACAGCCTTCAGGGACTATACATAAAATCAACGGCCTCTTCTGGTTAACACACTTATGGTGTCCTTAGAACACTCAGCCAACACTTCACACAAAGCGCAGATCACTCAATCAACGCCCAACAATCGCTATGCGCCGCCTGTTGCGAGGAAAACAATGCGCGACATGGACAGAGAACACCCAAGGAAGGGCATAAATCAAGGACACATGAATGGGAACGAAGGTGTCTGGCTCCCCAGCAGGAAAATGGTGATTTAGCTGCATTGTTCTCGTAACGTTTTCGATTTTGCCAGTTATTTAGCATGCCTGCAATATTAAAGCATACAGGGCACGGGTGTCGATTGACATTATTTTGAGAGCCCTGCCCCCCCCCCCCCAATGTTAAGTTGAGCCCGCCCAGGTTGACTCAGCTTCCCCCAGGTTTTTGGCGGGAATGCTACAAAAAAATGTGGGTAAAAGATGATCATAACACAAAGACTATATATATATATATATATATATATTCTTTGATCTCGCGGCGAAGTGGCGTCTCTTGCCACTCTCATAATCAAAAATCACGGCTACTCTCACCATAAGATACAGATCGTCACAGCTAAGCGGATAAACAATGCAATAAACATTCCTAGCGCCATTAGACACGCGGTGAAAAGCTCTGAAGATGAGGATGGCCTGAATCCTTCATGGATAACCCCGTTCCCGTCCCCCACAACCGAAATGCGTGCCGCCTCCCATGACCGCCAAAGAAGAGCGTCACCTGTGGCCTAAGGTGGCCTCTAAAGCGGCGCCTTCGTGTGTCGATCAGAAGAGACGGCTGCGTCCATTGCCTGCTCCCTGGATCCAACCACGCATGACTTCTGTGCTGCCCGAATTAAATATTTTATAAATCGTACAACGATTTATAACGTACATTTGAGCTAAATCAAAATAAAGTGGGGATAAATCCGGTGAGAAATTTGGGGCAGGGATAGGCTGTCGGGCCTTCATTTTGCCCCCTCCCAATAATTTACAAAAATTAAGGCCCCTGGCGCAGGGTTGTAGTTTCCTATGCGGTGGTGGGATGTAGCCCTGATAGTATCTCATAGGTAAGGGACGTAGTAATATTTTTCCAGTGGAGGTGTCAACTTTTCTTAAAAATTTGCGAATCTGGGCCATAGTTCTGCGAAATCACCGGGTATCGAACGCATATCTATCACTACAGAGGAGTGTAAGGAGGAACGTTCCCATTAACACTCTGCTTGGTTACGTAACTGCATGGGACCAAATCCACATATTTTGTATTATACCAGGTACCTGCGGAGCACAAATCTTGGAAAAAAACAGCCTGGATAACAGGTCGAGCTATGAAGGCATGGAAACGAGTCTCTTGATAAAAAATCCTTGAACTTCAAAGGAAAAACCTCTCAACCATTTTAACACGCGCTCGGGTGGAGGGACCAAATTGCCCCGAAGGTTTTTCCGGAACAGTTTCCGAACGTCGAGGCGTAGCCAAACGAGATTTTGCATAGCCGTAGACAGTCAAATATCGGATCGTTTGGCACTTACAAATTAAGATGTACCTTGTAGGGTCGCTGACCTATGACAGGTCAAAGTAAGGTCATGGTTTCAGCGAAATCAATTTCTATGGAATCGTTTAATGTGATGCAACAAAGACGTGTTAGACGAAGCCATACATCTCTGATATGCTTTCTTAGGCAACACAACAGTTATTGAGCAAATTACATTGACCTAAGGTCAGGTATGAATGTCAAACCAAGGTCAAAACCAGCCTGTTTTATTACTCTAGGGCCTGCTGTATGGGGTAGTTTCTGGTGTTCATTTCAAATTTACTGATAGCAGGAACCGCATTATAATCTTCCATGAAATTCTTAGATGTCAGAATAGGCCATTGACCTAAGGTGACCCAGGTCGACATTTGTTTTTCGGAACATGCTGCCTAGTGTAATCTTTGTCGCTTATTTAATGCAGAACTCAGAGCAGCTTGCATGAATTTGATTACCATGACCTTTAAAAGGCCAAACAAGGTCACTGACTTAAAATGAGGATGTGACCTTTTCCTTAGAAACGGTTATCTAAATTCTGGGGACATTTTGGGGACCAACCCGGAATTTGACCTTGTTTGACCTTATTCGACGCGAAGGTCATGATATAGGAACCTGAAATTTTGACCTAAGTGAGTTCACGTACAGGTGAATACACTCCGCAAATTTAGGTGTTTTAGCCCTCTTAGTTCCCGAGATCTCAGGGGGGCAAATTGACCTCCTCACCAGGGCGGAGTGCATCCAGTCGGCCACCCGGGCTCGTGTTAAAGCTGGATGCTGTGTAGGGACGTGCGATAGGCTTTTGCAAACATTCTCAAATGAACAGGGAAGTAATTAGGCGCTGTATCATGTATGACGGGTATCGCTTTTTGAAACCAAACTTGGAAAGCCTCTCTACCATCTGCGTAGGACTTTTTCAGTGAAAAATGCCCCCAAGGTTCAACGTCCAGTTCAGTTTCGGCTCGATGTTTAGTTTTTTTCTAGACACGGTTACATGATTTGCACTGGTTGTGTTGATGGAGATGCTACCCAATTGGGGCTAAACTGGAATGCAAAATAGATGCAAATTGAGACCTCGGTTGTCATGGCAAACGGTTGGTGTTGTCGATGGTGAGCCGGACACTGCGTCAGTGGTCTGGCCAAAACACTGGTAAATATGCGCTATGAATCGGAACAGAAAGTGCAGTTTAGTTCGTATTACACTCTGGGGGAATCCTTGCCTGTCTGTTCCCAGACGGCAGTGTCTGTATCTTCGGGGGGGGGGGGGGGCGGAACACCACCCCCTGTTTATGGTGACTTGAGTATTCTCCCCCCTGCCCGATGATCTACTGGGGTAATGAAAGGGCTACAAAAAATGAACTAAAGGAATGAGTAAAATTTCAGCTCTACTGGTACACTTGGTCCCTAGAAACAGCCCGGTAAATTTTGTTCGTTTTGTTCCAAAATACTACAAAAAGGTACCTGACGTTTTGGTACGTCAATTCCTTCATTTGTCAGACCAGTCTGCAAGTGTTTGACTTTTAAGACCCACCCGGGAGACTCATTCGGTGAGCAGCTTTTAGCTTCGCTGTCCTCCCAGTAATCGACATATCTGTTGAGAATGTATTGCAAATTTAATTCTGTTTTTTAAACATAGGTTCATGATGGCAGTGTATTTTTAAAAATCGGCTGGCTCTCATCCGTATTCGCCAAACCACGCCATTCTGCATAACACCATCTTTTACGCCCGGGGCCGGCTTCGTTAAACGACGAGCTGTACTGGCAGCGCGGTTGAACGCTGATGACAAGGGCTCGAATTGCCAAAATGCTTTTTCCCGTAGATTACATTCCATCCAAAAATCCTCTATCTGAATAAGTATAGGTTCACATGACCTTTAAATGGGAGGTGGTTGCTCATAAACAAAAAAACTAGAATATTACAAGTTGCACAGTCATCTTTATCGTCGAGGACACAAACTGAAGTGTCCAAAACCCGAGAAGAAATCCCTTTTGGGGAAAGGTCAGGTCAACCTTACCAGTTCAGCTACAACCGATTTTAGGAAGTGGCAACTCTGGGTCCGCTTCAAACGCATTCACATTATCTAACCTGGGTGCCAGTTTCTCAAAATAATTGGGGAGCCAGAGTCGCGAAGTCATCAAAAAGGACAGCAATGAAAATCCTGGTGTCGTGTATATATATATATATATATATATATATATATATATATATATATATATTATATATGTGTGTGTGTGTGTGTGTGTGTGTGTGTGTGTGTGTGTGTGTGTGTGGTGTGTGTGTGTGTGTGTGTGTGTGTGTGTGTGTGTGTGTGTGTGTGTGTGTGTGTGTGTGTGTGTGTGTGTGTGTGTGTGTGTGTGTGTGTGTGTGTGTGTGTGTGTGTGTGTGTGTGTGTGTGTGTGTGTGTGTGTGTGTGTGTGTGTGTGTGTGTGTGTGTGTGTGTGTGTGTGTGTGTGTGTGTGTGTGTGTGTGTGTGTGTGTGTGTGTGTGTGTGTGTGTGTGTGTGTGTGTGTGTGTGTGTGTGTGTGTGTGTGTGTGTGTGTGTGTGTGTGTGTGTGTGTGTGTGTGTGTGTTTGTTTGTGTGTGTGTGTGTGTGTGTGTGTGTATGAACACCAGTTCGTTGAACATAACAGCAGTGTCCTTGCTTGTTATCTCCCGAGATGAACCTTCCATCTTGCGTATCAAGCGCTTGCTTGCTCCCTGTGTTGTGCTTGTTAAAAACAAAAGCAAACTCACTATGAGAAAAGTCCAAGGGAGCACATTCTTGTCCTGTTCCTTATACTTCGTTGACGTGTAACCAATCCTTTGACCTTTTCGTGACATATAGCGTAAAATCACATTTATCACACTGACTACACATGATGATATCAGGTGACACCCACCATGGCTGGCGTTTGATTGGCAACATAGAATAGCCTAATCTACACAGCGTAGCTTTCAGGCAAAAAACAGAAGACCAGCATACTCCTTTTCATTTTAATTTTCCATCAACAAGCGCAACATACTGGTGCTAGGTTCCCCATGAATCTACTTCAAAACAAAACTTATGGAAACTACTGTCAAAAAGCTAAATCACCTCCCGCTAAAATTCTGTTTTTCTGAAGCACACTACCTTCGCATGCTAGCTCTAATCCGTGGGAAGATACCCTTCGTAGTCGTAGTGGTGGTGTCTACCATTTGCTTTCTGTTGAGTTGCTAATCATGGTGGGATTGCGTGTTTTTAAGACCGCTGCAGATCCTTTTCACTTTTAATGGACCTGTTATTGGCTCATTCTAAAAGTCAGCACATCTTGGAGGGTAACCTTTTATTTGTGAGAAAAACTGACATGTCATGTGCGATTTTGTATGCATGCACGTCCGTCGTGTTCGAAGCCTGCGCTGCACGCACTTCATTGGTTGCGAGCCAACTGCAGTCCGTTGATGCCAAAAATTGTGCTGACGTACCCCAGACGCGGACAACTCGATGGTCATATTTTTGTTGGCCTTTAACACTGCAGGCAAATGAGGTAGCAGTAATTGCGTTACGTTTTTATGACGTCATGCATGCCTATGTAACTTTGAAAAATTCTGCATAATTTCGCGGGTGCCTAGCTCAGAAACCAGAGTTCATTAAGTCTTAAAATGGGCAGAGCTGTCAAGCGCACTGAATGACCCTTCAAAAACACTACCTCAGTTCAAGCCCCCATGTAAATGTGGAGCACCCTTTTTAAATAAGGGACAGGCCGGAGATTTTCTACTTATCAACATCAAGTCTTATTGGAGGCCCCCGATAACCCAAAGGTGGTCCTGTTGGAGGTATGGAGGTAAGTGGAGGTGTGAAGGCCCCCCCCCCCAAAAAAAAAATATCACGGCAAGCCCCGCCAGCTTAATGGCATACCCCGATAGTAAGACCGGAGACCTACCTGACCAGTAATGAAAATAGTGATTGAGGCTTAACGTCTCACCGACTACCAAGCCAAATTCAGGACGGGACGCCTTCATTAGGAGCATGCGGGATGCAGTAGTAGCGTGGTAGGGACTCGAACCCAGAACCGACAGCCCCAGAGCCGAATGCCCTAACCAGGGGTGCAGTTTCCTATCCAGTGTGGAGGTAGGGGTGGTTTCAGCCCCCCCCCCCCCATTGAACTCCGCTCCCTCTAGCTTTGATGGAAAGCTGGACACAATCCGGGGAGAAAAGAGTGCACTTGGGAACTTTTCGGGGTAGATTATATCATTTTCTGCCCGTTCAGGCCCCGTAACTCACTTTCAAAACTGCACCCCTGGCCCTAGCCATTATACCAGCCGTGATCCCCTCCCCCTAGGCCAGGACAAAGCTTTGTTTTACAGTGTGCTATTAAGAGACTTAAGAAAACGAGTCGCGTGAAAATATAATGTATATATATATATACCCGCTCTCTCTTTCTCTCTCCCCTCTTTGTTTGTGTGTACGTGTTTTTCTGGGAAGATGATATTTTTAGGAAACATCTTCAGGGTAGGAATGTTCCATGTCATTTAAGGAGACTCAATGCTTGCCCCATGTTTGCTTACCCGTTGCATACAATGGCTTGCCGCTTGCCTGCGCCTGCTTGTCGCTCGCCTGTTATCTGCTTGCCGCATACTTGCCCTATGCCTGCAACCAGGAAAAGTCGCTGCCCCCCCCCCCCCCCCTCCCCCCTGCGCCGGTGTTATCTACTGCCACGCGGTTCAAACGCCCCAGAGCAATCCCGGTGAACGGCACTACCTGCTTATCGGCTTTATCGATATTATCGATATCACACTAAGAGCACGGAGGCGGCACACTCGCCAAGGCTCATCCTCGCCCGTGGGGATCGCCGAGGCTCAGCCTCGCTCGTGGAGATCGCCAGTTGGGACATTTTGAGCTGACAGTCGTATGACAAGTTGTGATCACGTGGTTACAGTTCAACTGTCGTGCGTGACTGTGCATTGCCTTGGTTTGCTTTATGTCTCCTGTAATGTACTCGACTGGAATGGAAAGAAGCCCGCTGAGCGAAATGATCCCAAATAAACTGAACTGAACTGAATGGAACTGAACTGAACTAAATGCAACTGAACTGAACTCGAATTCAATGCCCGATGCGGACGCCAGAGTTTGAGCATTTTTATCATGCTCTTTCAATAAGGCACTACTTCTTCCCGATTTAGACACTGTCATTAGACATGAACTGCACTTGTCCAGAGCGTAGCCAAGGGGGGGGGGGGGGGTTCCATAAGTTTGTTTTTAAGTATATCCATGGGGATACCTAGCACCAGTGCGTAGCGCTTGGTGATGGAAGGATTGATTAAACGTCAACGACCTATAAGAAACGAGGCAAAAATGTGGCTGGCTTGGACTTCTCTCACAGTTAGCTTGCTTTTGTTCTCAACAAGCGCAGCCCATCCCTTCGCTTCGGATCTTCGGCTTTTCAGCATAACTGGCTGGCGACAGAAAGGCAATAATTGCCGTGATGCGGCCTCGCCGAGCTTTGCCTGCTTAACAAAACCCTGGCTGCGCCCTGGCACTCGCAGATGCAGCTCCGCGGCGCCCAGCCGCCCGCTGACCCCGCCGAACGGCGGGGAAGCCCCCGCTGACTTGGCCGGTGCAGATAAGCCAGCTGGCCGCGCTGACCGACTCGTCGGGTGCGGCTGAGCACAGATACGCCCCTGCCGTCGGCGAAGACGGGCCCACTCTGCAGACCCCTGTCGGTGCAACCTTCGCCGCCCGCCGGTGAGTTCAGACAGACGGACGGACAGGCGGACAGGCGGACCGGCGACAGGGGACAGACGACAGGTGACAGGCTTGGAGGCAAGCTCTGGCGCCTGAGTCGTCTGAGTCGTCTGAGTCGTCTGAGTCACGGCGTCGCGGTGACTCCGAAGGGAGGATGAGTGGGCGTGCTAATCTTTTGGAGCACATTAGGCGCCTCGCGTGGCGTTCGAGGCGTAAGCTGTTCGGTACTGTGAGTCACGGCCCGACGGGCGTAGGCAGGCCTCAAAATTGTCGAAACAAAGTCTGTTCTCATGCCATTTTTTCCTTCCCGTGGGTTACGGTGCACGTTTGCATGATGTTTGTGGTAACGTTTACTTTTTGCGCATTTGTGCGTTTTGCGAAAATGCACCGGAAAAGCCTTGCCGAAATGCATTTTGGGGCCGGTGCAAAGCCACGCATCATGGCAGTAATAACAGCTCATCACGAGAGGCGCATGGGCCGGAAACACCATGAAAGTCGGTTATTTTCATTTATCATTGCAGGGATAAAAGCATACTTTCAAGAGAAGTGAGCTTTCCCATCCCCCGCACCTTGTTCTCACAGCTTTGGAGTGACTCATGCCGTCAGTGGCAAACGATGCCGTCGGCTGCACTTGTCAAGAATGACGTCAAACTTGCTACGACAGGCTGCGAAATCGGCGCAAAGAAATTTAACATCATGTGCTGAAGCTCATTGAGTGGGGTGGCAACGAGACAGTTCAAAGCAATGTTACCAAAAATGAGCTTCTGTACTGGCGCGAGGCTCATCGCTGAGTCAAACAGATAACGCTCAACCGAGAGCAAACAATGAAAGCAGCCTCGACCAATACAGAATTGCTCTTAAATCTTGATAAATTCCTAGTTTTTAAAACGGCCGATGCAGGATCCCCTCTCCGGCAATATTGCGCATTCGAGAGTGCCTGCCAAAAAAGTGCGTTGTTTGCGATGAAAACAGCATACAAAAAGGCACCTGGCATCAAGGCAATTCATTCAAGCTCGACAGAAAGCCTATGGTTTTTCCTTTCTGTTAAGAAACGAGAGAAAAAAAACGAAGCAAAAGTGACATGACTTTCTGCAGATTGAAGCACCAGCCGTCGCTCAGGTTTGATACGCCACTGTTCAAAACTACTTGACCTTACGCCAAAAAATGAGGCTCACATTCGTGAAATCATTCCGGGGACAGATCTGCAGATGAACGTTGGGCTTAATCGGAACTGCGCTCTAAGTGTTAAAACACGACGCCAAGCAAAACAGCACGAAGGCGTGTAGATAACTACCTACTTTCTCGTCCATTGACACTGTCCGCCCCGGCAATGCTCCCGAAGCGCCCTCCTGGTAGTCAATATGTCACAAAGAACTGACAGCGTGCGGTATCCCTCCTTAAGTGACGAAATACACAGATTTGCACAGACTCCTGTTCGCATTTCTCACAACAATTTAACTAGCAAATAAATTTATGTTTTGGGAGAGGCCGACGATTGAACATGACTGAGTTAAACGCATCTGTAACGTCCATTATTAATTGCTTTCGGTGGATCAAGTAAGCCAGCCCAAAAATACTGAGCCCGCCATTGTCGGCAATTTCATAAAAAGTATACCATATGCACCACCATATTCAACCTACCAGGAGCATCGACATACAGCTAAGGAAATGTCGACTTTTATGTGTAAAAGCACGGCACCTTAAATCATGCTCATCTCATTTCAAGGCCGCATGCAAAGGCAAAATATCATTTCCTATCACTTTCTATTTGCATGCGGTGTAACATGATGTACGTGCACAATGCTTTGTACAGACTATTTAAAGATCCCATGCATTCATGACGCCATAGCAACGTTATTAAAATCCTTCCAATACATTGGCCATGCAGCGATCAAGGCCAGGAAACTACAATTGTAGAATCGTTCATATCTGGAGCTCGTGAGCACAATTTCCAGATAAAACGGCCACCCATTGGCTCTCAATTAGTGTTGTGCAAGGTACGATGACGCAATCAAACAACGGCGGATCATGGAGCATATTTGCTAAAACCAGATATGGTGCTCTCGAGAGCCATCTTTCCACATAAAGTATTCCAATTATAAGGACTGAGCGTGTTTCATCCTATTTGATGCTTGCTTTGATATATTCACATGTGGAATATTCCTTTAACCAGAGCTGATTGCACAAACGAAAAATGTTTCTTTTTCAGATGGAGGCAAACATGACAAGAGCAAGGCAGATTCTCTCTTCGGGAGAGAACCATACTTTTCGTCTCCATGTTGAAAATCTGGAGTCAATTCTTCTTGCTGACGACGTCATAGATAAGCCCGTCGTGCCGATCTCCGTAGCCGGCGCGTTCCGCAAGGGAAAATCGTTCCTGCTCGACATGATGTTTCGCTATCTATGCGCGAAGGACAAAACCAACTGGATGAATGAGGAGCCCCACGGCGTGGGGTTTCCATGGCAGGGCGGCTATAAACGCCACACCACTGGTATGCTCATGTCAAGCCCTGTTCCGGTGACTCTGCCATCGGGAGAGGAGGCTGTCGTCCTGCTCGTGGATACACAGGGAGCATTCGACAACAAGTCAACGGTCGCGGAGTCGGCTACGGTGTTTGCACTCAGCACGCTGCTCAGCTCCCTGGTAGTCTTCAACTTGATGAATAACGTGCAGAACGATGATCTGGAACATCTGCAGCTGTTCACAGAGTACGGTCGCATGGCGCTCGATGATGAAGGCAGCGGCGCACCCTTCCAGAAGCTACTCTTCCTTATCCGTGACTGGCAGTTCACTGAGATTTCGCTGGGAGCAGCCGGAGGCAAGGAAGTTATTGACGAATGGCTCAAAGAACCCAGTGGGAATCAGGAGCAAGAAAAAGTCCGCAAGCATATAAGAGATTGTTTTACTGAGATCAGCGGATTTCTACTGCCGTATCCCGGAAAGAAAGTCGCCTGCGGCGGAAAATTAAACGTATGTGCTGGGGACATGGAGGAGGACTTTGTCCAGTATCTGAATGAGTTGATGCCCATTCTCCTGGCACCAGGGAACCTGAAGATCAGAACGGTCGCAGGCAATCCCATGAAAGCCCGAGATCTGGCAAACTACCTGAAAATGTACCTGGACCTGTTCAAGGGCGACGAAGATCCCCAAGCCACAGAACATTCTCCAAGTGACGGCCGAGACCAACAACATGGTAGCACGCCAGGAAGCGAGGTTACAGTACATCAAAGACATGGAGAGTGTCCTGGGCGGCGACAGATCTGCGCTGAGTGAAGGCGACCTGTTCAGGCATCACATAGAATCCACGCACAGGGCTGAAACCACGTTCAAGAACCGCAAGAAGATGGGAGACTGGAAAGTATCGGAATTCAACCACGGCGAACTGCTCAAGGAGATGGAAGAGTGGTTTAAGCCCGTTGAGAGGCTCAACAAGATAAAGCTTGAAGAAGAACGGCTGAAGGCGGAAAAGTTTAACGCGAGCCTGAAAGAGTCCTGCAGAACGACCTATGCACAAGCAATGCAGACCGTGACTGGTGAGGAGGTTGGGCATGTTCCACCCCAAGAGCTAGACAGAGTACACGGTTGCGCGATGAAAAAGGCCCTCGCGCGGTTTGATGCCGAGAAGGCTGGTGCTGACAAGACTTCAGAATGTCGTTCTCGTCTAGCTGATGCCATCCATTTTGAGCACAAACAGATTATGCTCCACAACGAAGTAAAAAAGGAGGAAAGAACACGGCAATGTGCGCAGCAAAACTCCAACGCGGTGAGGATGTCGAAGGAATGCTACCAGGCTATGATGGACAGCACGACTCAAAACAGCTCTATCTCGGATGAAGAACTGAGACAGGGTCATACAGAAGCACTGAAGGCAGCCGAAGAGTTGTTTGAGGGGCTAAAACAGGGTAGCGAATCCCTCTGTTCTATGTACCGAGAGAACATGGTTGCGGACTTGACGTCCAGGTTTGGTGACTACCAGCGCTCAGTTGAAAATGAGGTGAAGTTGAAGAACATGGTCAACCAAATATCAGACCTTCACCACCAGGTGAAACAGCAAAAGAAAGACCTTGACAGCAGATGGTGCAGTGTAATGTGAGCACTGTAACTGGAGGACTTCCTGCTGTGGGGTATGGGTTTTCAGTGATGCGAATTTTGGGGAACAGCGAGCGGCTGATGCAATAATAAATTTGCTAATTGAATACTATGACTTTTTGATTTGTGCCGTAAAATACCACTGTTGTCAGTGTCCTGCTACGGCATGAGAGCGCACCGAAAATGCTATTTCAGTGATGTGAACAGGAATTCGGATCCCACTTGCCGGGTTGATTTTGCCTCTTTTTTGCTGAGTTGTCTCCTTGCACTATAAAATGCAGCTTTCGTCATAGCAAGGGGTGTTTCTAACACATAATGGAAGCGATGTCGTCTTCATTGTGGTAGCATTTTAGTCCGAAGCGTCACAGGTGGCGTGGTCTAAAAGCCGTCATATCCCTTTAATTTGGTTTGCCATATTTCCAAGGCTCGTTTTGTTCCGCTCGTTGTGAACAAACGAAATTAGAATGCGTTTTCGGCAGGTTCGGTTTCTTGACGAACACCACTTCCGCCCAATCGTTCCCCTCGCCCAGATCACATCCTGTCCGCCCAAGCTGCGGCCAAACCGTGGCCAAACCGTCGCCAGCCCGTCGTAGAACTGTGCGAAGAGAACAAAGGAGATGAAAAAATCCCGCATAGTTGGCCGGTGGCTCCGCAAACGACGCCTGAATTCCGCCGGGGAACTGACGTCAGATGAACAGGCCCGAAATATTCGCCAGCAGTTGCTCAGCAACCTGTTCCGCTGTTTCAACAGGACGTTCAATGCCGGCGGGACCAGTCTCCGTCAAAGGTAAAACCCCATATGCTAATTTCTGGCCGTTTTTCGTTTTTTATGTCAATTGATTCGTCTCTTAGTGCCGAATTCAGATATTGAAGCCAAAAGTTGAAATTTGCACAAGCTCTTAGCTGAAAAATAGGATAAAAGCTTGGAAAAATTTGAACTAGTGGCTTTGATCACCAAATTCCGCATGAGTAGCCGAATCAGGCGACATAAAAAAACGCAAAACGGTCAACGGGTTTTTACCTTTGGACTGCGGCAGTGTACGGATGCTCAGTTTGCAGTTCAATAGATTTGTAATTGCAGTTCAATTAGAGTATCAGGCGATGAAATATTAATGTATACGCCTCTGTTGTAACGGCATTTGTGTAGTCGGTGCACCGTTTGCATTTCTAGTTTGATTTAGTGCTCGCTTCTCGTTTGTTGAGTCACTTAGCTTGCGATTATCTTAAGGTCTAATTTAGCGTCAGTCAATCCATGCTATTTTGGTATTCATTTTGTATTGCTAATTTTAGTTTCTGTTCTGTCTGTTTCGGCTCTGTTTAGTTCTAGGTCTAGTCTGTCCATTTCCGAGGTTTCGTTGTTTCCCTGTCAGCGTCCACGAGGAGTTGAAGCGCGGTGTTGGCGATGGGTGGTCATCAAATATAGTGCACCTGAAACCTCGGTGTCTTCGACGTGGTGGCCGTCTACATTTGTTTAGCATTGCGCGGGCGTGCATGCATCCAAATCACACGTGATACGTCAGCTCTTATTACAAATAAAAGGTATGCCATCCAAGCTGTGTTGAGTTTTAAAACAAGCCGCTTACAGGTCCTCTAAAAATGAAAATGATCTGCGTTCAGCGACTGTGCGCGACAACAGGCCGAAAAAGTACCGTAACAAATGTTTTTCGACGTGATGTGCGCTCGTCGCTGTAGCTACACGATCTTCCGTATCGGTGTTTACTTCCTGCACATTGTAGGTTCCTGGCTTTTGGCCTTTTTATGGAGATCCTTCTTTGAGCGGAGACGGACGCACCATTGCGTTCCCGCCAAACAGCGGCTTGAAATTGACGTGTGCCGTTTGCTCGAGAGACCGTCAGGGTCTCAAGAACTGCCAGCACATCCACAGCGGCACGGACCACATGGCCGGGTCGGGTTGTCGACAGCTCGTTCGCGGGCTTATCTACGAGCAAAGTTTCCTATCATAATAAAAAGAGATTGGAGAGCCGGGGGTGATTCTTTGCATCTTCGTGATTTGAATTCTTTTAGCACGCCCCTCTATTTTACCATGTCATCAATCCGGGGCCAGCCTAGAGATTCCAGAGTCGGTGTTATACGCTGGCTGCGTCTTATACCAGAGAATTCGTTGCTTAATTTTATTATACCTATATCTATATCCATTTATACATATATATATATATATATATGTATATATATATATATATATATATATATATATATATATATATATGTGTGTGTGTGTGTGTGGGCGGGGGTGAATTACAGAAATATATATAGATATATATAACAATAACAACTTTTGATTTATGATTTTTGACTCCTCGGTGCTTGACACTTGATCGCACCACCCCTTACGAAAATACGGTAAGTTATGTATAGAAATACGTAGGCTTGAAATAAAATTTTGAGAACATAAGGTGTAAAGTAATGCCTGAGGCGGTACAGCGAGATAAGAGCTGCATTGCATTTTTGCACGACTTTGGCGACTTGGCGACCCCACGAAAGCGTCGGGTGTACTATTATACCGATCAATCTGATGTGCCGTGAAGGTGAGGTATTCTCTCCATCTATGGTAAATTGAAAAGCACAGCTTTTCTTTACATTATGTTTTGAGTCCCTGAGAGCAAAGTTGGTTTTGCCTCTGTTCATTTTCAATGAGCTAGCGCGCTGAAACAAGCCCAAAGTGCGCAAATTGATATTTCCACACGATGTTTTAGTGCATGGAGACTGCTTGATGGGGGCTGCGTGACCCAGATGTTGAAGGTCATCTGCGTATGAGATGAGGCGCCAATGTGACAATGTGATCAATTCGTCAATGTGACCGGGTAAGTCGTCCATGGATAGGGTGAATAATAGCGGACCGACTGTCGGTCCCTGGGGCACCCCACGGGTTAGCGGTAGACTAGTCAATCCTACACCTACCTACCTGTCTTCGACCACTCAAATAACTTTTGAACCGATCAGAGTCCACGCCGTACCACTGCACACTGCAGTTTGTTACCAGCAAACCATAACCAACGCTGTCGAAAGCCTTGGGTAGGTTGACAGCAGTTGGCGAAGACATCTCTCCGCTGTCGACGTTCCTCATCACCTCTCCGACAGTGTCAAGCAGAGCGCCTTCAGTGCAATGACTTTGCTGGTAGGCATATTGAACAGGGCTTGGAATACCAATACTTGGGGATACGTGCTCAGCTGGCTGGAAATGACTTTTTCAAGAATTTGGACAGCACACTTAAGAGAGATATGACCTTTTATAAGCTGGTACACGTTGGGTCACCTGACTTCAGGATGCGTGCCACGGACGCAGTTTTCCACTCGCCGGGGAATGGCCGAGCTGTGGGGGAGAAGTTGACGATCCGCAGAAGGTGCGGACCAATCACAGGGAAGCATCTGCGCACCGCTTTTATCGGTGCGCCGTCCACATCCACCGCTCCTGAGCTGCTCTTCCACCGGATCAGCTAAGGTGATTCAGGGAGCGTAGGCGGCTCAAAAGTGGAGGAGGTCGTGAAGACTATTGGCGGTCTCGGAGGCTGTCCGGTGTTCCCTCTAAGTCTGGCGGCAATCCGTGACCCAACCGTCGCGAAATGACGATTGAATTCGTCAGCCAGGTCAGGGTTGCCTTTTAACGGATCTTCTCGGTTTGGTGATGACATCATGGCGAATCGTTTGAAAGTAGGCCAAAAACTGCTGACGGCCACCACACGTCGTCACGCCGCAGAGGGCCATCACGTCTAGCAGCTATGATGGCACATTTAACGCTGTTTTTCCGCCGTGTGAAGTCCGTGTGAGCCCCTGGGGTGCGCGGGGCCGGCCAGGTGCCCCTTGCTGTGTCCCGCTTGGTCATCACAGCCCGAGACTGCGGGTCATCACACAGCCAGGGGCACCTGAGGCGCTTCACACGGGCAGTTTGGCCGGGCGGCGACGACCCATGACGTCATTGTACAGTTTATTAAATGATTTCACCATCATGCTCACATCACTGGTGTCATGGAGATCTGCCCAGTCAGCGGCGAGCAAGTCCAGGCAGGTGGCGTGCCAGTCAGCCCGGTGCCAGAGCCGAGCAGTGCGTTTCTGGACTGGCTGTCTCATCCTGCCCAGTGATGGGCTCATCCCATCCCGCAGTGATGGTGATGGCCCGATGGTTATTGATGGCATCAGGCAGGACAGCGACAGTTGGTGGTGGGTCGGGTTGATAAGTGATCATATATTCAAGTACCGTGGACGTTGTTGGAGGGTGAGTGGAATGATTCACCAATGTCGTCACGTTCAGGTTGCTGGCCAAGTTGAGGTAGTCCTGGACCCCTGGGATGTTCGCTACCCTGATGTTTATGCCTCCGAGAAGAAAGGTCGGTTTGCAGGAGCAGAGCGCATCACAGACCTGGCCCTGTCATTGGTCCAGACTCGCAGCTATCGGCCCGTCAGGTGGGCGACACACCACGCCGACAGAGTCAGCCATGCACCGCGCCGCGTTAGTGCAAGCGATAGAGTCTCCAGCGGTCCGTTTCCCTGCAGGTTTCACCGCCTTTTTGCCACGAACAGTAGCATTTCTGTAAGAGTTCGTCAGACCAACAAGACAAGGTGTTTAGGGCAACTTCATTTTATAGTGATCGATACGCTGTCGTTCGTTTGATCTCAGATACGTATTACATTCCAATTTTTATTTCGCGTATAATAAATCCAGATATGATATGCGACTTTTTCGCGCATGAGCAGCTGAAGTAGAATCATACGTTGTTGTGGGGAGCATCCGTTGAGCCAGGCGCCCCAACTTATGATGCACAAACGCTGCCAAGACCCATGTAACCTCAACGGTGACCTCTAGGTCACGTAGGTCACCGCCACGTTGGAAAGGTTCACCACTGTGCCGCCGAGGGTCACCAGGGCGGAGGATAGGCCTCTGGTGTCACGCGCTCTCTTGAGTGGGTCACAGCGGGGACCACAGGGGTACGAAGGGAGGCAAACGTTACACACTAATGTCGATCTTCCGATCCAAGACCAGTCTTGTTCTCGGAAACAAACGTACGATCTACGCACTTCTGATTTGCCTACATCGTACGTGGATCGTTCGATTGTAGATCGATATTTGATCGAGATTTGATCGTAGATCGTTTGATTTGCGGCGAACAAACAGGCTCTTGTTAACAAGCATACGGTCCTCAGAGCAAGCGAAAGGAGCCCAGAACCAAAGTGGTGCGCCCCTAAACGACCGGTGGTTCCTCGGCAGGCTGACATATGGAGCCCAGGCCAGGGTACAGGGCCCTCTGAGCAAAGGGGAATTACCCAAGACCATGAATTAATACCCCTGTGCGACCAGGAGCACCCGGCCAGGTTAGCGGCAGGAGCATTGACAGAAGTACAATCTACGCGCTTTGACTTGCGTCGTATAGGCTCGTAGACCAAAATTAGCATAGTCTGACCAACGCATCCCGTGTATCAATGGTTTGATAATGGAGAGGCCAGGCAAAGGCGGATTTTGCCGGCTGGAATGCTTACAAGACACAATTTGAACAAATGCACATCCATAACTCCGCTGTATGAAGCTAAATCACGTCCCCGAACGCTGTCCCTGTCCCTGGACGTCCCCGTTCTGAACGAGAATGCTCATGGCAGACAGCCACCGTAGTGCCGCGAGCATGCGTCGTTGGCTCTGTGCCAGAAGCACCGGTGCGCAGGCGGTGGTCTCGGTTGTCGATGGAGGCCATAGTCAGCAGCACCGGGGGTTCCCTGGGATTCCCCGTGACGCCGCACAGCCGACGACAGGCCGTCCGATCGGGGCGCCGATGTCGAGTGTGCGCTCGTGATCGGGGAGTCTCCAGACGCATTGCCCTCATCGCATGGTCTCGGCCCTCTTACCAGAGCTCAGTGGGCGGTGGGAGAGGGCGGGGAGCCGGCGGGGTCTGCTTCTCACTACGCGACACTGATCAGATGGGTTCGTACCCCTTCCCCTCCCTTCATCCCTCCCACCAGTACGGGGCCGCCACGGCCAGGGTGTTTTCTGGAGACGAGAAGGTCATCGGAGGTTAGAAGGTCAGAAGGCCCAGCCCACGTCGCGCCGGGCGGCATCTCCATCGGTTGTCTCCGGGGGCCCGTGCCCCTCCGGAGCTCGCCGTCGCATCCTGTCGAGGCCCTCGGTTGTCTCCGGGGGCCCGTGCCCCTCCGGAGCTCGCCGTCGCATCCTGTCGAGGCCCTCGGTTGTCTCCGGGGGCCCGTGCCCCTCCGGAGCCCGCCGTCGCATCCTGTCGAGGCCCTCGGTTGTCTCCGGGGGCCCGTGCCCCTCCGGAGCTCGCCGTCGCATCCTGCCGAGGCCCTCGGTTGTCTCCGGGGGCCCGTGCCCCCCCGGAGCTCGCCGTCGCATCAGGTCGAGGCCCTCGGGTGCATCCTCCAGATGCATCACCTTACACCTATCATAATTGAATGACATCTGCCACGGAAAACTCCAGTTCACTAGTTCATTTAAGTCAAGCTGAATCTGGTTCACCTGATCAGGATTTGTCGACAGCCCTGCCAATTTAATATCGTCAGCAAAAAGTGCGAACAGCCTCTTGAAACAGCGCCTTCCTGTAGCCTCCTGAAGGGGCCTCGAAGCGGCACCATTTGTGCGCACGTGCAGTGTTCACTTTAGCAGACAGGTGCTGTGGCCAGATAGTGACCGGTTCTTCTCCAGGAAATGATCCGTTTTTGAACCAAAACAGGATGCAAAATCGATGTACTGGGAAAAAACATTACTAGTAAATACAAACGTCCATCTGCTGTTCTGCGCCCATTCTCAAGAGATGGGCTCTTCATGATAAGGACAGCTCGAAATGTTGAGTGCTCCTAATGCGCTCATTGCTAATCACTTCAGCTTCGTTTAATCAGTGCCCCCAGCTATGTCGCAGGTCGTTAACCCAACGCAAGAACTTTGAGTTCATGATACCGAAATACCGGTAGTGAAAGGAGCTTTTATCTTATATCAAGTCGAAATTATGATCGCAAAGTAAAGTAAACAAAATTTGTCAAAGTATGTGTCCCAAGAATGGACAAGGCTCATGGCTTCGGCCAACCGAATGAAATGCGCAAAGCCCTACCCGTGCTAACTACTATTCAGCAAGTGATCCGTATCTAAGTGTGACTGACAGCTAGCCGTAATTAATTTCTCTAAGATCATGCATGCGAGTGAGTAAAGACTAATAGAACTGTATTTGCTGACACTTTTTGCTCACTTCTTAAATATTGGGATAGTATTGGCATTGCGCCACTGCTCGGGTATTTTTGGGAAACTCAGGGACTTGTTTAGTATTAACGAAAGAGAACAAGCTTAAGCACCAGCGCACTCATCCAGTACTCTGCCATATATCTGGTCAGGTCCGACCGCCTTATCAACCCTGATTTCCTTCAGGCTATCCCTAGCCATACAAAACCACTGGTAATGATGATCGCCTTGGAGGTGGTGGGCATGCGGTCAAAGTTCTGTTTAACACTGCGATCACGTGGTGTGATTCAAAACCCCGCTGATAGATGGCAGGAGGAGTGGAAGCCTCTTCATGGGGACGGTCTGCGAGCAGGCGCGCGTTCTACCAACGCCAGCCCGTCTCTTCACGGACACCATGCTGCCATCTGGTGGTCGGTTACGAGGCTGTGATTCACTACCCGTGGTAGCGCTGACCCTGCAGAGGGCGCGCATTGTGTTGGTCTGCCCGCATTCACAACACCGACAAAAACCCCTCTGCCCAACATGCTGGAGGAGATCTGTGTGGTAAGCTGAAATGAATGAAGCCAGACGGGGACCTCCCGTCTCTACGTCAGGTCTTGCCGTCGTCACATCGCGGCTCAACTCCCGTCGACGCTGCGGCGGGTCTGTCCGCTCTTGAGGTGTTCTGCTTTTGCTATCAGTACACTCCTTCCGCTCTTGAAGTGTTCGACGATCGCGATCAGTACACTCCTTCCGTTCTTGGTGTCGACGATCGCGATCAGTACACTCCTTCCGCTCTTGAAGTGTTCTGCTTTTGCGACCAGTACACTCCTTCCGCTCTGGAAATGTTCGACGATCGCGATCAGCGATCGCGATCAGACGATCGCGATCAGCGATCAAAAATATCACGGCAAGCCCCGCCAGCTTAGCGGCATACCCCGATAGTAATACCGGAGACCTACCTGACCAGTAATGAAAATAGTGATTGAGGCTTAACGTCTCACCGACTACCAAGCCAACTTCAGGACGGGACGCCTTTATTAGGAGCATGCGGGATGCAGTAGTAGCGTGGTAGGGACTCGAACCCAGAACCAGCAGCCCCAGAGCCGAACGTCCTAACCAGGAGTGCAGTTTCCTATCCAGTGTGGAGGTAGAGGTGGTTTCAGCCCCCCCCCCCCCCCCCCATTGAACTCCGCTCCCTCTAGCTTTGATGAAAAGCTGGACACAATCCGGGGAGAAAAGGGTGCATTTGAGAACTTTTCGGGGTAGATTATATCATTTTCTGCCCGTTCAGGCCCCGTAACTCACTTTCAAAACTGCACCCCTGGCCCTAGCCATTATACCAGCCGTGATCCCCCTCCCCCTAGGCCAGGACAAAGCTTTGTTTTACAGTGTGCTATTAAGAGACTTAAGAAAACGAGTCGCGTGAAAAAATAATGTATATATACCCGCTCTCTCTTTCTCTCTCCCCTCTCTGTTTGTGTGTACGTGTGTTTCTGGGAAGATGATATTTTTAGGAAACATCTTCAGGGTAGGAATGTTCCATGTCATTTAAGGAGACTCAATGCTTGCCCCATGTTTGCTTACCCGTTGCATACAATGGCTTGCCGCTTGCCTGCGCCTGCTTGTCGCTCGCCTGTTATCTGCTTGCCGCATACTTGCCCTATGCCTGCAACCAGGAAAAGTCGCTGCCCCCACCCCTCCCCCTTGCACCGGTGTTATCTACTGCCACGCGGTTCAAACGCCCCAGAGCAATCGCGGTGAACCGCACTACCTGCTTATCGGCTTTATCGATATTATCGATATCACACTAAGAGCACGGAGGCGGCACACTCGCCAAGGCTCAGCCTCGCCCGTGGGGATCGCCGGGGCTCAGCCTCGCTCGTGGAGATCGCCAGTTGGGGACATTTTGAGCTGACAGTCGTATGACAAGTTGTGATCACGTGGTTACAGTTCAACTGTCGTGCGTGACTGTGCAGTGCATTGGTTTGCTCTATGTCTCCTGTAATGTACTTGACTGGAATGAAAAGAAGCCCGCTGCGCGAAATGATCCCAAATAAACTGAACTGAACTGAATGGAACTGAACTGAACTAAATGCAACTGAACTGAACTCGAATTCAATGCCCGATGCGGACGCCAGAGTTTGAGCATTTCATCATGCTCTTTCAATAAGGCACTACTTCTTCCCGATCTAGACACTGTCATTAGACATGAACTGCACTTGTCCAGAGCGTAGCCAAGGGGGGGGGGGGGTGTTCCATAAGTTTGTTTTTAAGTATATCCGTGGGGATTCCTAGCACCAGTGCGTAGCGCTTGGTGATGGAAGGATTGATTAAACGTCAACGACCTATAAGAAACGAGGCAAGAATGTGGCTGGCTTGGACTTCTCTCACAGTTAGCTTGCTTTTGTTCTCAACAAGCACAGCCCATCCCTTCGCTTCGGATCTTCGGCTTTTCAGCATAACTGGCTGGCGACAGAAAGGCAATAATTGCCGTGATGCGGCCTCGCCGAGCTTTGCCTGCTTAACAAAACCCTGGCTGCGCCCTGGCACTCGCAGATGCAGCTCCGCGGCGCCCAGCCGCCCGCTGACCCCGCCGAACGGCGGGGAAGCCCCCGCTGACGTGGCCGGTGCAGATAAGCTAGCTGGCCGCGCTGACCGACTCGTCGGGTGCGGCTGAGCACAGATACGCCCCTGCCGTCGGCGAAGACGGGCCCACTCTGCAGACCCCTGTCGGTGCAACCTTCGCCGCCCGCCGGTGAGTTCAGACAGACGGACGGACAGGCGGACAGGCGGACCGGCGACAGGGGACAGACGACAGGTGACAGGCTTGGAGGCAAGCTCTGGCGCCTGAGTCGTCTGAGTCGTCTGAGTCGTCTGAGTCACGGCGTCGCGGTGACTCCGAAGGGAGGATGAGTGGGCGTGCTAATCTTTTGGAGCACATTAGGCGCCTCGCGTGGCGTTCGAGGCGTAAGCTGTTCGGTACTGTGAGTCACGGCCCGACGGGCGTAGGCAGGCCTCAAAATTGTCGAAACAAAGTCTGTTCTCATGCCATTTTTTCCTTCCCGTGGGTTACGGTGCACGTTTGCATGATGTTTGTGGTAACGTTTACTTTTTGCGCATTTGTGCGATTGCGAAAATGCACCGGAAAAGCCTTGCCGAAATGCATTTTGGGGCCGGTGCAAAGCCACGCATCATGGCAGTAATAACAGCTCATCACGAGAGGCGCATGGGCCGGAAACACCATGAAAGTCGGTTATTTTCATTTATCATTGCAGGGATAAAAGCATACTTTCAAGAGAAGTGAGCTTTCCCATCCCCCGCACCTTGTTCTCACAGCTTTGGAGTGACTCATGCCATCAGTGGCAAACGATGCCGTCGGCTGCACTTGTCAAGAATGACGTCAAACTTGCTACGACAGGCTGCGAAATCGGCGCAAAGAAATTTAACATCATGTGCTGAAGCCATTGAGTGGGGTGGCAACGAGACAGTTCAAAGCAATGTTACCAAAAATGAGCTTCTGTACTGGCGCGAGGCTCATCGCTGAGTCAAACAGATAACGCTCAACCGAGAGCAAACAATGAAAGCAGCCTCGACCAATACAGAATTGCTCTTAATCTTGATAAATTCCTAGTTTTTAAACGGCCGATGCAGGATCCCCTCTCCGGCAATGTTGCGCATTCGAGAGTGCCTGCCAAAAAAGTGCGTTGTTTGCGATGAAAACAGCATACAAAAAGGCACCTGGCATCAAGGCAATTCATTCAAGCTCGACAGAAAGCCTATGGTTTTTCCTTTCTGTTAAGAAACGAGAGAAAAAAACGAAGCAAAAGTGACATGACTTTCTGCAGATTGAAGCACCAGCCGTCGCTCAGGTTTGATACGCCACTGTTCAAAACTACTTGACCTTACGCCAAAAAATGAGGCTCACATTCGTGAAATCATTCCGGGGACAGATCTGCAGATGAACGTTGGGCTTAATCGGAACTGCGCTCTAAGTGTTAAAACACGACGCCAAGCAAAACAGCACGAAGGCGTGTAGATAACTACCTACTATTCTCGTCCATTGACACTGTCCGCCCCGGCAATGCTCCCGAAGCGCCCTCCTGGTAGTCAATATGTCACAAAGAACTGACAGCGTGCGGTATCCCT
This sequence comes from Pollicipes pollicipes, assembly GCF_011947565.3. Taxonomy (NCBI): domain Eukaryota; kingdom Metazoa; phylum Arthropoda; class Thecostraca; order Pollicipedomorpha; family Pollicipedidae; genus Pollicipes; species Pollicipes pollicipes. The sequence goes on along the minus strand of NW_023596805.1, from coordinate 8,501,425 downwards.
CCTTAAGTGACGAAATACACAGATTGCACAGACTCCTGTTCGCATTTCTCACAACAATGTAGACTAGCAAATAAATTTATGTTTTGGGAGAGGCCGACGATTGAACATGACTGAGTTAAACGCATCTGTAACGTCCATTATTAATTGCTTTCGGTGGATAAAGTAAGGCCCAGCCCAAAAATACTGAGCCCGCCATTGTCGGCAATTTCATAAAAAGTATACCATAGCATGCACCACCATATTCAACCTACCAGGAGCATCGACATACAGCTAAGGAAATGTCGACTTTTATGTGTAAAAGCACGGCACCTTAAATCATGCTCATCTCATTTCAAGGCCGCATGCAAAGGCAAAATATCATTTCCTGTCACTTTCTATTTGCATGCGGTGTAACATGATGTACGTGCACAATGCTTTGTACAGACTATTTAAAGATCCCATGCATTCATGACGCCATAGCAACGTTATTAAAATCCTTCCAATACATTGGCCATGCAGCGATCAAGGCCAGGAAACTACAATTGTCGAATCGTTCATGTCTGGAGCTCGTGAGCACAATTTCCAGATAAAACGGCCACCCATTGGCTCTCAATTAGTGTTGTGCAAGGTACGATGACGCAATCAAACAACGGCGGATCATGGAGCATATTTGCTAAAACCAGATATGGTGCTCTCGAGAGCCATCTTTCCACATAAAGTATTCCAATTATAAGGACTGAGCGTGTTTCATCCTATTTGATGCTTGCTTTGATATATTCACATGTGGAATATTCCTTTAACCAGAGCTGATTGCACAAACGAAAAATGTTTCTTTTCAGATGGAGGCAAACATGACAAGAGCAAGACAGATTCTCTCTTCGGGAGAGAACCATACTTTTCGTCTCCATGTTGAAAATCTGGAGTCAATTCTTCTTGCTGACGACGTCATAGATAAGCCCGTCGTGCCGATCTCCGTAGCCGGCGCGTTCCGCAAGGGAAAATCGTTCCTGCTCGACATGATGTTTCGCTATCTATGCGCGAAGGACAAAACCAACTGGATGAATGAGGAGCCCCACGGCGTGGGGTTTCCATGGCAGGGCGGCTATAAACGCCACACCACTGGTATGCTCATGTCAAGCCCTGTTCCGGTGACTCTGCCATCGGGAGAGGAGGCTGTCGTCCTGCTCGTGGATACACAGGGAGCATTCGACAACAAGTCAACGGTCGCGGAGTCGGCTACGGTGTTTGCACTCAGCACGCTGCTCAGCTCCCTGGTAGTCTTCAACTTGATGAATAACGTGCAGAACGATGATCTGGAACATCTGCAGCTGTTCACAGAGTACGGTCGCATGGCGCTCGATGATGAAGGCAGCGGCGCACCCTTCCAGAAGCTACTCTTCCTTATCCGTGACTGGCAGTTCACTGAGATTTCGCTGGGAGCAGCCGGAGGCAAGGAAGTTATTGACGAATGGCTCAAAGAACCCAGTGGGAATCAGGAGCAAGAAAAAGTCCGCAAGCATATAAGAGATTGTTTTACTGAGATCAGCGGATTTCTACTGCCATATCCCGGAAAGAAAGTCGCCTGCGGCGGAAAATTAAACGTATGTGCTGGGGACATGGAGGAGGACTTTGTCCAGTATCTGAATGAGTTGATGCCCATTCTCCTGGCACCAGGGAACCTGAAGATCAGAACGGTCGCAGGCAATCCCATGAAAGCCCGAGATCTGGCAAACTACCTGAAAATGTACCTGGACCTGTTCAAGGGCGACGAGATCCCCAAGCCACAGAACATTCTCCAAGTGACGGCCGAGACCAACAACATGGTAGCACGCCAGGAAGCGAGGTTACAGTACATCAAAGACATGGAGAGTGTCCTGGGCGGCGACAGATCTGCGCTGAGTGAAGGCGACCTGTTCAGGCATCACATAGAATCCACGCACAGGGCTGAAACCACGTTCAAGAACCGCAAGAAGATGGGAGACTGGAAAGTATCGGAATTCAACCACGGCGAACTGCTCAAGGAGATGGAAGAGTGGTTTAAGCCCGTTGAGAGGCTCAACAAGATAAAGCTTGAAGAAGAACGGCTGAAGGCGGAAAAGTTTAACGCGAGCCTGAAAGAGTCCTGCAGAACGACCTATGCACAAGCAATGCAGACCGTGACTGGTGAGGAGATTGGGCATGTTCCACCCCAAGAGCTAGACAGAGTACACGGTTGCGCGATGAAAAAGGCCCTCGCGCGGTTTGATGCCGAGAAGGCTGGTGCTGACAAGACTTTAGAATGTCGTTCTCGTCTAGCTGATGCCATCCATTCTGAGCACAAACAGATTATGCTCCACAACGAAGTAAAAAAGGAGGAAAGAACACGGCAATGTGCGCAGCAAAACTCCAACGCGGTGAGGATGTCGAAGGAATGCTACCAGGCTATGATGGACAGCACGACTCAAAACAGCTCTATCTCGGATGAAGAACTGAGACAGGGTCATACAGAAGCACTGAAGGCAGCCGAAGAGTTGTTTGAGGGGCTAAAACAGGGTAGCGAATCCCTCTGTTCTATGTACCGAGAGAACATGGTTGCGGACTTGACGTCCAGGTTTGGTGACTACCAGCGCTCAGTTGAAAATGAGGTGAAGTTGAAGAACATGGTCAACCAAATATCAGACCTTCACCACCAGGTGAAACAGCAAAAGAAAGACCTTGACAGCAGATGGTGCAGTGTAATGTGAGCATTGTAACTGGAGGACTTTCTGCTTTGGGGTATGGGTTTTCAGTGATGCGAATTTTGGGGAACAGCGAGCGGCTGATGCAATAATAAATTTGCTAATTGAATACTATGACTTTTTGATTTGTGCCGTAAAATACCACTGTTGTCAGTGTCCTGCTACGGCATGAGAGCGCACCGAAAATGCTATTTCATTGTTGTGAACAGGAATTCGGATCCCACTTGCCGGGTTGATTTTGCCTCTTTTTTGCTGAGTTGTCTCCTTGCACTATAAAATGCAGCTTTCGTCATAGCAAGGGGTGTTTCTAACACACAATGGAAGCGATGTCGTCTTCATTGTGGTAGCATTTTAGTCCGAAGCGTCACAGGTGGCGTGGTCAAAAAGCCGTCATATCCCTTTAATTTGGTTTGCCATATTTCCAAGGCTCGTTTTGTTCCGCTCGTTGTGAACAAACGAAATTAGAATGCGTTTTCGGCAGGTTCGGTTTCTTGACGAACACCACTTCCGCCCAATCGTTCCCCTCGCCCAGATCACATCCTGTCCGCCCAAGCTGCGGCCAAACCGTGGCCAAACCGTCGCCAGCCCGTCGTAGAACTGTGCGAAGAGAACAAAGGAGATGAAAAAATCCCGCATAGTTGGCCGGTGGCTCCGCAAACGACGCCTGAATTCCGCCGGGGAACTGACGTCAGATGAACAGGCCCGAAATATTCGCCAGCAGTTGCTCAGCAACCTGTTCCGCTGTTTCAACAGGACGTTCAATGCCGGCGGAGCCAGTCTCCGTCAAAGGTAAAACCCCATATGCTAATTTCTGGCCGTTTTTCGTTTTTTATGTCAATTGATTCGTCTCTTAGTGCCGAATTCAGATATTGAAGCCAAAAGTTGAAATTTGCACAAGCTCTTAGCTGAAAAATAGGATAAAAGCTTGGAAAAATTTGAACTAGTGGCTTTGATCACCAAATTCCGCATGAGTAGCCGAATCAGGCGACATAAAAAAACGCAAAACGGTCAACGGGTTTTTACCTTTGGACTGCGGCAGTGTACGGATGCTCAGTTTGCAGTTCAATAGATTTGTAATTGCAGTTCAATTAGAGTATCAGGCGATGAAATATTAATGTATACGCCTCTGTTGTAACGGCATTTGTGTAGTCGGTGCACCGTTTGCATTTCTAGTTTGATTTAGTGCTCGCTTCTCGTTTGTTGAGTCACTTAGCTTGCGATTATCTTAAGGTCTAATTTAGCGTCAGTCAATCCATGCTATTTTGGTATTCATTTTGTATTGCTAATTTTAGTTTCTGTTCTGTCTGTTTCGGCTCTGTTTAGTTCTAGGTCTAGTCTGTCCATTTCCGAGGTTTCGTTGTTTCCCTGTCAGCGTCCACGAGGAGTTGAAGCGCGGTGTTGGCGATGGGTGGTCATCAAATATAGTGCACCTGAAACCTCGGTGTCTTCGACGTGGTGGCCGTCTACATTTGTTTAGCATTGCGCGGGCGTGCATGCATCCAAATCACACGTGATACGTCAGCTCTTATTACAAATAAAAGGTATGCCATCCAAGCTGTGTTGAGTTTTAAAACAAGCCGCTTACAGGTCCTCTAAAAATGAAAATGATCTGCGTTCAGCGACTGTGCGCGACAACAGGCCGAAAAAGTACCGTAACAAATGTTTTTCGACGTGATGTGCGCTCGTCGCTGTAGCTACACGATCTTCCGTATCGGTGTTTACTTCCTGCACATTGTAGGTTCCTGGCTTTTGGCCTTTTTATGGAGATCCTTCTTTGAGCGGAGACGGACGCACCATTGCGTTCCCGCCAAACAGCGGCTTGAAATTGACGTGTGCCGTTTGCTCGAGAGACCGTCAGGGTCTCAAGAACTGCCAGCACATCCACAGCGGCACGGACCACATGGCCGGGTCGGGTTGTCGACAGCTCGTTCGCGGGCTTATCTACGAGCAAAGTTTCCTATCATAATAAAAAGAGATTGGAGAGCCGGGGGTGATTCTTTGCATCTTCGTGATTTGAATTCTTTTAGCACGCCCCTCTATTTTACCATGTCATCAATCCGGGGCCAGCCTAGAGATTCCAGAGTCGGTGTTATACGCTGGCTGCGTCTTATACCAGAGAATTCGTTGCTTAATTTTATTATACCTATATCTATATCCATTTATACATATATATATATATATATATGTATATATATATATATATATATATATATATATATATATATATATAT
>NW_023596805.1:8479553-8496488 GCF_011947565.3 Pollicipes pollicipes | reverse complement strand
ATGGGTTACCTTCAGTGCCTGGCTGCACTTGCCAGCATTCTTAAGTTTTACCTTCCCAAGTAGTGGACCAAGTGGAATGCACTCACATTAGGCAGGGAAACAAAGTATGGAAGCAGCAATGGTGAATTACATCAATTATGGAGGGAATGTATGGTATAAATATGTCACCAACACATTTGTAATGTGAACATCTTGGTTTTAATGGTATTTGCAGGGAGCCCAGGTGCAAGGCAAGAATTACTTCCATATTGTGAAGAAATTTTGCAATAACTGCATGCCTGTTTAACAATTTATTATTGCTTAATTAGTAATGTTAAATTATGTGCTAATTTGATACATTAACTTCTAATTGCCCCCAGAACTGCGCGACGTGAGGCGAAAAAGCAGCAGGGTCACCAGCACCTGCGGCTGCTGGCTGAGCGGCTCATCTGGTTCAGGGACCACCTTGACACTGACAAGCGGAAGTACTCGGTGGAGGAGACCCACGAGCTTATAGAAAGGTAGGGGCAGCAGTTGGTAATGGCAATGGTCCAAAGTGCTTGGTTCTGGTCAGTGATTCACGGGATCTGACATTGGTCAGTGATTTGTGCTATGGACCTGGCCATTGATTCACAAGGTATAGCGCTGGCCAATGACTGATGGTATGGGGTTATTCAGTGATCAACATGGTGTGGTGCTGGTCAATAGTTCACAGGGTATGTGCTATTTAGTGATCAGCAGGGTGTGGTGCAGTCCAATGAACCAGAGCGCAGGGCGCTGACCGAAAAAAGCTTGTGATAGCGGTGTTTGGTGTTATGGGTTTGTCGATAACGTGGTGGCCATCTTGCGCCATTCTGAAAGACGCCATCATGGTCACAGTTGTGTGGTTAAAAGGAATGCTGCCGCATTTGAAGATGGTGAGGGAAGCAATCAGATATGATGAAAGAAGCTCACTTGTAACTGTTGTGTGCTTTCAATTGCAAGAGCTTGCTCTAGGCAACACAATGTTGCTATTCATGCGGCATCGTTCCGGTGCGTCATCTAAGGTGTTTGCGATGTCAGAGTTGTTGTCGGACTGTCCGTACGAGACGTGCCACTTTCGGCAGACGGGCTAACTCTCACGTGGTGCGTTAACTTGCTGGGCGGAGTGGTTTGTTATCCTTCACCCATCTTCACTCACATGCTTAGTTCGGAGGCGTTATCCTTAATTTGTTCGAGGCGTGCCGGTAGTGTAGTGGTTAACGCGTCTGCGTTAACCACTGCGCGTCTGGGAAACCAGAGGTACGGGTTCGATTCCCGTGGTGCCCGCCCCTCCTGCCAGGATGAGAGGCAGGCGACGCCATACAGCCTCAGCAGCTGAGTGCGTCGTAAAGCCCCAATAACACACACAACACATAAGTTATTCGACTTCCAGTCTTATTTCCGTCATGTTTAGAAACTACTACCCAAATTCGTATACTATGTTTCCAAACCGCGGCTCGTATTCGGCACTTCCACTCGATGCATTGAACAGGTTGAAGGGCAATTGCTGTCTGGTGATGCCATGAGTCGTACGACAGGCATGAATAGTTCAATGATTCAGATTTGTCTTGGCCTTGAGCACTACATGGCCATTGAGGTGGCGGTAGTTGCGTGGCGTTTCCATGACCGCACGCATCCCTGGGTGACCTTCAGATAGGCTGCGCGAAATAGTCCGCACAAGCGCACGGTTATCAAGCTCGGGCAAAGTGAATTTGGTCTTAAGAATCGCAGAACTGTGAATTGTAATTGCATGATCTTCCAAATGGCTAATCTCATTTCAAACAACCCCATACAAGTGTGCAACACTCCCTTTCATTGTCAATGGTCAATTGGTTTTCGAGGTCGGATCGTTCTAATGCCGTGACGTGGGAATGACGTCACAGCCACTAACCAATAGGGTCATTGTTTCCAGCAGGGGCCGGCGCAAGACCCGTGGAAGCCCTGCCTTGTAGTGCCTGTCCCTGGACTAGGACCTCTGGGCTGGACCCCTGGACTAGACCCTTGCACTGGACCCCTGGTCTGGACCCTGGCCTGGACCCCTGGACCCCATGGCCTGGAACCCTGGACTGGACCCTTATACTGGACCCCTGGGTTGGGCCCGTGAACTGGACTAACCCATAGACGCCAGATGGTTGGTGCGTCTTAAGCCCAAATCAGCATCAGCACCGGACAAACCCGAAGCAGCGGGCCACAGCGTCCAGCCACCACGAGTGCCGCCCTCTGCCTCCACTCGACAAGGACATTGACCACACCGTCCTGCGACCGGCCCCCAGCTGGCGGCCCTGACCACCTGACCTTGTGCGAGCCAGGTACATAGCGCGCCAGGAGGCGGAGGCGGCCCGCCTGCGCGGCGCCGCCGCCCCCCGCGGTCCGGCCGGCCGGCGGCCGCGGCCGCCTCCCCGGCTCGAGGCCATCGTGGCGGCGCAGCGTGAAGAGGCGGGCCAGTTCAGCCAGGGCTGGTTTCGGTGAGTGGTGGCGGCCGCGGTGGTGGTGGTGTATTTTCTTCCTTGGGAGGGCAGGAGAGGTTACGAATGGGAGCCACGTAGCTCCCATGACTTGCGCGGCTCTGCCAGAAGCTGCACGGGGACCCCGGGTCCCGCCACGATTTCATGTTGTTTTTTTTAAACCGGCCTACGAGCTTGATGTGTGCATTTTTGTAACTCACCACGGTTTGACTGTTGATTTTTATTTTAACCCATTGTGGTTTGATAAGTACTTTTTTGGCGGAGGTGGCGGAGCAACTCGGCTGTCGCCGGCAGTGCTCGGGCGTGCCACTCGTGTCCCAGGAGGACCTGGTGAAAGTTGACGAAAATATCAACAGTTTTGGTTCGGGATTTTTGGCTTCATTTTCGGCTGGCACTCTCTAGCGCAGTGCACAACGCTGGTGCCCTCGTGTCACTAGTAGCACTGAAACTTCGTGGTTCACGACATGTAACGCTTACCTTCCATGGCACAGTGCATAATACTGGTGCCTTCGTGTCGCGTGTGACGGTGGTACTCCGTGGTTCATGGCATGTAATGCTTACCCTTCCTAGCGCAGCGCACAACGCCGGCGCCCTCGTGTCGTACTCCATGGTTTATGGCATGTAATGCTTACCCTCCGTGGCGCAGTACACAACGCTGGCGATGTCCAGTGTCATGCGCGTCACGCCGGTGTTTTCTGGTGCAGAGTGCGTGGACCTGACCAGCGAGGAGGCCGTGCTCTGGCTGCGGACCTGGGACGGGCAGGTGAAGCTCGTGCCGCAGGTCAAGACGCGCAAGTTCATCAGGGGACGCCTCGCGGACCCGGCCGAAAGTTCCGCCTCCAAAGATGGCCAAGAGATGGCAGGAGACGTTGACGATACGCCCCCGCCTGTTGACGGTGATTCGGGCATGTCTGATAGCTAGTGAATATATCAGGGAAGCAACCGCCTGTTTTCCGCTGGGTACGGTGTAACATCGCCCCCAAATGACGTCAGTTGCACGGCAACATACCACAAACGAGCAACACCGTAGCAGCACAGGTGGCGCGAAATCGTGGAGGGTGATTATACAGACCGAGCAAATTGCGGCAGGGCAGTGTTTTGTGTGAAGAGCCCCCGCCGTCCGGCTCACAGTTCATTGTCTTTGCCATGTAACCGCGGCAGGGCAGTGTGGTGCGTTGGAGGCCACTGCTGTTACGCATTCGGTTTGTCGCGTCTTTGCCATGTACGAAGCGTGGCATCTTCGCCGTATCACACACGCGGTCGGTGTCTGAAACGCCACCTCAGCTAGTACCGGGCTTATATTATATAAAAGAAGTACTAAACGGGCACACAACAATGCGGGCGGCGGGGAGCGGGGAGCGGGGGACAACACACGGGCCGGCCGCAAGAGGCGGCGGCACATTGTCGGGGTCACATGCAACACAACCGGGAGAGAACGGAAAAAGTTCGTCACAACACGTCCGAGATTGACCCCGCTAGCGCGCCGCAAATCCGGTCTCGCGTGAAAGTGCTGTGATTTCGACGGTGTCGGAGCGACCTGTGCGCGCCTCGGCCGCAGACCTCGGGTTCTATCCCGCGGCGAGGCGTTCGAGACGGGCCCGTGCGCCCGCGCAGTGCGTTTCAACATCGCCCGCCCCGCGAGCGCTCGGCCTCACGGCTGCCCCCGGGGTCTCGCGCTGGCAGGGGACGAACGCAAGCGACGCTAGGCGCCTTAGCGAACCAAACCTGACATCGGCACTAATATTCCTGACTTTCGATCGGAATTCACGGCTTAACGCCTTGGTGCGAACGTGACAGCGCGGGGGTCTGGACACGCGAAGGCCATTCAAAACGCGTTGCGGGCGGCGTGGCGTCCGACCCGCAAAGCGGAAGACCCCGCGATAAAACCAAAGCCCGGTCCTTACACCACGCTGCGATCTTTCTTTACGTGCTGCCTAACTGTTCGGAGCGAGCCTCCTTTTTGACAGACCTGACAGACCCTCCTTTGACAGACCTGGTGGCGCCTGAAGACGCCACCAGAGCGCAAACGAGTTATCCCATCGACGACGCGTTTCTCCTTCCCCGCCTCAGGGAACTCACCGGTACCACATGCCGGAGCAAAACACAGGACAGCGTGCGTGCGGCAGCGAAACGAACGGCTCCCGCCGAGGCACCACACGTGATAAGCCCGGCTTTCTGCACACGCAGAGCACTCGCGAACTAACGCGCGCATGACAATGGCAGATCGACGCGTTAAGCACGAGCGCATTTTCTGTGCGACCTGACCTGGCACACTCCAGATCATGGCATCCTTCTCCAGCGTTGTAGTGAGTGTAAGCACTAACCTACTGAGACTACCCGCTAACATCTCGACATCACATTGAGAGAGCATTTCATGGAATAGCGTGTTCTCTTGGCAGGGGGCTCCACCGCCCCCACGTGACCGCCCAGAGCACGTCCAGACGACACCTCGCGGTGCCACCACACTCATGCCCACGTCCTCAAGTCGCGCACAGCGTGATCTTCAGACCGAGCAGCGGCCGCGCCGGCCCAACGCAGACGCCTGGCGACGCGCGCGGCGGGACGGTGCCGGCGTCCCTCCGATCGCCGGTGGAGATTCCGTCCGGCGGCACCATCGACCGCGACCGCGTCACGCCGCGGCCGCGCCGCCCCGGTCCGGCGGGTCACGGGGTCTTCAATGGGCGCCTGTGAGGGTGAGTTACGGCGGATGCCCCGGCCACGGGCTGTCGCGAGGTTGCATGGCCTCAGGTGTGGCCTCCGAGGCCAAGGAAGCGACCTCAGAGGTCACGGCCGGGTGAGAGCTCGCGACAGTGCGTCAGTATACTATTTTCTTGGTGACGGCAGTGCCCCCGGGACGACGGTGGTCGTTCCAAAAGTCGCCCAACGACATCCGGTCAGGCGGCGGCCCGGCCGGTCCAGCAGCGACTTCCGAGATAACTCGCATCTCCCAGCGCGGCGGCCCCAAGACCGACGACAGGTCGCCGCGGCGACGCCGAGTCCGCAGCGGCGACCGCTCGTCACGTCGGTGACCCCGAGGTCAGGCCGGTGACCCTGAGGTCACCGCGTGACCTCAGAGGTCGAGCGGACCGGCCGGGGGGCGGGCCGCCTGCAGTCGCTGTCAGCGGCCCCACTTGGACTTCTGCGCGAATATATCAGCGCGCAGGTTCTGCGCGAAGCAGATGCCCAAAATCTGCAAAGGACGCGGTGGACTGTAAACCCGCTCTCCCTATCGGGGGGGGGGGGGGGGGGGCGCCGCAGATATAGCCGACGATTGGCACGACCGACGTGTGGATGTGACATCTGGGAATCGGACGCGGCAGAGGAGTCGCCTGGGTCGTCGCCGGCATCGGCGGCACTGAACTGGCTGAACGTTCAACGGGAGGGCGTTTCACTGAGAAACGCCTCTGACCGCGCTTGCTGCCTCTACGATGTGGCCATCATATCCAAAGCGAGACGATGATGCGGCGCACAGATTTCAGTTGACTGCATTCAGGGGGAGAGGAGCCCCGTCCTGGCAGGACACGGCCGTACGCAATGATCGCGGCCCGAGTTGTCGGTATACTTACAGTGTACTTACAGTACAGAGTACAGTCGAGCCAGCACAACGCGCGATCTTTGCTGTACAGACAACTCATACACATGACACAGATGCGATACGCCAATACAATGAAGGGTAAAGAGGCAAGCACACGATGCGCGAGCTTATTTTGAAGTGAAGGTGCTGTACAGTCTCACCTGAACGTGGCCGCATGCACGCCCACTCACAGGTCTGCTTCTTACCGTACTCGGTGAGAAAACGCCTCCAAACATAGTATTAGAACCTTATCTGCCGGCTTATCGACTGGATCAGTCATCAGTAATGCCACAACGCACTGGCGAGCGCAGCCAGCAAAAGTTCCCGCGACTAGCTTCGTACCCGGGACCTTTGGCTCACCTGCAGGAAGGCGATACTCACGGCCACACTGGCCACAACCAGCAGATTACGCTCGACCCACGCTTCGCCAGCCGTCAGGCATCCCTGGTCGTATATCTTCTTGGAGTAGTCGAGCGGCTGAAACGGCCCACACGCTCAGCCATTGGTCGGAGCGACACTCGGCCGCCGCTGATTGGGTGCACAGCTGGCCGCTGGCGAGCGATTGGTCGGAGCGTCGCGGCCCGGTCGATGAGTGGTCCACGGAGTTTGCACCGGCCGATGGTTGGCGGGTCACGCGCCACTCGACCTCTGATTGGTCAGAGGGCTCGCGCGCCTGCACGTCATTGGGATGGCGAGCCAGTCGTCTGCTTTTGGTCGAGGAACTTGATGGTGTCCGGGAACTGGCGAATCACTACCACCACCTCAACGCGCAGGACCTCCGTGAAGGAGCAGGCAATCATGCGGGAAACCGAACGCAGCAGCACGCGGGCATCACAGCGTGCGGCCCAGTGCCCATCTGGCAGACACGCCCACATGCTGTTAGCTAGCGTGCCTCGTGCAGCCCGGCCCGATGCCAACCCGCACGATCACACCTGCCCGGCAGATCCCTCGTGTCGACGACATTGGCGACCCTCCGCGCAGCAGCGTCGTGACGCGTAAGCAGCCGGGCTGCGAGCGTGGGCCTGAAAACCTTCCCGTCGATCGGTGGACAGAGCGATCCTCGCCGCTGTTGTACCTTCTAGCGCTGCGGCAGCTTTCAGCCGGGCGGGCGTAAGGGACGAAAATAATCACGAAAGGAGCCTTCTACCGCTCTGGCAGCTTTCAACCAGGCGGCCGTCGGAGATGAGAATGATCACACAAAGTGATCCGAGAAGACCTCAGCCTCGGTGTTTGGCTTCGGCGGGGTTTCAGTTTCACTTTGTGGCTTTTGACGTGCCTCGCGCGGCGTGCCAATCCGCTGTTGTCATGAGCTCTGCAGGCGAGGCGAGGATTCTGCGGCATCATTTTCGCGACGTCGTCCACATCTTGGCTCGCCACATGTTGAACCTTTCCCTCCAGATGCTCGGATGCCTGATGCACAGACGCGCGGACACGTGGCGCACGACTGTGAAAGTCGACGGAGAATCCGGCACGTTCGAGACGAGTTGACTCAAAACACAGTGCCATCGGCGGCACCACACCACACCACGTCCCAGTCCGGTGTCTTCCGCCTTCCGAGTTTTGGGCCGATGCCAAACCTCGACCGCGATGACCGCGCCCACGGTGGGCTGTTCATAAGGGTCAGCGGATGCGCCGTGCTGCTCCCGTTCTTACACGCTCCGGAAGTTGGATTGTAGCTATCGGGAAACACGACAATACATACAGAATACTTCAACAGCAGCTCAACCAACCGTCCGAGGGACTGCCCTATTTTGCACCAGTTTAAGAGATGCAAACTTGACCGGTCATTGGACCTGCTTTATTCGTGCTCTAGTGCCGCGAGGACCATGCACGCCCCCCCCCCCCCTCCTCCCACCAAATAATAAACAAGGAAAATAAGGGCCGAACTAGGACCATGAATACACTAAACAGACGACCGAAGACACATCCACTCAAGTTTCCCGCCACCATCGCCAGCCCGCACCCGTAAACGTTAGCACCCGTAAGAAGTTCATCGGTGCCCCCCTCCCCCTCCGTCCCGATAGAGCTTGCCTTGAGGGGGGGGGGGGGGGGCTACGGACGGTCCGACCGGCGTCACCTACCGTCAAAGCCGCTCGCCGCGGCCGGTAGTGGCGGCGGCGAAGTGCGCACGGAGCGAGAAAAGGACACGGCCACAGGCCGGCGCCGCGGTTAGCTGCTCGAGGTCGAGAGCGAGCGAAAGAGAGAGACTGCAAAAAGGACTACAAGGGACGCGAGTGACGTCACAGAACGGTAAGATGTTGCGGAGCCCATTTGTGCCAGCAGCATGCTGTCTGATAGCACTTCTGCGCCGCGTTGGTATACAGCCAAGCAGGTACGAGCGACGAAACCATAAACAAAACAAATCACTTGCGTCACAGATGGCGCCAGTGATGACACAGAGGAAACAACGCAGGCAGAAAATGGAGGAAACGGCGTCCATATACAACATACAATACAAACCAACACAAAAAGCCCGACCAGACCGAGGAGCATCAGCAGCCGATGAAAGAGGGCTTCAAAAAGCGAATCCCGCCAACAGACCAAACAGAAAGCGACTAAAAGATGAAAGAGACCGTTCCCGAACGTCGCCCGGACGGAGAACGTCGCCGAACCGTCGTCCTCGGTCTACAACGTCCGGGACGAAGCATACTTTAGCCTGCAAAATCAAAGATGCAACACCCAAGATGCCTCACTCTTACCCTACATCAAAAATGCAACGGCCTTTAGCTACTACAGCTAGAGTGGGCGCGTCTCAGCCGTAGAGGCGGACGCTCCGAGGTCGCACGGTCCAGAGACGGAGAGCCCGGAGAAGGCTGCGGCGCAGCACACTGCGCCCTACCCGAGTGTACCTGCAGAACGGCCAGGGCCACCGTGGCGCCGGCTATCGGCACCAGATTGCGCTCCACCCAATCCTCGCCGGCGCGCAGGCAGCCGCGCTCGTAAATGACGCCGCTCCTGTCACCCAGCTGCGGAAGCGCAAGTGCACGGGCCGCCGTTAGGTGGCAGCGCGGTGTCGGTGAGAGCAGCTGCGGACTCCGCATCCGGAGGCATGCGTAGGCGTTTTTCGACCCGGTCAATGCACAAATTAGTAGACTGCTAAGTCACACTGCATTGCAGCATTCTGTCACCGTGTATGGCATCCCCTGGCATGCGTTAGTGATAGCGCCACCTGTTGGCATGCAAAGAACGCGAAGGCTTTCGCCACGACGCCAGACGGCAGCAGTGTGGTGGGTGCGGTTGGCAAGAAGCGGTTCCACACCCGTGACGGTCGTTGGTGAGGGGAGAAGCTAGGTGACCAAAGCAAACTGAGCCAAGGCGTGGTCCACAGAAGCGGACAGAGACGATTCAGAAGTGGGCCTCAGTTGCAAAGTGCTGGGGTCATCAGCCAACGACAAAACGACAACGCATTGCTCTGACCTCGCTTTGAAATCTTAACGCGGGAGATGAACTGGGGGGGGGGGGGGGGGCTCTAGGGGGATAACTGCTGCTAACGGTAGCAGCAACTATCAGTCAGTATAAAGGCTGTGCCATGGCCTACCAAATACGACCCCAATATGACACCCTTGCCAAATAGTATCATCCCTGCCAATCATCCCACACGCTGATTGAGTAATATATACGGCATGGTATATAAGCAGGCTTCGGTCGTACCAAAATCCACCCGCAATCGTAGTAGGCATCGATGCAGAGCACGCGTATAATTAAGCACACTCTTAGCAAAGTTTACAATAATACTGTGGAAGGGACACGTCAGACAGCTGCTAGAATGCTGGCACAGAAAGTGTTTCGTCCATACACAGCATCGCATAAATCACAGCAAACACGCTGTTTTAGCAAAAACTGTTTCGTGATCCGCGGTACAAAACGCACCAGCACAATGCACCCGGACGTTGACATGGACGGCGTACAAACGGATTCCACGGTGAATGCACTTTGCCTTATCATCACCCACACAATAACCCTTTTCACGCCTGACACCTTATCAGACATATGACAATGTGTCATAGCTAGGAGTGAAGTCATCACTTACGTAATCAGGACTTCTCACGCCGTAGCCGCATTGCTTGTTCCTGATGATCTCCTGTGGACGAGGATCAGAGCTGAGCTCAGTATCGCCCAAACGCAACATTTGAGAATCTGAGAATCGACCAATCGCAAGCCTTGAAGGACTGCGTGTCGACCAATCGCTTGCTTTGAAATGATGGAACCCTACCAATCACAAAGAGCTTTGGCAGTTATGATAATTATTGAGGCTTCACGTCTTTGCCAGGGCCATTTCAAGACAGGATGCATTCTTTAGGACTGCGACTTTAGGACTCCATGTGGACTGCGGTGGTGGCGTGGCTGGGACTCTAACCTTTGAGAGTCGCCCATTTGCAAGCTTCGCGGTGAGAGTCGACCAATCGCCTGCTTTTAAACGATGGAAGTCGACAAATCGCAAGAGCTTTGGCAACATGAGAGTCGTTCAATTAGTACCTTTGGCGGCGCGAGTCAAGCCATTAGAAGTTTTGGCAGCATGAGTCCGCGCCGGGCGCGGGAGCGCCTTTCTTCACCGGCCTTGGGTACCGCCAGAACCGGCGAGGCTCTTGAGCTCACCCGTTCAATGCAGCGATGAAAACCCAGCAATAACGCGTGGAGTTTGCGTCTCTTTTAGGAGGACCACGATCCTCTCAACCTCTGCATTGGACGGTTGCCTTCCGGAAATCAAGGCTGACGCTACTAAATAATGTGAAAACACTTGCGATTCCCCCTCCCCCCACCCACATGATCACACCACAGAGCACCACACAGTTACCATTCGAATGGCCCCCATCCCCACTGTGACCTTGGTGACCCGGCCGGCACGGGAGAGGGCAACACACTCACATTCTCCTCTGGGATGCAGCAGCTGAAGGGGACGCCGCAGGCCTCGCTGCTGCCGACGGCGACAGCCGAGCAGTTGAAGTAGCGGTTGCCATCCCAGTCCTTGGGGCCCTCCACGCCACAGCAGTGCAGCTGTGAATGGAAGATCGTGGCAGTTCAGGGCAGGGCAGGGCAGGGCACGGGAGGGCAGAGCAGGTAGCACGAACCAAGGCAAGTCGGGCAAAGGTAAGCTAAAAAGTAAACTGAGTTGGGTCAGAGCCACTCACATATCACCAGGTCAGATCACGTCGAATCAGGGACCAGGGTGAGTCAGGTTCGAGTCACTCACTTACCGTCATGCCAGGTGGGGCCCAGTCAGGTCAGATCAGGTTAGGTTACAGCAGAACAAACTAAGTAAGATTGAGGTCGCTCACATCGTATCTGACCAGATATGTTCGCATCGTGTCAGGTCAGATCAGGTCAGATCATGTTAAAAAGAGTCAGGTCAAGACACAGCAAAGAATTTCAGATGAACTATGAGCCTGCATGTCTAGTCACACTCTGATGTGACCTGATGTGACAAGGGACGGTCAGAGCATATAACATCAGGCCCAGCTGGACCAGGTAGTCAGACTTTTTAAGTTATGCAAATCAATATATTTCATTTAAGTTATTCATATCAGAGTTATGTCCCTTTTTTAAAGTTTGGTAGTTTCTAAGTTCTTTGTTATTATTATATATATAGCTGAAATTCAAGTTCCATGATATGGCGATGAACTACCTGAAAAGAAATTTAAAAAGTACACACAAAAATTGAAAAAATCAACCACAAAAATGCATGAATACAGAGAAGAAAATCAAAACAATACGTGAAATACAAAATAAACAAAAAGTAAGATAAAAGATTGAGCTAATGATGATAAAGGCCTACTTGGGCATGAGGCGATCCTGGAAAATCTCACACCAACACACAACCACACCACGCAGTTCCCCAAAAGATCATTCAGGGTAACTGTGTGCAGCCCCGGCACAATCATAAACAAACAACACGCTCCCGTCACCTAGATAAAGTTGTCGCCTCTTCGTATTGGTCACGTGACCGACACCTCAGCAGGGCCACGCGCCGTGGCTTTGTGATTGTTGGTCACGTGACCGAGGTCAAAGTCAGCTTGAGGTCAAGGTCGTTGTTGTCCATTGGTGTTTTCGGGCGCGTCGACTAAAGTGGTCATTTTGCGCCCCTTGAGGTCAAGGCCAGACTAGTCAGGTCATGTCGGGGTCAAGGTCAGGTGACCGAAGCTCAAACGCCGCGGCACGACCAGCATTCCAGGGCGGGAGAGTTCGCAGCCATGGGGACGGCCGTCACCGCCAGCCGCTCCCCGTTCAGGGAGCGCTCCGCCCGGAGCACCAGTTAAAAA
Source organism: Pollicipes pollicipes (assembly GCF_011947565.3). Taxonomy (NCBI): domain Eukaryota; kingdom Metazoa; phylum Arthropoda; class Thecostraca; order Pollicipedomorpha; family Pollicipedidae; genus Pollicipes; species Pollicipes pollicipes. The sequence goes on along the minus strand of NW_023596805.1, from coordinate 8,484,192 downwards.
TGCAAGCAACGCATTGGTTGATCTGTGGGCAGCGTGTTAAAATGCAGCCATCGCAGTGGCTGATGGATGTGCAGCACGTTAAAACCATCTCGGTGAAAGGCAACACCGAGGTCATAACAACGTCAAAGCCCCGAAGGAGGCAAAATCAGCGGAAGATCCGTTTTATCGATGAGCAGGAGACCAAATTTAGAACAGTCCAAATTTGAGAATCAGAAATTGTCCGCCAGTGGTACCACTCCTCGACTAACATCCTGAGCGTTGATACGGTCAACACCTCACGCTGGGCTTAGTGGGGCGTCCAGTTCCGCCTGCGCCCCGCGCAAGCATCCTCACCCAGCCTTCCTGTATCCAATCGATGAGGTTCTGCTGGTCGGGATCGTCACGGTAGTGGACGATGAAGGCGCGGAAGCCCTCGGTGGCCTGCTCCTTGAACCAGTCCTTGAAGATGAAGCACAGGATGCCGCCCGTCATCTCCAGCAGCAGCAGGATCGCCAGGCAGATAGCGTACTGGGGGCGCCAGCGTCAGCCGGTCAGTCCCAGCGCCCGCACGTGTTCGCGTGGGAGCGAAACGGCGCAGTTGGCCGCCAGCTGGGCCATCGCGTGGGAGGCCCGGGTTCGATTCTCGGCTGGCGCCAAGACCTCTGGGTGCTGATGTGGACAGTGTAGTTGCTTGCATTCCAAACAATTGAGGATGACATCATGCTGCACCACCCTGGAAGAAAAAGCTTGCATGGGCTTGTTTACATATGATACAGAATAACCTCCCCTGATATAATCCTTCCCATCTGTCACTTCAATCAATCAGATATCAATAGTAAATGCCCATTTGGGAGCAACATGCCTCCACACTGACATGCCATTAAATGCCAAACTACTGCATAGGATAGACATAACTGCACTAAATTGGATACTGTGTGCACATTTGATGATGTTGCGCAGTGTATTTGTTATTCTGTGTGAGTTTAGGGAAGGCATGTTGACTAATTTATGCTCACTCAGAGCCATAGTATTTCTGCTCACTTCATAAGCTCTGGCCAGGGGTTTGCATTCTGACATTACCAGTAATCAAATTTTGAGACAAAGTTCATTGACTGAAAAGATGGACAAATATGTGGTAACAAGACCATGGCTCATAACAGGACACTACATGTTTATCACCAATGCAAAATGGCAGCAATGAGAATGACTACATAGATACGGCTATCACAGACCACTAATGAACAATGGTGAACAATGATTACATGTGTGCATCCCTCACTATGCAAGGGTGCTCATGGCATGGTGGTTCACATGTCTGCATTAGCCACTAAGCATCTGGGAAACTGGAGGCACTGGGTATGATTCCCTGCTGTGCCCATCCTTCATGTCAGGCTGAGAGACAGGTGATGATATACAGCCAAGTGCATGGGGACTGTTGACTGCAAAAGTCAAGCAGGGCCAAGGGACTGCAAAGAAATGAAGGGGCTGGGGGTGGGTCAGTGGGATGCCAATAGCTAGGGGGAAGGCTACCAATGTTCAGGAAGGCTTTTTGGGGGGAATATGAAGGTACACAGAAGAACACAAATCATAGCATTAGTTCCCCAGTGTTGAACTAAGCCCCTCTGACATGATGGGGACACAGACAATTTATTTGCTGATAATATACACCATGCTGAATCCTATTCCTTCTTGTAATATGCACTATGACAAACATTATTCCTACTTTGCTCTAAGGATCACTCAAGAACGATCATGCATGGTATGGAGCCCACAGTTATTATGAAAAAGCCTGTGTAACTTACAATCCCTTTGATGCATGCTGCATTTGGGTGAAACAAAACAAACAATGGAGAAACCATATGGAAAGTTGGAATTTTTCCTCCTTATATAACATGTTGTCATATCCAGCTCCCTATTCAAATAGCAATGAATTTCCCCATGTATTCTATTCAGCATCCCATACCACTACACACTGTGAACATAACCATGCAAAATTGACATGAACTCTCCAATTTCAGACAGGTCTTGACAAATGCAAGACTGCCCATCATGCAAAACTGGCATAGTAAAACTACATAACAAATGCAGAACAAAGGCACAGAAAGTGGTCATTCTAGTTACAACAAAAGAGCAATGGCCATTCAGACTATAATACAACAGCAAGTCACATTTAAATTGTAATAGAACAGTGGCAATTCAGATCATAATTACTGTAATTGAACCTAGGAAGAGGACCATAAGTTGACGTGAAGGACTCAGTGTGCTACAAACACACTTGCCCTGAATGCTCAAACCACATTTAACTGAAACTAGATCAGAATAAGGAACCAATAACATAACAAGTGAGGCAATATTTGATGTCTACTCATCAAGGAAAAAACTTTGGCGAACATTTAATGTTTTTCTAAGTTGACTTCAATGATTTTAAGCAGGCACACTTGTTGATAACTCAATGACAGAATTGGGGAATGGTAGGAAGGTGTAGAGTCTCAATATTTTCTATATAGTCTGTTATTTCCTATGAAGTCTCTATGTCTTTAGACCAAAAACCTGTTTCAACTTTGTTTCCATATACAAAGAAAAAAACCCATCAATCACAACAAAAAATCAGCACACAACAATGGAACCAGCAAACAACCTGCTTTGAATTTGAATCATCAATGCAAAGTCAGTCACCTAATCAAGTTTCCACAAAGCAACAGAATATCTGTGTGAACAGTGGTTACTCACGAATGCCAAGAGGCAGGTGTTTTCACGCAATGCTCCCACACATCCTGTGAAGCCGATGATGAAGGTGATGGCACCAACAATGATGAACATGAAAGCTGGATCCATTGGGATGTGTGTCAGCTTGCTGAGGTTGTTGAATGTGTTCTTCTCTGACCATGCCCACACACCGATTGCCAGGATGGAGAATCCCAAGAACTGTGAATCAGTCAAAAACAGTCAGTGCGATTGGCTTCCACAAAATTTGTATTGCAAGCACATTCTCAACCAAGTGATGCACCTTACTCTGTATATACATCTGCATGTATAACACTCTTTTGCCTGTCTTTGTCTTTTGTTTCATTGTAACACAACACAAGTTATTCACTGGAAACGAGCATATGTCAAAGAGTCATCAAATACTTCACCCTGCCTTTGTTTCCGTGAAGTCAATGTCAATATTTGAGTACTCACCCAAAATATTATATTAAATCCAAAAATAACATATTTTAAACAACAGCTGACTTCCGTTCGGTCACGCCTGTGTCTATGAGATGGCATAACTGGGAAGATTTCACAGCCTTCAGGGACTATACATAAAATCAACGGCCTCTTCTGGTTAACACACTTATGGTGTCCTTAGAACACTCAGCCAACACTTCACACAAAGCGCAGATCACTCAATCAACGCCCAACAATCGCTATGCGCCGCCTGTTGCGAGGAAAACAATGCGCGACATGGACAGAGAACACCCAAGGAAGGGCATAAATCAAGGACACATGAATGGAAACGAAGGTGTCTGGCTCCCCAGCAGGAAAATGGTGATTTAGCTGCATTGTTCTCGTAACGTTTTCGATTTTGCCAGTTATTTAGCATGCCTGCAATATTAAAGCATACAGGGCACGGGTGTCGATTGACATTATTTTGAGAGCCCTGCCCCCCCCCCCAATGTTAAGTTGAGCCCGCCCAGGTTGACTCAGCTTCCCCCAGGTTTTTGGCGGGAATGCTACAAAAAAATGTGGGTAAAAGATGATCATAACACAAAGACTATATATATATATATATATATATATATATATATATATATATATATATATAATATTCTTTGATCTCGCGGCGAAGTGGCGTCTCTTGCCACTCTCATAATCAAAAAATCACGGCTACTCTCACCATAAGATACAGATCGTCACAGCTAAGCGGATAAACAATGCAATAAACATTCCTAGCGCCATTAGACAGCGCGGTGAAAAGCTCTGAAGATGAGGATGGCCTGAATCCTTCATGGATAACCCCGTTCCCGTCCCCCCACAACCGAAATGCGTGCCGCCTCCCATGACCGCCAAAGAAGAGCGTCACCTGTGGCCTAAGGTGGCCTCTAAAGCGGCGCCTTCGTGTGTCGATCAGAAGAGACGGGCTGCGTCCATTGCCTGCTCCCTGGATCCAACCACGCATGACTTCTGTGCTGCCCGAATTAAATATTTTATAAATCGTACAACGATTTATAACGTACATTTGAGCTAAATCAAAATAAAGTGGGGATAAATCCGGTGAGAAAATTTGGGGCAGGGATAGGCTGTCGGGCCTTCATTTTGCCCCCTCCCAATAATTTACAAAAATTAAGGCCCCTGGCGCAGGGTTGTAGTTTCCTATGCGGTGGTGGGATGTAGCCCTGATAGTATCTCATAGGTAAGGGACGTAGTAATATTTTTCCAGTGGAGGTGTCAACTTTTCTTCAAAATTTGCGAATCTGGGCCATAGTTCTGCGAAATCACCGGGTATCGAAACGCATATCTATCACTACAGAGGAGTGTAAGGAGGAACGTTCCCATTAGCACTCTGCTTGGTTACGTAACTGCATGGGACCAAATCCACATATTTTGTATTATACCAGGTACCTGCGGAGCACAAATCTTGGAAAAAAACAGCCTGGATAACAGGTCGAGCTATGAAGGC
>NW_023596805.1:8469553-8474553 GCF_011947565.3 Pollicipes pollicipes | reverse complement strand
GCCCGTGGGGATCCCGAGGCTCAGCCTCGCTCGTGGAGATCGCCATTTGGGACATTTTGAGCTGACAGTCGTATGACAAGTTGTGATCACGTGGTTACAGTTCAACTGTCGTGCGTGACTGTGCATTGCCTTGGTTTGCTTTATGTCTCCTGTAATGTACTCGACTGGAATGGAAAGAAGCCCGCTGCGCGAAATGATCCCAAATAAACTGAACTGAACTGAATGGAACTGAACTGAACTAAATGCAACTGAACTGAACTCGAATTCAATGCCCGATGCGGACGCCAGAGTTTGAGCATTTCATCATGCTCTTTCAATAAGGCACTACTTCTTCCCGATCTAGACACTGTCATTAGACATGAACTGCACTTGTCCAGAGCGTAGCCAAGGGGGGGGGGTTCCATAAGTTTGTTTTTAAGTATATCCATGGGGATACCTAGCACCAGTGCGTAGCGCTTGGTGATGGAAGGATTGATTAAACGTCAACGACCTATAAGAAACGAGGCAAAAATGTGGCTGGCTTGGACTTCTCTCACAGTTAGCTTGCTTTTGTTCTCAACAAGCACAGCCCATCCCTTCGCTTCGGATCTTCGGCTTTTCAGCATAACTGGCTGGCGACAGAAAGGCAATAATTGCCAGTGATGCGGCCTCGCCGAGCTTTGCCTGCTTAACAAAACCCTGGCTGCGCCCTGGCACTCGCAGATGCAGCTCCGCGGCGCCCAGCCGCCCGCTGACCCCGCCGAACGGCGGGGAAGCCCCCCGCTGACTTGGCCGGTGCAGATAAGCCAGCTGGCCGCGCTGACCGACTCGTCGGGTGCGGCTGAGCACAGATACGCCCCTGCCGTCGGCGAAGACGGGCCCACTCTGCAGACCCCTGTCGGTGCAAACCTTCGCCGCCCGCCGGTGAGTTCAGACAGACGGACGGACAGGCGGACAGGCGGACCGGCGACAGGGGACAGACGACAGGTGACAGGCTTGGAGGCAAGCTCTGGCGCCTGAGTCGTCTGAGTCGTCTGAGTCGTCTGAGTCACGGCGTCGCGGTGACTCCGAAGGGAGGATGAGTGGGCGTGCTAATCTTTTGGAGGCACATTAGGCGCCTCGCGTGGCGTTCGAGGCGTAAGCTGTTCGGTACTGTGAGTCACGGCCCGACGGGCGTAGGCAGGCCTCAAAATTGTCGAAACAAAGTCTGTTCTCATGCCATTTTTTCCTTCCCGTGGGTTACGGTGCACGTTTGCATGATGTTTGTGGGTAACGTTTACTTTTTGCGCATTTGTGCGTTTTGCGAAAATGCACCGGAAAAGCCTTGCCGAAATGCATTTTGGGGCCGGTGCAAAGCCACGCATCATGGCAAGTAATAACAGCTCATCACGAGAGGCGCATGGGCCGGAAAACACCATGAAAGTCGGTTATTTTCATTTATCATTGCAGGGATAAAAGCATACTTTCAAGAGAAGTGAGCTTTCCCATCCCCCGCACCTTGTTCTCACAGCTTTGGAGTGACTCATGCCGTCAGTGGCAAACGATGCCGTCGGCTGCACTTGTCAAGAATGACGTCAAACTTGCTACGACAGGCTGCGAAATCGGCGCAAAGAAATTTAACATCATGTGCTGAAGCCCATTGAGTGGGGTGGCAACGAGACAGTTCAAAGCAATGTTACCAAAAATGAGCTTCTGTACTGGCGCGAGGCTCATCGCTGAGTCAAACAGATAACGCTCAACCGAGAGCAAACAATGAAAGCAGCCTCGACCAATACAGAATTGCTCTTAAATCTTGATAAATTCCTAGTTTTTAAAACGGCCGATGCAGGATCCCCTCTCCGGCAATGTTGCGCATTCGAGAGTGCCTGCCAAAAAAGTGCGTTGTTTGCGATGAAAACAGCATACAAAAAGGCACCTGGCATCAAGGCAATTCATTCAAGCTCGACAGAAGGCCTATGGTTTTTCCTTTCTGTTAAGAAACGAGAGAAAAAAACGAAGCAAAAGTGACATGACTTTCTGCAGATTGAAGCACCAGCCGTCGCTCAGGTTTGATACGCCACTGTTCAAAACTACTTGACCTTACGCCAAAAAATGAGGCTCACATTCGTGAAATCATTCCGGGGACAGATCTGCAGATGAACGTTGGGCTTAATCGGAACTGCGCTCTAAGTGTTAAAACACGACGCCAAGCAAAACAGCACGAAGGCGTGTAGATAACTACCTACTATCTCGTCCATTGACACTGTCCGCCCCGGCAATGCTCCCGAAGCGCCCTCCTGGTAGTCAATATGTCACAAAGAACTGACAGCGTGCGGTATCCCTCCTTAAGGGACGAAATACACAGATTTGCACAGACTCCTGTTCGCATTTCTCACAACAATTTAACTAGCAAATAAATTTATGTTTTGGGAGAGGCCGACGATTGAACATGACTGAGTTAAACGCATCTGTAACGTCCATTATTAATTGCTTTCGGTGGATCAAGTAAGCCAGCCCAAAAATACTGAGCCCGCCATTGTCGGCAATTTCATAAAAAGTATACCATATGCACCACCATATTCAACCTACCAGGAGCATCGACATACAGCTAAGGAAATGTCGACTTTTATGTGTAAAAGCACGGCACCTTAAATCATGCTCATCTCATTTCAAGGCCGCATGCAAAGGCAAAATATCATTTCCTGTCACTTTCTATTTGCATGCGGTGTAACATGATGTACGTGCACAATGCTTTGTACAGACTATTTAAAGATCCCATGCATTCATGACGCCATAGCAACGTTATTAAAATCCTTCCAATACATTGGCCATGCAGCGATCAAGGCCAGGAAACTACAATTGTCGAATCGTTCATATCTGGAGCTCGTGAGCACAATTTCCAGATAAAACGGCCACCCATTGGCTCTCAATTAGTGTTGTGCAAGGTACGATGACGCAATCAAACAACGGCGGATCATGGAGCATATTTGCTAAAACCAGATATGGTGCTCTCGAGAGCCATCTTTCCACATAAAGTATTCCAATTATAAGGACTGAGCGTGTTTCATCCTATTTGATGCTTGCTTTGATATATTCACATGTGGAATATTCCTTTAACCAGAGCTGATTGCACAAACGAAAAATGTTTCTTTTCAGATGGAGGCAAACATGACAAGAGCAAGCAGATTCTCTCTTCGGGAGAGAACCATACTTTTCGTCTCCATGTTGAAAATCTGGAGTCAATTCTTCTTGCTGACGACGTCATAGATAAGCCCGTCGTGCCGATCTCCGTAGCCGGCGCGTTCCGCAAGGGAAAATCGTTCCTGCTCGACATGATGTTTCGCTATCTATGCGCGAAGGACAAAACCAACTGGATGAATGAGGAGCCCCACGGCGTGGGGTTTCCATGGCAGGGCGGCTATAAACGCCACACCACTGGTATGCTCATGTCAAGCCCTGTTCCGGTGACTCTGCCATCGGGAGAGGAGGCTGTCGTCCTGCTCGTGGATACACAGGGAGCATTCGACAACAAGTCAACGGTCGCGGAGTCGGCTACGGTGTTTGCACTCAGCACGCTGCTCAGCTCCCTGGTAGTCTTCAACTTGATGAATAACGTGCAGAACGATGATCTGGAACATCTGCAGCTGTTCACAGAGTACGGTCGCATGGCGCTCGATGATGAAGGCAGCGGCGCACCCTTCCAGAAGCTACTCTTCCTTATCCGTGACTGGCAGTTCACTGAGATTTCGCTGGGAGCAGCCGGAGGCAAGGAAGTTATTGACGAATGGCTCAAAGAACCCAGTGGGAATCAGGAGCAAGAAAAAGTCCGCAAGCATATAAGAGATTGTTTTACTGAGATCAGCGGATTTCTACTGCCATATCCCGGAAAGAAAGTCGCCTGCGGCGGAAAATTAAACGTATGTGCTGGGGACATGGAGGAGGACTTTGTCCAGTATCTGAATGAGTTGATGCCCATTCTCCTGGCACCAGGGAACCTGAAGATCAGAACGGTCGCAGGCAATCCCATGAAAGCCCGAGATCTGGCAAACTACCTGAAAATGTACCTGGACCTGTTCAAGGGCGACGAGATCCCCAAGCCACAGAACATTCTCCAAGTGACGGCCGAGACCAACAACATGGTAGCACGCCAGGAAGCGAGGTTACAGTACATCAAAGACATGGAGAGTGTCCTGGGCGGCGACAGATCTGCGCTGAGTGAAGGCGACCTGTTCAGGCATCACATTGAATCCACGCACAGGGCTGAAACCACGTTCAAGAACCGCAAGAAGATGGGAGACTGGAAAGTATCGGAATTCAACCACGGCGAACTGCTCAAGGAGATGGAAGAGTGGTTTAAGCCCGTTGAGAGGCTCAACAAGATAAAGCTTGAAGAAGAACGGCTGAAGGCGGAAAAGTTTAACGCGAGCCTGAAAGAGTCCTGCAGAACGACCTATGCACAAGCAATGCAGACCGTGACTGGTGAGGAGATTGGGCATGTTCCACCCCAAGAGCTAGACAGAGTACACGGTTGCGCGATGAAAAAGGCCCTCGCGCGGTTTGATGCCGAGAAGGCTGGTGCTGACAAGACTTTAGAATGTCGTTCTCGTCTAGCTGATGCCATCCATTCTGAGCACAAACAGATTATGCTCCACAACGAAGTAAAAAAGGAGGAAAGAACACGGCAATGTGCGCAGCAAAACTCCAACGCGGTGAGGATGTCGAAGGAATGCTACCAGGCTATGATGGACAGCACGACTCAAAACAGCTCTATCTCGGATGAAGAACTGAGACAGGGTCATACAGAAGCACTGAAGGCAGCCGAAGAGTTGTTTGAGGGGCTAAAACAGGGTAGCGAATCCCTCTGTTCTATGTACCGAGAGAACATGGTTGCGGACTTGACGTCCAGGTTTGGTGACTACCAGCGCTCAGTTGAAAATGAGGTGAAGTTGAAGAACTTGGTCAACCAAATATCAGACCTTCACCACCAGGTGAAACAGCAAAAGAAAGACCTTGACAGCAGATGGTGCAGTGTAATGTGAGCA
>NW_023596805.1:8424580-8469543 GCF_011947565.3 Pollicipes pollicipes | reverse complement strand
GATTCCACGGTGAATGCACTTTGCCTTATCATCACCCACACAATAACCCTTTTCACGCCTGACACCTTATCAGACATATGACAATGTGTCATAGCTAGGAGTGAAGTCATCACTTACGTAATCAGGACTTCTCACGCCGTAGCCGCATTGCTTGTTCCTGATGATCTCCTGTGGACGAGGATCAGAGCTGAGCTCAGTATCGCCCAAACGCAACATTTGAGAATCTGAGAATCGACCAATCGCAAGCCTTGAAGGACTGCGTGTCGACCAATCGCTTGCTTTGAAATGATGGAACCCTACCAATCACAAAGAGCTTTGGCAGTTATGATAATTATTGAGGCTTCACGTCTTTGCCAGGGCCATTTCAAGACAGGATGCATTCTTTAGGACTGCGACTTTAGGACTCCATGTGGACTGCGGTGGTGGCGTGGCTGGGACTCTAACCTTTGAGAGTCGCCCATTTGCAAGCTTCGCGGTGAGAGTCGACCAATCGCCTGCTTTTAAACGATGGAAGTCGACAAATCGCAAGAGCTTTGGCAACATGAGAGTCGTTCAATTAGTACCTTTGGCGGCGCGAGTCAAGCCATTAGAAGTTTTGGCAGCATGAGTCCGCGCCGGGCGCGGGAGCGCCTTTCTTCACCGGCCTTGGGTACCGCCAGAACCGGCGAGGCTCTTGAGCTCACCCGTTCAATGCAGCGATGAAAACCCAGCAATAACGCGTGGAGTTTGCGTCTCTTTTAGGAGGACCACGATCCTCTCAACCTCTGCATTGGACGGTTGCCTTCCGGAAATCAAGGCTGACGCTACTAAATAATGTGAAAACACTTGCGATTCCCCCTCCCCCCACCCACATGATCACACCACAGAGCACCACACAGTTACCATTCGAATGGCCCCCATCCCCACTGTGACCTTGGTGACCCGGCCGGCACGGGAGAGGGCAACACACTCACATTCTCCTCTGGGATGCAGCAGCTGAAGGGGACGCCGCAGGCCTCGCTGCTGCCGACGGCGACAGCCGAGCAGTTGAAGTAGCGGTTGCCATCCCAGTCCTTGGGGCCCTCCACGCCACAGCAGTGCAGCTGTGAATGGAAGATCGTGGCAGTTCAGGGCAGGGCAGGGCAGGGCAGGGCAGGGCAGGGCAGGGCAGGGCAGGGCAGGCAGGGCAGGGCAGAGCAGGTAGCACGAACCAAGGCAAGTTGGGCAAAGGTAAGCTAAAAAGTAAACTGAGTTGGGTCAGAGCCACTCACATACCACCAGGTCACATCACGGCGAATCAGGGGCCAGGGTGAGTCAGGTTCGAGTCACTCACTTACCGTCATGCCAGGTGGGGCCCAGTCAGGTTAGATCAGGTTAGGTTACAGCAGAACAAACTAAGTAAGATTGAGGTCGCTCACATCGTATCTGACCAGATATGTTCGCATCGTGTCAGGTCAGATCAGGTCAGATCATGTTAAAAAGAGTCAGGTCAAGACACAGCAAAGAATTTCAGATGAACTATGAGACTGCATGTCTAGTCACACTCTGATGTGACCTGATGTGACAAGGGATGGTCAGAGCAGATAACATCAGGCCCAGCTGGACCAGGTAGTCAGACTTTTTAAGTCATGCAAATCAATATATTTCATTTAAGTTATTCATATCAGAGTTATGTCCCTTTTTTAAAGTTTGGTAGTTTCTAAGTTCTTTGTTATTATTATATATATAGCTGAAATTCAAGTTCCATGATATGGCGATGAACTACCTGAAAAGAAATTTAAAAAGTACACACAAAAATTGAAAAAATCAACCACAAAAATGCATGAATACAGAGAAGAAAATCAAAACAATACGTGAAATACAAAATAAACAAAAAGTAAGATAAAAGATTGAGCTAATGATGATAAAGGCCTACTTGGGCATGAGGCGATCCTGGAAAATCTCACACCAACACACAACCACACCACGCAGTTCCCCAAAAGATCATTCAGGGTAACTGTGTGCAGCCCCGGCACAATCATAAACAAACAACACGCTCCCGTCACCTAGATAAAGTTGTCGCCTCTTCGTATTGGTCACGTGACCGACACCTCAGCAGGGCCACGCGCCGTGGCTTTGTGATTGTTGGTCACGTGACCGAGGTCAAAGTCAGCTTGAGGTCAAGGTCGTTGTTGTCCATTGGTGTTTTCGGGCGCGTCGACTAAAGTGGTCATTTTGCGCCCCTTGAGGTCAAGGCCAGACTAGTCAGGTCATGTCGGGGTCAAGGTCAGGTGACCGAAGCTCAAACGCCGCGGCACGACCAGCATTCCAGGGCGGGAGAGTTCGCAGCCATGGGGACGGCCGTCACCGCCAGCCGCTCCCCGTTCAGGGAGCGCTCCGCCCGGAGCACCAGTTAAAAATGCAAGCAACGCATTGGTTGATCTGTGGGCAGCGTGTTAAAATGCAGCCATCGCAGTGGCTGATGGATGTGCAGCACGTTAAAACCATCTCGGTGAAAGGCAACACCGAGGTCATAACAACGTCAAAGCCCCGAAGGAGGCAAAATCAGCGGAAGATCCGTTTTATCGATGAGCAGGAGACCAAATTTAGAACAGTCCAAATTTGAGAATCAGAAATTGTCCGCCAGTGGTACCACTCCTCGACTAACATCCTGAGCGTTGATACGGTCAACACCTCACGCTGGGCTTAGTGGGGCGTCCAGTTCCGCCTGCGCCCCGCGCAAGCATCCTCACCCAGCCTTCCTGTATCCAATCGATGAGGTTCTGCTGGTCGGGATCGTCACGGTAGTGGACGATGAAGGCGCGGAAGCCCTCGGTGGCCTGCTCCTTGAACCAGTCCTTGAAGATGAAGCACAGGATGCCGCCCGTCATCTCCAGCAGCAGCAGGATCGCCAGGCAGATAGCGTACTGGGGGCGCCAGCGTCAGCCGGTCAGTCCCAGCGCCCGCACGTGTTCGCGTGGGAGCGAAACGGCGCAGTTGGCCGCCAGCTGGGCCATCGCGTGGGAGGCCCGGGTTCGATTCTCGGCTGGCGCCAAGACCTCTGGGTGCTGATGTGGACAGTGTAGTTGCTTGCATTCCAAACAATTGAGGATGACATCATGCTGCGCCACCCTGGAAGAAAAAGCTTGCACAGGCTTGTTTACATATGATACAGAATAACCTCCCCTGATATAATCCTCCCCATCTGTCACTTCAATCAATCAGATATCAATAGTAAATGCCCATTTGGGAGCAACATGCCTCCACACTGACATGCCATTAAATGCCAAACTACTGCATAGGATAGACATAACTGCACTAAATTGGATACTGTGTGCACATTTGATGATGTTGCGCAGTGTATTTGTTATTCTGTGTGAGTTTAGGGAAGGCATGTTGACTAATTTATGCTCACTCAGAGCCATAGTATTTCTGCTCACTTCATAAGCTCTGGCCAGGGGTTTGCATTCTGACATTACCAGTAATCAAATTTTGAGACAAAGTTCATTGACTGAAAAGATGGACAAATATGTGGTAACAAGACATGGCTCATAACAGGACACTACATGTTTATCACCAATGCAAAATGGCAGCAATGAGAATGACTACATAGATACGGCTATCGCAGACCACTAATGAACAATGGTGAACAATGATTACATGTGTGCATCCCTCACTATGCAAGGGTGCTCATGGCATGGTGGTTCACATGTCTGTGTTAGCCACTAAGCATCTGGGAAACTGGAGGCAACTGGGTATGATTCCCTGCTGTGCCCATCCTTCATGTCAGGCTGAGAGACAGGTGATGATATACAGCCAAGTGCATGGGGACTGTTGACTGCAAAAGTCAAGCAGGGCCAAGGGATAGCATTAGTTCCCCAGTGTTGAACTAAGCCCCTCTGACATGATGGGGACACAGACAATTTATTTGCTGATAATATACACCATGCTGAATCCTATTCCTTCTTGTAATATGCACTATGACAAACATTATTCCTACTTTGCTCTAAGGATCACTCAAGAACAATCATGCATGGTATGGAGCCCACAGTTATTATGAAAAAGCCTGCGTAACTTACAATCCCTTTGATGCATGCTGCATTTGGATGAAACAAAACAAACAATGGAGAAACCATATGGAAGGTTGGAATTTTTCCTCCTTATATAACATGTTGTCATATCCAGCTCCCTATTCAAATAGCAATGAATTTCCCCACATATTCTATTCAGCATCCCATACCACTACACACTGTAAACATAACCATGCAAAATTGACATGAACTCTCCAATTTCAGACAGGTCTTGACAAATGCAAGACTGCCCATCATGCAAAACTGGCATAGTAAAACTACATAACAAATGCAGAACAAAGGCACAGAAAGTGGTCATTCTAGTTACAACAAAAGAGCAATGGCCATTCAGACTATAATACAACAGCAAGTCACATTTAAATTGTAATAGAACAGTGGCAATTCAGATCATAATTACTGTAATTGAACCTAGGAAGAGGACCATAAGTTGACGTGAAGGACTCAGTGTGCTACAAACACACTTGCCCTGAATGCTCAAACCACATTTAACTGAAACTAGATCAGAATAAGGAACCAATAACATAACAAGTGAGGCAATATTTGATGTCTACTCATCAAGGAAAAAACTTTGGCGAACATTTAATGTTTTTCTAAGTTGACTTCAATGATTTTAAGCAGGCACACTTGTTGATAACTCAATGACAGAATTGGGGAATGGTAGGAAGGTGTAGAGTCTCAATATTTTCTATATAGTCTGTTATTTCCTATGAAGTCTCTATGTCTTTAGACCAAAACCTGTTTCAACTTTGTTTCCATATACAAAGAAAAAAAACCCATCAATCACAACAAAAAATCAGCACACAACAATGGAACCAGCAAACAACCTGCTTTGAATTTGAATCATCATGCAAAGTCAGTCACCTAATCAAGTTTCCACAAAGCAACAGAATATCTGTGTGAACAGTGGTTACTCACGAATGCCAAGAGGCAGGTGTTTTCACGCAATGCTCCCACACATCCTGTGAAGCCGATGATGAAGGTGATGGCACCAACAATGATGAACATGAAAGCTGGATCCATTCGGATGTGTGTCAGCTTGCTGAGGTTGTTGAATGTGTTCTTCTCTGACCATGCCCACACACCGATTGCCAGGATGGAGAATCCCAAGAACTGTGAATCAGTCAAAAACAGTCAGTGCGATTGGCTTCCACAAAATTTGTATTGCAAGCACATTCTCAACCAAGTGATGCACCTTACTCTGTATATACATCTGCATGTATAACACTCTTTTGCCTGTCTTTGTCTTTTGTTTCATTGTAACACAACACAAGTTATTCACTGGAAACGAGCATATGTCAAAGAGTCATCAAATACTTCACCCTGCCTTTGTTTCAGTGAAGTCAATGTCAATATTTGAGTACTCACCCAAAATATTATATTAAATCCAAAAATAACATATTTTAAACAACAGCTGACCTCCGTTCGGTCACGCCTGTGTCTATGAGATGGCATAACTGGGAAGATTTCACAGCTTTCAGGGACTATACATAAAAGCAACGGCCTCTTCTGGTTAACACACTTATGGTGTCCTTAGAACACTCAGCCAACACTTCACACAAAGCGCAGATCACTCAATCAACGCCCAACAACCGCTATGCGCCGCCTGTTGCGAGGAAAACAATGCGCGACATGGACGGAGAACACCCAAGGAAGGGCATAAATCAAGGACACATGAATGGAAACGAAGGTGTCTGGCTCCCCAGCAGGAAAATGGTGATTTAGCTGCATTGTTCTCGTAACTTTTTCGATTTTGCCAGTTATTTAGCATGCCTGCAATATTAAAGCATACAGGGCACGGGTGTTGATTGACATTATTTTGAGAGCCCTGCCCCCCCCCCCCCAATGTTAAGTTGAGCCCGCCCAGGTTGACTCAGCTTCCCCCAGGTTTTTGGCGGGAATGCTACAAAAAAATGTGGGTAAAAGATGATCATAACACAAAGACTATATATATATATATATATATATATATATATATATATATATATATATATATATATTCTTTGATCTCGCGGCGAAGTGGCGTCTCTTGCCACTCTCATAATCAAAAATCGCGGCTACTCTCACCATAAGATACAGATCGTCACAGCTAAGCGGATAAACAATGCAATAAACATTCCTAGCGCCATTAGACACGCGGTGAAAAGCTCTGAAGATGAGGATGGCCTGAAACCTTCATGGATAACCCCGTTCCCATCCCCCACAACCGAAATGCGTGCCGCCTCCCATGACCGCCAAAGAAGAGCGTCACCTGTGGCCTAAGGTGGCCTCTAAAGCGGCGCCTTCGTGTGTCGATCAGAAGAGACGGCTGCGTCCATTGCCTGCTCCCTGGATCCAACCACGCATGACTTCTGTGCTGCCCGAATTAAATATTTTATAAATCGTACAACGATTTATAACGTACATTTGAGCTAAATCAAAATAAAGTGGGGATAAATCCGGTGAGAAATTTGGGGCAGGGATAGGCTGTCGGGCCTTCGTTTTGCCCCCTCCCAATAACTTACAAAAATTAAGGCCCCTGGCACAGGGTTGTAGTTTCCTATGCGGTGGTGGGATGTAGCCCTGATAGTATCTCATAGGTAAGGGACGTAGTAATATTTTTCCAGTGGAGGTGTCAACTTTTCTTCAAAATTTGCGAATCTGGGCCATAGTTCTGCGAAATCACCGGGTATCGAACGCATATCTATCACTACAGAGGAGTGTAAGGAGGAACGTTCCCATTAGCACTCTGCTTGGTTACGTAACTGCATGGGACCAAATCCACATATTTTGTATTATACCAGGTACCTGCGGAGCACAAATCTTGGAAAAAACAGCCTGGATAACAGGTCGAGCTATGAAGGCATGGAAACGAGTCTCTTGATAAAAAATCCTTGAACTTCAAAGGAAAAACCTCTCAACCATTTTAACACGCGCTCGGGTGGAGGGACCAAATTGCCCCGAAGGTTTTTCCGGAACAGTTTCCGAACGTCGAGGCGTAGCCGAACGAGATTTTGCATAGCCGTAGACAGTCAAATATCGGATCGTTTGGCACTACAAATTAAGATGTACCTTGTAGGGTCGCTGACCTATGACAGGTCAAAGTAAGGTCATGGTTTCAGCGAAATCAATTTCTATGGAATCGTTTAATGTGATGCAACAAAGACGTGTTAGACGAAGCCATACATCTCTGATATGCTTTCTTAGGCAACACAACAGTTATTGAGCAAATTACATTGACCTAAGGTCAGGTATGAATGTCAAACCAAGGTCAAAACCAGCCTGTTTTATTACTCTAGGGCCTGCTGTATGGGGTAGTTTCTGGTGTTCATTTCAAATTTACTGATAGCAGGAACCGCATTATAATCTTCCATGAAATTCTTAGATGTCAGAATAGGCCATTGACCTAAGGTGACCCAGGTCGACATTTGTTTTTCGGAACGTGCTGCCTAGTGTAATCTTTGTCGCTTATTTAATGCAGAACTCAGAGCAGCTTGCATGAATTTGATTACCATGACCTTTAAAAGGCCAAACAAGGTCACAGACTTAAAATGAGGATGTGACCTTTTCCTTAGAAACGGTTATCTAAATTCGGGGGACATTTTGGGGACCAACCCGGAATTTGACCTTGTTTGACCTTATTCGACGCGAAGGTCATGATATAGGAACCTGAAATTTTGACCTAAGTGAGTTCACGTACAGGTGAATACACTCCGCAAATTTAGTGTTTTAGCCCTCTTAGTTCCCGAGATCTCAGGGGGGCAAATTGACCTCCTCACCAGGGCGGAGTGCATCCAGTCGGCCACCCGGGCTCGTGTTAAAGCTGGATGCTGTGTAGGGACGTGCGATAGGCTTTTGCAAACATTCTCAAATGAACAGGGAAGTAATTAGGCGCTGTATCATGTATGACGGGTATCGCTTTGTGAAACCAAACTTGGAAAGCCTCTGTACCATCTGCGTAGGACTTTTTCAGTGAAAAATGCCCCCAAGTTCAACGTCCAGTTCAGTTTCGGCTCGATGTTTAGTTTTTTTCTAGACACGGTTACATGATTTGCACTGGTTGTGTTGATGGAGATGCTACCCAATTAGGGCTAAACTGGAATACAAAATAGATGCAAATTGAGACCTCGGTTGTCATGGCAAACGGTTGGTGTTGTCGATGGTGAGCCGGACACTGCGTCAGTGGTCTGGCCAAAACACTGGTAAATATGCGCTATGAATCGGAACAGAAAGTGCAGTTTAGTTCGTATTACACTCTGGGGGAATCCTTGCCTGTCTGTTCCCAGACGGCAATGTCTGTATCTTCGGGGGGGGGGGGGGCGGAACACCACCCCCCTGTTTATGGTGACTTGAGTATTCTCCCCCCTGCCCGATGATCTACTGGGGTAATGAAAGGGCTACAAAAAATGAACTAAAGGAATGAGTAAAATTTCAGCTCTACTGGTACACTTGGTCCCTAGAAACAGCCCGGTAAATTTGGTTCGTTTTGTTCCAAAATACTACAAAAAGGTACCTGACGTTTTGGTACGTCAATTCCTTCATTTGTCAGACCAGTCTGCAAGTGTTTGACTTTTAAGACCCACCCGGGAGACTCATTCGGTCAGCAGCTTTTAGCTTCGCTGTCCTCCCAGTAATCGACATATCTGTTGAGAATGTATTGCAAATTTAATTCTGTTTTTTAAACATAGGTTCATGATGGCAGTGTATTTTTAAAAATCGGCTGGCTCTCATCCGTATTCGCCAAACCACGCCATTCTGCATAACACCATCTTTTACGCCCGGGGCCGGCTTCGTTAAACGACGAGCTGTACTGGCAGCGCGGTTGAACGCTGATGACAAGGGCTCGAATTGCCAAAATGCTTTTTCCCGTAGATTACATTCCATCCAAAAATCCTCTAACTATCTGAATAAGTATAGGTTCACATGACCTTTAAATGGGAGGTGGTTGCTCATAAACAAAAAAACTAGAATAGTACAAGCTGCACAGTCATCTTTATCGTCGAGGACACAAACTGAAGTGTCCAAAACCCGAGAAGAAATCCCCTTTGGGGAAAGGTCAGGTCAACCTTACCAGTTCAGCTACAACCGATTTAGGAAGTGGCAACTCTGGGTCCGCTTCAAACGCATTCACATTATCTAACCTGGGTGCCAGTTTCTCAAAATAATTGTGGAGCCAGAGTCGCGAAGTCATCAAAAAGGACAGCAATGAAAATCCTGGTGTCGTGTATATATATATATATATATATATATATATATATATATATATATATATATATATATGTGTGTGGTGTGTGTGTGTGTGTGTGTGTGGTGTGTGTGTGTGTGTGTGTGTGTGTGTGTGTGTGTGTGTGGTGTTGGTGTGTGTGTGTGTGTGTGTGTGTGTGTGTGTGTGGTGTGTGTGTGTGTGGTGTGTGTGTGTGTGTGTGTGTGTGTGTGTGTGTGTGTGTGTGTGTGTGTGTTGTGTGTGTGGTGTGTGTGTGTGTGTTGTGTGTGTGTGTGTGTGTGTGTGTGTGTGTGTGTGTGTGTGTTGTGTGTGGGTGTGTGTGTGTTGTGTGTGTGTGGTGTGTGTTGTGTGTTGTGTGTGTGTGTGTGTGTGTGTGTGTGTGTGTGTGTGTGTGTGTGTGTGTATGAACACCAGTTCGTTGAACATAACAGCAGTGTCCTTGCTTGTTATCTCCCGAGATGAACCTTCCATCTTGCGTATCAAGCGCTTGCTTGCTCCCTGTGTTGTGCTTGTTAAAAACAAAAGCAAACTCACTATGAGAAAAGTCCAAGGGAGCACATTCTTGTCCTGTTCCTTATACTTCGTTGACGTGTAACCAATCCTTTGACCTTTTCGTGACATATAGCGTAAAATCACATTTATCACACTGACTACACATGATGATATCAGGTGACACCCACCATGGCTGGCGTTTGATTGGCAACATAGAATAGCCTAATCTACACAGCGTAGCTTTCAGGCAAAAAACAGAAGACCAGCATACTCCTTTTCATTTTAATTTTCCATCAACAAGCGCAACATACTGGTGCTAGGTTCCCCATGAATCTACTTCAAAACAAAACTTATGGAAACTACTGTCAAAAAGCTAAATCACCTCCCGCTAAAATTCTGTTTTTCTGAAGCACACTACCTTCGCATGCTAGCTCTAATCCGTGGGAAGATACCCTTCGTAGTCGTAGTGGTGGTGTCTACCATTTGCTTTCTGTTGAGTTGCTAATCATGGTGGGATTGCGTGTTTTTAAGACCGCTGCAGATCCTTTTCACTTTTAATGGACCTGTTATTGGCTCATTCTAAAAGTCAGCACATCTTGGAGGGTAACCTTTTATTTGTGAGAAAAACTGACATGTCATGTGCGATTTTGTATGCATGCACGTCCGTCGTGTTCGAAGCCTGCGCTGCACGCACTTCATTGGTTGCGAGCCAACTGCAGTCCGTTGATGCCAAAAATTGTGCTGACGTACCCCAGACGCGGACAACTCGATGGTCATATTTTTGTTGGCCTTTAACACTGCAGGCAAATGAGGTAGCAGTAATTGCGTTACGTTTTTATGACGTCATGCATGCCTATGTAACTTTGAAAAATTCTGCATAATTTCGCGGGTGCCTAGCTCAGAAACCAGAGTTCATTAAGTCTTAAAATGGGCAGAGCTGTCAAGCGCACTGAATGACCCTTCAAAAACACTACCTCAGTTCAAGCCCCCATGTAAATGTGGAGCACCCTTTTTAAATAAGGGACAGGCCGGAGATTTTCTACTTATCAACATCAAGTCTTATTGGAGGCCCCCGATAACCCAAAGGTGGTCCTGTTGGAGGTATGGAGGTAAGTGGAGGTGTGAAGGCCCCCCCCCCCAAAAAAAAATATCACGGCAAGCCCCGCCAGCTTAATGGCATACCCCGATAGTAAGACCGGAGACCTACCTGACCAGTAATGAAAATAGTGATTGAGGCTTAACGTCTCACCGACTACCAAGCCAAATTCAGGACGGGACGCCTTCATTAGGAGCATGCGGGATGCAGTAGTAGCGTGGTAGGGACTCGAACCCAGAACCGACAGCCCCAGAGCCGAATGCCCCTAACCAGGGGTGCAGTTTCCTATCCAGTGTGGAGGTAGGGGTGGTTTCAGCCCCCCCCCCCCCCCATTGAACTCCGCTCCCTCTAGCTTTGATGGAAAGCTGGACACAATCCGGGGAGAAAAGAGTGCACTTGGGAACTTTTCGGGGTAGATTATATCATTTTCTGCCCGTTCAGGCCCCGTAACTCACTTTCAAAACTGCACCCCTGGCCCTAGCCATTATACCAGCCGTGATCCCCCTCCCCCTAGGCCAGGACAAAGCTTTGTTTTACAGTGTGCTATTAAGAGACTTAAGAAAACGAGTCGCGTGAAAATATAATGTATATATATATATACCCGCTCTCTCTTTCTCTCTCCCCTCTTTGTTTGTGTGTACGTGTTTTTCTGGGAAGATGATATTTTTAGGAAACATCTTCAGGGTAGGAATGTTCCATGTCATTTAAGGAGACTCAATGCTTGCCCCATGTTTGCTTACCCGTTGCATACAATGGCTTGCCGCTTGCCTGCGCCTGCTTGTCGCTCGCCTGTTATCTGCTTGCCGCATACTTGCCCTATGCCTGCAACCAGGAAAAGTCGCTGCCCCCCCCCCCCCCCCTCCCCCCTGCGCCGGTGTTTATCTACTGCCACGCGGTTCAAACGCCCCAGAGCAATCCCGGTGAACGGCACTACCTGCTTATCGGCTTTATCGATATTATCGATATCACACTAAGAGCACGGAGGCGGCACACTCGCCAAGGCTCAGCCTCGCCCGTGGGGATCCCCGAGGCTCAGCCTCGCTCGTGGAGATCGCCATTTGGGACATTTTGAGCTGACAGTCGTATGACAAGTTGTGATCACGTGGTTACAGTTCAACTGTCGTGCGTGACTGTGCATTGCCTTGGTTTGCTTTATGTCTCCTGTAATGTACTCGACTGGAATGGAAAGAAGCCCGCTGCGCGAAATGATCCCAAATAAACTGAACTGAACTGAATGGAACTGAACTGAACTAAATGCAACTGAACTGAACTCGAATTCAATGCCCGATGCGGACGCCAGAGTTTGAGCATTTCATCATGCTCTTTCAATAAGGCACTACTTCTTCCGATCTAGACACTGTCATTAGACATGAACTGCACTTGTCCAGAGCGTAGCCAAGGGGGGGGGGGGTTCCATAAGTTTGTTTTTTAAGTATATCCATGGGGATACCTAGCACCAGTGCGTAGCGCTTGGTGATGGAAGGATTGATTAAACGTCAACGACCTATAAGAAACGAGGCAAAAATGTGGCTGGCTTGGACTTCTCTCACAGTTAGCTTGCTTTTGTTCTCAACAAGCACAGCCCATCCCTTCGCTTCGGATCTTCGGCTTTTCAGCATAACTGGCTGGCGACAGAAAGGCAATAATTGCAGTGATGCGGCCTCGCCGAGCTTTGCCTGCTTAACAAAACCCTGGCTGCGCCCTGGCACTCGCAGATGCAGCTCCGCGGCGCCCAGCCGCCCGCTGACCCCGCCGAACGGCGTGGAAGCCCCCGCTGACGTGGCCGGTGCAGATAAGCCAGCTGGCCGCGCTGACCGACTCGTCGGGTGCGGCTGAGCACAGATACGCCCCTGCCGTCGGCGAAGACGGGCCCACTCTGCAGACCCCTGTCGGTGCAACCTTCGCCGCCCGCCGGTGAGTTCAGACAGACGGACGGACAGGCGGACAGGCGGACCGGCGACAGGGGACAGACGACAGGTGACAGGCTTGGAGGCAAGCTCTGGCGCCTGAGTCGTCTGAGTCGTCTGAGTCGTCTGAGTCACGGCGTCGTGGTGACTCCGAAGGGAGGATGAGTGGGCGTGCTAATCTTTTGGAGCACATTAGGCGCCTCGCGTGGCGTTCGAGACGTAAGCTGTTCGGTACTGTGAGTCACGGCCCGACGGGCGTAGGCAGGCCTCAAAATTGTCGAAACAAAGTCTGTTCTCATGCCATTTTTTCCTTCCCGTGGGTTACGGTGCACGTTTGCATGATGTTTGTGGTAACGTTTACTTTTTGCGCATTTGTGAGTTTTGCGAAAATGCACCGGAAAAGCCTTGCCGAAATGCATTTTGGGGCCGGTGCAAAGCCACGCATCATGGCAGTAATAACAGCTCATCACGAGAGGCGCATGGGCCGGAAACACCATGAAAGTCGGTTATTTTCATTTATCATTGCAGGGATAAAAGCATACTTTCAAGAGAAGTGAGCTTTCCCATCCCCCGCACCTTGT
This sequence comes from Pollicipes pollicipes, assembly GCF_011947565.3. Taxonomy (NCBI): domain Eukaryota; kingdom Metazoa; phylum Arthropoda; class Thecostraca; order Pollicipedomorpha; family Pollicipedidae; genus Pollicipes; species Pollicipes pollicipes. The sequence continues at coordinate 8,456,218 of NW_023596805.1, read as the reverse complement.
TCTCACAGCTTTGGAGTGACTCATGCCATCAGTGGCAAACGATGCCGTCGGCTGCACTTGTCAAGAATGACGTCAAACTTGCTACGACAGGCTGCGAAATCGGCGCAAAGAAATTTAACATCATGTGCTGAAGCCCATTGAGTGGGGTGGCAACGAGACAGTTCAAAGCAATGTTACCAAAAATGAGCTTCTGTACTGGCGCGAGGCTCATCGCTGAGTCAAACAGATAACGCTCAACCGAGAGCAAACAATGAAAGCAGCCTCGACCAATACAGAATTGCTCTTAAATCTTGATAAATTCCTAGTTTTTAAAACGGCCGATGCAGGATCCCCTCTCCGGCAATGTTGCGCATTCGAGAGTGCCTGCCAAAAAAGTGCGTTGTTTGCGATGAAAACAGCATACAAAAAGGCACCTGGCATCAAGGCAATTCATTCAAGCTCGACAGAAGGCCTATGGTTTTTCCTTTCTGTTAAGAAACGAGAGAAAAAAACGAAGCAAAAGTGACATGACTTTCTGCAGATTGAAGCACCAGCCGTCGCTCAGGTTTGATACGCCACTGTTCAAAACTACTTGACCTTACGCCAAAAAATGAGGCTCACATTCGTGAAATCATTCCGGGGACAGATCTGCAGATGAACGTTGGGCTTAATCGGAACTGCGCTCTAAGTGTTAAAACACGACGCCAAGCAAAACAGCACGAAGGCGTGTAGATAACTACCTACTATCTCGTCCATTGACACTGTCCGCCCCGGCAATGCTCCCGAAGCGCCCTCCTGGTAGTCAATATGTCACAAAGAACTGACAGCGTGCGGTATCCCTCCTTAAGGGACGAAATACACAGATTTGCACAGACTCCTGTTCGCATTTCTCACAACAATTTAACTAGCAAATAAATTTATGTTTTGGGAGAGGCCGACGATTGAACATGACTGAGTTAAACGCATCTGTAACGTCCATTATTAATTGCTTTCGGTGGATCAAGTAAGCCAGCCCAAAAATACTGAGCCCGCCATTGTCGGCAATTTCATAAAAAGTATACCATATGCACCACCATATTCAACCTACCAGGAGCATCGACATACAGCTAAGGAAATGTCGACTTTTATGTGTAAAAGCACGGCACCTTAAATCATGCTCATCTCATTTCAAGGCCGCATGCAAAGGCAAAATATCATTTCCTATCACTTTCTATTTGCATGCGGTGTAACATGATGTACGTGCACAATGCTTTGTACAGACTATTTAAAGATCCCATGCATTCATGACGCCATAGCAACGTTATTAAAATCCTTCCAATACATTGGCCATGCAGCGATCAAGGCCAGGAAACTACAATTGTAGAATCGTTCATATCTGGAGCTCGTGAGCACAATTTCCAGATAAAACGGCCACCCATTGGCTCTCAATTAGTGTTGTGCAAGGTACGATGACGCAATCAAACAACGGCGGATCATGGAGCATATTTGCTAAAACCAGATATGGTGCTCTCGAGAGCCATCTTTCCACATAAAGTATTCCAATTATAAGGACTGAGCGTGTTTCATCCTATTTGATGCTTGCTTTGATATATTCACATGTGGAATATTCCTTTAACCAGAGCTGATTGCACAAACGAAAAATGTTTCTTTTCAGATGGAGGCAAACATGACAAGAGCAAGGCAGATTCTCTCTTCGGGAGAGAACCAAACTTTTCGTCTCCATGTTGAAAATCTGGAGTCAATTCTTCTTGCTGACGACGTCATAGATAAGCCCGTCGTGCCGATCTCCGTAGCCGGCGCGTTCCGCAAGGGAAAATCGTTCCTGCTCGACATGATGTTTCGCTATCTATGCGCGAAGGACAAAACCAACTGGATGAATGAGGAGCCCACGGCGTGGGGTTTCCATGGCAGGGCGGCTATAAACGCCACACCACTGGTATGCTCATGTCAAGCCCTGTTCCGGTGACTCTGCCATCGGGAGAGGAGGCTGTCGTCCTGCTCGTGGATACACAGGGAGCATTTGACAACAAGTCAACGGTCGCGGAGGTCGGCTACGGTGTTTGCACTCAGCACGCTGCTCAGCTCCCTGGTAGTCTTCAACTTGATGAATAACGTGCAGAACGATGATCTGGAACATCTGCAGCTGTTCACAGAGTACGGTCGCATGGCGCTCGATGATGAAGGCAGCGGCGCACCCTTCCAGAAGCTACTCTTCCTTATCCGTGACTGGCAGTTCACTGAGATTTCGCTGGGAGCAGCCGGAGGCAAGGAAGTTATTGACGAATGGCTCAAAGAACCCAGTGGGAATCAGGAGCAAGAAAAAGTCCGCAAGCATATAAGAGATTGTTTTACTGAGATCAGCGGATTTCTACTGCCGTATCCCGGAAAGAAAGTCGCCTGCGGCGGAAAATTAAACGTATGTGCTGGGGACATGGAGGAGGACTTTGTCCAGTATCTGAATGAGTTGATGCCCATTCTCCTGGCACCAGGGAACCTGAAGATCAGAACGGTCGCAGGCAATCCCATGAAAGCCCGAGATCTGGCAAACTACCTGAAAATGTACCTGGACCTGTTCAAGGGCGACAAGATCCCCAAGCCACAGAACATTCTCCAAGTGACGGCCGAGACCAACAACATGGTAGCACGCCAGGAAGCGAGGTTACAGTACATCAAAGACATGGAGAGTGTCCTGGGCGGCGACAGATCTGCGCTGAGTGAAGGCGACCTGTTCAGGCATCACATAGAATCCACGCACAGGGCTGAAACCACGTTCAAGAAACCGCAAGAAGATGGGAAGACTGGAAAAGTATCGGAATTCAACCACGGCGAACTGCTCAAGGAGATGGAAGAGTGGTTTAAGCCCGTTGAGAGGCTCAACAAGATAAAGCTTGAAGAAGAACGGCTGCAAGGCGGAAAAGTTTAACGCGAGCCTGAAAGAGTCCTGCAGAACGACCTATGCACAAGCAATGCAGACCGTGACTGGTGAGGAGGTTGGGCATGTTCCACCCCAGAGCTAGACAGAGTACACGGTTGCGCGATGTGAAAAAAAGGCCCTCGCGCGGTTTGATGCCGAGAGAGGCTGGTGCTGACAAGACTTCAGAATGTCGTTTCTCGTCTAGCTGATGCCATCCATTTGAGCACAAACAGATTATGCTCCACAACGAAGTAAAAAAGGAGGAAAGAACACGGCAATGTGCGCAGCAAAACTCCAACGGTGAGGATTGTCGAAGGAATGCTACCAGGGCTATGATGGACCAGCACGACTCAAAACAGCTCTATCTCGGATGAAGAACTGAGACAGGGTCATACAGAAGCACTGAAGGCAGCCGAAGAGTTGTTTGAGGGGCTAAAACAGGGGTAGCGAATCCCTCTGTTCTATGTACCGAGAGAACATGTCGTTTGCGGACTTGACGTCCAGGTTTGGTGACTACCAGCGCCTCAGTTGAAAATGAGGTGAAGTGAAGAACATGGTCAACCAAATATCAGACCTTCACCACCAGTGTGAAACAGCAAAAGAAAGACCTTGACAGCAGATGGTGCAGTGTAATGTGAGCACTGTAACTGGAGGACTTCCTGCTGTGGGGTATGGGTTTTCAGTGATGCGAATTTTGGGGGAACAGCGAGCGGCTGATGCAATAATAAAATTTGCTAATTGAATACTATGACTTTTTGATTTGTGCCGTAAAATACCACTGTTGTCAGTGTCCTGCTACGGCATGAGAGCGCACCGAAAATGCTATTTCAAGTGATGTGAACAGGAATTCGGATCCCACTTGCCGGGTTGATTTTGCCTCTTTTTTGCTGAGTTGTCTCCTTGCACTATAAAATGCAGCTTTCCGTCATAGCAAGGGGTGTTTCTAAACACATAATGGAAGCGATGTCGTCTTCATTGTGGTAGCATTTTAGTCCGAAGCGTCACAGGTGGCGTGGTTCTAAAAGCCGTCATATCCCTTTAATTTGGTTTGCCATATTTCCAAGGCTCGTTTTGTTCCGCTCGTTGTGAACAAACGAAATTAGAATGCGTTTCGGCAGGTTCGGTTTCTTGACGAACACCACTTCTCCGCCCCATCGTTCCCCTCGCCCAGATCACATCCTGTCCGCCCAAGCTGCGGCTAAACGCGGCCACACCCTCGCCAGCCCGTCGTAGAACCTGTGCGAAGAGAACAAAGGAGATGAAAAAATCCCGCATAGTTGGCCGGTGGCTCCGCAAACGACGCCTGAATTCCGCCGGGGAACTGACGTCAGATGAACAGGCCCGAAATATTCGCCAGCAGTTGCTCAGCAACCTGTTCCGCTGTTTCAACAGGACGTTCAATGCCGGCGGGACCAGTCTCCGTCAAAGGTAAAACCCCATATGCTAATTTCTGGCCGTTTTTCGTTTTTTATGTCAATTGATTCGTCTCTTAGTGCCGAATTCAGATACTGAAGCCAAAAGTTGAAATTTGCACAAGCTCTTAGCTGAAAAATAGGATAAAAGCTTGGAAAAATTTGAACTAGTGGCTTTGATCACCAAATTCCGCATGAGTAGCCGAATCAGGCGACATAAAAAAACGCAAAACGGTCAACGGGTTTTTACCTTTGGACTGCGGCAGTGTACGGATGCTCAGTTTGCAGTTCAATAGATTTGTAATTGCAGTTCAATTAGAGTATCAGGCGATGAAATATTAATGTATACGCCTCTGTTGTAACGGCATTTGTGTAGTCGGTGCACCGTTTGCATTTCTAGTTTGATTTAGTGCTCGCTTCTCGTTTGTTGAGTCACTTAGCTTGCGATTATCTTGAGGTCTAATTTAGCGTCAGTCAATCCATGCTATTTTGGTATTCATTTTGTATTGCTAACTTTAGTCTCTGTTCTGTCTGTTTCGGCTCTGTTTAGTTCTAGGTCTAGTCTGTCCATTTCCGAGGTTTCGTTGTTTCCCTGTCAGCGTCCACGAGGAGTTGAAGCGCGGTGTTGGCGATGGGCGGTCATCAAATATAGTGCACCTGAAACCTCGGTGTCTTCGACGTGGCGGCCGTCTACATTTGTTTAGCATTGCGCGGGCGTGCATGCATCCAAATCACACGTGATGCGTCAGCTCCTATTACAAATAAAAGGTATGCCATCCAAGCCGTTTTGAGTTTTAAAACAAGCCGCTTACAGGTCCTCTAAAAATGAAAATGATCTGCGTTCAGCGACTGTGCGCGACAACAGGCCGAAAAAGTACCGTAACAAATGTTTTTCGACGTGATGTGCGCTCGTCGCTGTAGCTACACGATCTTCCGTATCGGTGTTTACTTCCTGCACATTGTAGGTTCCTGGCTTTTGGCCTTTTTATGGAGATCCTTCTTTGAGCGGAGACGGACGCACCATTGCGTTCCCGCCAAACAGCGGCTGGAAATTGACGTGTGCCGTTTGCTCGAGATATCGTCAGGGTCTCAAGAACTGCCAGCACATCCACAGCGGCACGGACCACATGGCCGGGTCGGGTTGTCGACAACTCGTTCGCGGGCTTATCTACGAGCAAAGTTTCCTATAATAATAAAAAGAGATTGGAGAGCCGGGGTAATTCTTTGCATCTTCGTGATTTGAATTCTTTTAGCACGCCCCTCTATTTTACCATGTCATCAATCCGGGGCCAGCCTAGAGATTCCAGAGTCGGTGTTATACGCTGGCTGCGTCTTACCCCAGAGAATTCGTTGCTTAATTTTATTATACCTATATTTATATCCATTTATACATACATATATATATATAATTGGTTGTATATATATATAGATATATATATATAGTATTGTATATATTATATATATATATATATATATATATTGTGTTACACACACACACATATATATATATATATACAATATAGATATATATATATATATATATATATATATATATATATATATATATATAATGATATATATATATGTGTGTGTGTTGTGGTGTGTGTGTGTGTGTGTGTGTGGGCGGGGTGAATGACAGAAATATATATATATGATATACAATAACACTTTTGATTTATGATTTTGACTCCTCGGCACTTGGCACTTGATCGCACCGCCCTTACGAAAATACGGATAGTTATGTCTAGAAATACGTAGGCTTGAAATAAAAATTTTGAGAACATAAGGTGTAAAGCAATGCCTGAGGCGGTACAGCGAGATAAGAGCTAGCATTGCATTTTTGCACGACTTTGGCGACTTGGCGACCCCACAAAAGCGTCGGGTGTACTATTACACCGATCAATCTGATGTGCCGTGAAGGTGAGATATTCTCTCCATCTATCGTAAAGCGAAAATCACAGCTTTTCTTTACATTATGTTTTGAGTCTCTGAGACCAAAGTTGGCTTTGCCTCTGTTCATTTTCAATGAGCTAGCGCGCTGAAACAAGCCCAAAGTGCGCAAACTGATATTCCCATACGATTTTGTAGTGCATGGAGACTGCTTGATGAGAGCTGCGTGACCCAGATGTTGAAGGTCATCTGCGTATAAGATGAGGCGTCAATGTGACAATGTGATCAATTCGTCAATGTGACTGGGTAAGTCGTCCACGGATAGGGTGAATAATAGCGGACCGACTGTCGGTCCCTGGGGCACCCCACGGGTTAGCGGTAGACTAGTCAATCCTACACCTACCACCTGTCTTCGACCACTCAAATAACTTTTGAACCGATCAGAGTCCACGCCGTACCTGCAGTTTGTTACCAGCAAACCATAACCAACGCTGTCGAAAGCCTTGGGTAGGTTGACAGCAGTTGGCGAAGACATCTCTCCGCTGTCGACGTTCCTCATCACCTCTCCGACAGTGTCAAGCAGAGCGCCTTCAGTGCAATGACTTTGCTGGTAGGCATATTGAACAGGGCTTGGAATACCAATACTTCGGGGATACGTGCTCAGCTGGCTGGAAACGACTTTTTCAAGAATTCTGGACGGCACACTTAAGAGAGATATGACCTTTTATAAGCTGGTACAGTTGGGTCACCTGACTTCAGGATGCGTGCCACGGACGCAGTTTTCCACTCGCCGGGGAATGGCCGAGCTGTGGGGGAGAAGTTGACGATCCGCAGAAGGTGCGGACCAATCACAGGGAAGCATCTGCGCACCGCTTTTATCGGTGCGCCGTCCACATCCACCGCTCCTGAGCTGCTCTTCCACCGGATCAGCTAAGGTGATTCAGGGAGCGTAGGCGGCTCAAAAGTGGAGGAGGTCGTGAAGACTATTGGCGGTCTCGGAGGCTGTCCGGTGTTCCCTCTAAGTCTGGCGGCAATCCGTGACCCAACCGTCGCGAAATGACGATTGAATTCGTCAGCCAGGTCAGGGTTGCCTTTTAACGGATCTTCTCGGTTTGGTGATGACATCATGGCGAATCGTTTGAAAGTAGGCCAAAAACTGTGACGGCCACCACACGTCGTCACGCCGCAGAGGCCATCACGTCTAGCAGCTATGATGGCACATTTAACGCTGTTTTTCCGCCGTGTGAAGTCCGTGTGAGCCCCTGGGGTGCGCGGGGCCGGCCAGGTGCCCCTTGCTGTGTCCCGCTTGGTCATCACAGCCCGAGACTGCGGGTCATCACACAGCCAGGGGCACCTGAGGCGCTTCACACGGGCAGTTTGGCCGGGCGGCGACGACCCATGACGTCATTGTACAGTTTATTAAATGATTTCACCATCATGCCCACATCACTGGTGTCATGGAGATCTGCCCAGTCAGCGGCGAGCAAGTCCAGGCAGGTGGCGTGCCAGTCAGCCCGGTGCCAGAGCCGAGCAGTGCGTTTCTGGACTGGCTGTCTCATCCTGCCCAGTGATGGGCTCATCCCATCCCGCAGTGATGGTGATGGCCCGATGGTTATTGATGGCATCAGGCAGGACAGCGACAGTTGGTGGTGGGTCGGGTTGATAAGTGATCATATATTCAAGTGCCGTGGACGTTGTTGGAGGGTGAGTGGAATGATTCACCAATGTCGTCACGTTCAGGTTGCTGGCCAAGTTGAGGTAGTCCTGGACCCCTGGGATGTTCGCTACCCTGATGTTTATGCCTCCGAGAAGAAAGGTCGGTTTGCAGGAGCAGAGCGCATCACAGACCTGGCCCTGTCATTGGTCCAGACTCGCAGCTATCTGCCTATCAGGTGGGCGACACACCACGCCGACAGAGTCAGCCATGCACCGCGCCGCGTTAGTGCAAGCGATAGAGTCTCCAGCGGTCCGTTTCCCCGCAGGTTTCACCGCCTTTTTGCCACGAACGGTAGCATTTCTGTAAGAGTTCGTCAGACCAACAAGACAAGGTGTTTAGGGCAACTTCATTTTATAGTGATCGATACGCTGTCGTTCGTTTGATCTCAGATACGTATTACATTCCAATTTTTATTTCGCGTATAATAAATCCAGATATGATATGCGACTTTTTCGCGCATGAGCAGCTGAAGTAGAATCATACGTTGTTGTGGGGAGCATCCGTTGAGCCAGGCGCCCCAACTTATGATGCACAAACGCTGCCAAGACCCATGTAACCTCAACGGTGACCTCTAGGTCACGTAGGTCACCGCCACGTTGGAAAGGTTCACCACTGTGCCGCCGAGGGTCACCAGGGCGGAGGATAGGCCTCTGGTGTCACGCGCTCTCTTGAGTAGGTCACAGCGGGGACCACAGGGGTACGAAGGGAGGCAAACGTTACACACTAATGTCGATCTTCCGATCCAAGACCAGTCTTGTTCTTGGAAACAAACGTACGATCTACGCACTTCTGATTTGCCTACATCGTACGTGGATCGTTCGATTGTAGATCGATATTTGATCGAGATTTGATCGTAGATCGTTTGATTTGCGGCGAACAAACAGGCTCTTGTTAACAAGCATACGGTCCTCAGAGCAAGCGAAAGGAGCCCAGAACCAAAGTGGTGCGCCCCTAAACGACCGGTGGTTCCTCGGCAGGCTGACATATGGAGCCCAGGCCAGGGTACAGGGCCCTCTGAGCAAAGGGGAATTACCCAAGACCATGAATTAATACCCCTGTGCGACCAGGAGCACCCGGCCAGGTTAGCGGCAGGAGCATTGACAGAAGTACAATCTACGCGCTTTGACTTGCGTCGTATAGGCTCGTAGACCAAAATTAGCATAGTCTGACCAACGCATCCCGTGTATCAATGGTTTGATAATGGAGAGGCCAGGCAAAGGCGGATTTTGCCGGCTGGAATGCTTACAAGACACAATTTGAACAAATGCACATCCATAACTCCGCTGTATGAAGCTAAATCACGTCCCCGAACGCTGTCCCTGTCCCTGGACGTCCCCGTTCTGAACGAGAATGCTCATGGCAGACAGCCACCGTAGTGCCGCGAGCATGCGTCGTTGGCTCTGTGCCAGAAGCAACCGGTGCGCAGGCGGTGGTCTCGGTTGTCGATGGAGGCCATAGTCAGCAGCACCGGGGGTTCCCTGGGATTCCCCGTGACGCCGCACAGCCGACGACAGGCCGTCCGATCGGGGCGCCGATGTCGAGTGTGCGCTCGTGATCGGGGAGTCTCCAGACGCATTGCCCTCATCGCATGGTCTCGGCCCTCTTACCAGAGCTCAGTGGGCGGTGGGAGAGGGCGGGGAGCCGGCGGGGTCTGCTTCTCACTACGCGACACTGATCAGATGGGTTCGTACCCCTTCCCCTCCCTTCATCCCTCCCACCAGTACGGGGCCGCCACGGCCAGGGTGTTTTCTGGAGACGAGAAGGTCATCGGAGGTTAGAAGGTCAGAAGGCCCAGCCCACGTCGCGCCGGGCGGCATCTCCATCGGTTGTCTCCGGGGGCCCGTGCCCCTCCGGAGCCCGCCGTCGCATCCTGTCGAGGCCTCGGTTGTCTCCGGGGGCCCGTGCCCTCCGGAGCTCGCCGTCGCATCCTGTCGAGGCCCTCGGTTGTCTCCGGGGGCCCGTGCCCCTCCGGAGCCCGCCGTCGCATCCTGTCGAGGCCCTCGGTTGTCTCCGGGGGCCCGTGCCCCTCCGGAGCTCGCCGTCGCATCCTGCCGAGGCCCTCGGTTGTCTCCGGGGGCCCGTGCCCCCCCGGAGCTCGCCGTCGCATCAGGTCGAGGCCCTCGGGTGCATCCTCCAGATGCATCACCTTACACCTATCATAATTGAATGACATCTGCCACGGAAAACTCCAGTTCACTAGTTCATTTAAGTCAAGCTGAATCTGGTTCACCTGATCAGGATTTGTCGACAGCCCTGCCAATTTAATATCGTCAGCAAAAAGTGCGAACAGCCTCTTGAAACAGCGCCTTCCTGTAGCCTCCTGAAGGGGCCTCGAAGCGGCACCATTTGTGCGCACGTGCAGTGTTCACTTTAGCAGACAGGTGCTGTGGCCAGATAGTGACCGGTTCTTCTCCAGGAAATGATCCGTTTTTGAACCAAAACAGGATGCAAAATCGATGTACTGGGAAAAAACATTACTAGTAAATACAAACGTCCATCTGCTGTTCTGCGCCCATTCTCAAGAGATGGGCTCTTCATGATAAGGACAGCTCGAAATGTTGAGTGCTCCTAATGCGCTCATTGCTAATCACTTCAGCTTCGTTTAATCAGTGCCCCCAGCTATGTCGCAGGTCGTTAACCCAACGCAAGAACTTTGAGTTCATGATACCGAAATACCGGTAGTGAAAGGAGCTTTTATCTTATATCAAGTCGAAATTATGATCGCAAAGTAAAGTAAACAAAATTTGTCAAAGTATGTGTCCCAAGAATGGACAAGGCTCATGGCTTCGGCCAACCGGATGAAATGCGCAAAGCCCTACCCGTGCGAACTACTATTCAGCAAATGATCCGTATCTAAGTGTGACTGACAGCTAGCCGTAATTAATTTCTCTAAGATCATGCATGCGAGTGAGTAAAGACTAATAGAACTGTATTTGCTGACACTTTTTTGCTCACTTCTTAAATATTGGGATCGCATTGGCATTGCGCCACTGCTCGGGTATTTCTGAGAAACTCAGGGACTTGTTTAGTATTAACGAAAGAGAACAAGCTTAAGCACCAGCGCACTCATCCAGTACTCTGCCATACATCTGGTCAGGTCCGACCGCCTTATCAACCCTGATTTCCTTCAGGCTATCCCTAGCCATACAAAACCACTGGTAATGATGATCGCCTTGGAGGTGGTGGGCATGCGGTCAAAGTTCTGTTTAACACTGCGATCACGTGGTGTGATTCAAAACCCCGCTGATAGATGGCAGGAGGAGTGAAAGCCTCTTCATGGGGACGGTCTGCGAGCAGGCGCGCGTTCTACCAACGCCAGCCCGTCTCTTCACGGACACCATGCTGCCATCTGGTGGTCGGTTACGAGGCTGTGATTCACTACCCGTGGTAGCGCTGACCCTGCAGAGGGCGCGCATTGTGTTGGTCTGCCCGCATTCACAACACCGACAAAAACCCCTCTGCCCAACATGCTGGAGGAGATCTGTGTGGTAAGCTGAAATGAATGAAGCCAGACGGGGACCTCCCGTCTCTACGTCAGGTCTTGCCGTCGTCACATCGCGGCTCAACTCCCGTCGACGCTGCGGCGGGTCTGTCCGCTCTTGAGGTGTTCTGCTTTTGCTATCAGTACACTCCTTCCGCTCTTGAAGTGTTCGACGATCGCGATCAGTACACTCCTTCCGTTCTTGGTGTCGACGATCGCGATCAGTACACTCCTTCCGCTCTTGAAGTGTTCTGCTTTTGCGACCAGTACACTCCTTCCGCTCTGGAAATGTTCGACGATCGCGATCAGCGATCGCGATCAGACGATCGCGATCAGCGATCAAAAATATCACGGCAAGCCCCGCCAGCTTAACGGCATACCCCGATAGTAATACCGGAGACCTACCTGACCAGTAATGAAAATAGTGATTGAGGCTTAACGTCTCACCGACTACCAAGCCAACTTCAGGACGGGACGCCTTTATTAGGAGCATGCGGGATGCAGTAGTAGCGTGGTAGGGACTCGAACCCAGAACCAGCAGCCCCAGAGCCGAACGTCCTAACCAGGAGTGGCAGTTTCCTATCCAGTGTGGAGGTAGAGGTGGTTTCAGCCCCCCCCCCCCCCCCCATTGAACTCCGCTCCCTCTAGCTTTGATGAAAAGCTGGACACAATCCGGGGAGAAAAGGGTGCATTTGAGAACTTTTCGGGGTAGATTATATCATTTTCTGCCCGTTCAGGCCCCGTAACTCACTTTCAAAACTGCACCCCTGGCCCTAGCCATTATACCAGCCGTGATCCCCCTCCCCCTAGGCCAGGACAAAGCTTTGTTTTACAGTGTGCTATTAAGAGACTTAAGAAAACGAGTCGCGTGAAAAAATAATGTATATATACCCGCTCTCTCTTTCTCTCTCCCCTCTCTGTTTGTGTGTACGTGTGTTTCTGGGAAGATGATATTTTTAGGAAACATCTTCAGGGTAGGAATGTTCCATGTCATTTAAGGAGACTCAATGCTTGCCCCATGTTTGCTTACCCGTTGCATACAATGGCTTGCCGCTTGCCTGCGCCTGCTTGTCGCTCGCCTGTTATCTGCTTGCCGCATACTTGCCCTATGCCTGCAACCAGGAAAAGTCGCTGCCCCCACCCCTCCCCCTTGCACCGGTGTTATCTACTGCCACGCGGTTCAAACGCCCCAGAGCAATCGCGGTGAACCGCACTACCTGCTTATCGGCTTTATCGATATTATCGATATCACACTAAGAGCACGGAGGCGGCACACTCGCCAAGGCTCAGCCTCGCCCGTGGGGATCGCCGGGGCTCAGCCTCGCTCGTGGAGATCGCCAGTTGGGACATTTTGAGCTGACAGTCGTATGACAAGTTGTGATCACGTGGTTACAGTTCAACTGTCGTGCGTGACTGTGCAGTGCATTGGTTTGCTCTATGTCTCCTGTAATGTACTTGACTGGAATGAAAAGAAGCCCGCTGCGCGAAATGATCCCAAATAAACTGAACTGAACTGAATGGAACTGAACTGAACTAAATGCAACTGAACTGAACTCGAATTCAATGCCCGATGCGGACGCCAGAGTTTGAGCATTTCATCATGCTCTTTCAATAAGGCACTACTTCTTCCCGATTTAGACACTGTCATTAGACATGAACTGCACTTGTCCAGAGCGTAGCCAAGGGGGGGGGGGGGTGTTCCATAAGTTTGTTTTTAAGTATATCCGTGGGGATTCCTAGCACCAGTGCGTAGCGCTTGGTGATGGAAGGATTGATTAAACGTCAACGACCTATAAGAAACGAGGCAAGAATGTGGCTGGCTTGGACTTCTCTCACAGTTAGCTTGCTTTTGTTCTCAACAAGCGCAGCCCATCCCTTCGCTTCGGATCTTCGGCTTTTCAGCATAACTGGCTGGCGACAGAAAGGCAATAATTGCCGTGATGCGGCCTCGCCGAGCTTTGCCTGCTTAACAAAACCCTGGCTGCGCCCTGGCACTCGCAGATGCAGCTCCGCGGCGCCCAGCCGCCCGCTGACCCCGCCGAACGGCGTGGAAGCCCCCGCTGACGTGGCCGGTGCAGATAAGCCAGCTGGCCGCGCTGACCGACTCGTCGGGTGCGGCTGAGCACAGATACGCCCCTGCCGTCGGCGAAGACGGGCCCACTCTGCAGACCCCTGTCGGTGCAACCTTCGCCGCCCGCCGGTGAGTTCAGACAGACGGACGGACAGGCGGACAGGCGGACCGGCGACAGGGGACAGACGACAGGTGACAGGCTTGGAGGCAAGCTCTGGCGCCTGAGTCGTTTGAGTCACGGCGTCGCGATGACTCCGAAGGGAGGATGAGTGGGCGTGCTAATCTTTTGGAGCAGATTTAGGCGCCTCGCGTGGCGTTCGAGGCGTAAGCTGTTCGGTACTGTGAGTCACGGCCCGACGGGCGTAGGCAGGCCTCAAAATTGTCGAAACAAAGTCTGTTCTCATGCCATTTTTTCCTTCCCGTGGGTTACGGTGCACGTTTGCATGATGTTTGTGGTAACGTTTACTTTTTGCGCATTTGTGAGTTTTGCGAAAATGCACCGGAAAAGCCTTGCCGAAATGCATTTTGGGGCCGGTGCAAAGCCACGCATCATGGCAGTAATAACAGCTCATCACGAGAGGCGCATGGGCCGGAAACACCATGAAAGTCGGTTATTTTCATTTATCATTGCAGGGATAAAAGCATACTTTCAAGAGAAGTGAGCTTTCCCATCCCCCGCACCTTGTTCTCACAGCTTTGGAGTGACTCATGCCATCAGTGGCAAACGATGCCGTCGGCTGCACTTGTCAAGAATGACGTCAAACTTGCTACGACAGGCTGCGAAATCGGCGCAAAGAAATTTAACATCATGTGCTGAAGCCCATTGAGTGGGGTGGCAACGAGACAGTTCAAAGCAATGTTACCAAAAATGAGCTTCTGTACTGGCGCGAGGCTCATCGCTGAGTCAAACAGATAACGCTCAACCGAGAGCAAACAATGAAAGCAGCCTCGACCAATACAGAATTGCTCTTAAATCTTGATAAATTCCTAGTTTTTAAAACGGCCGATGCAGGATCCCCTCTCCGGCAATGTTGCGCATTCGAGAGTGCCTGCCAAAAAAGTGCGTTGTTTGCGATGAAAACAGCATACAAAAAGGCACCTGGCATCAAGGCAATTCATTCAAGCTCGACAGAAAGCCTATGGTTTTTCCTTTCTGTTAAGAAACGAGAGAAAAAAACGAAGCAAAAGTGACATGACTTTCTGCAGATTGAAGCACCAGCCGTCGCTCAGGTTTGATACGCCACTGTTCAAAACTACTTGACCTTACGCCAAAAAATGAGGCTCACATTCGTGAAATCATTCCGGGGACAGATCTGCAGATGAACGTTGGGCTTAATCGGAACTGCGCTCTAAGTGTTAAAACACGACGCCAAGCAAAACAGCACGAAGGCGTGTAGATAACTACCTACTTTCTCGTCCATTGACACTGTCCGCCCCGGCAATGCTCCCGAAGCGCCCTCCTGGTAGTCAATATGTCACAAAGAACTGACAGCGTGCGGTATCCCTCCTTAAGTGACGAAATACACAGATTTGCACAGACTCCTGTTCGCATTTCTCACAACAATTTAACTAGCAAATAAATTTATGTTTTGGGAGAGGCCGACGATTGAACATGACTGAGTTAAACGCATCTGTAACGTCCATTATTAATTGCTTTCGGTGGATCAAGTAAGCCAGCCCAAAAATACTGAGCCCGCCATTGTCGGCAATTTCATAAAAAGTATACCATATGCACCACCATATTCAACCTACCAGGAGCATCGACATACAGCTAAGGAAATGTCGACTTTTATGTGTAAAAGCACGGCACCTTAAATCATGCTCATCTCATTTCAAGGCCGCATGCAAAGGCAAAATATCATTTCCTGTCACTTTCTATTTGCATGCGGTGTAACATGATGTACGTGCACAATGCTTTGTACAGACTATTTAAAGATCCCATGCATTCATGACGCCATAGCAACGTTATTAAAATCCTTCCAATACATTGGCCATGCAGCGATCAAGGCCAGGAAACTACAATTGTCGAATCGTTCATGTCTGGAGCTCGTGAGCACAATTTCCAGATAAAACGGCCACCCATTGGCTCTCAATTAGTGTTGTGCAAGGTACGATGACGCAATCAAACAACGGCGGATCATGGAGCATATTTGCTAAAACCAGATATGGTGCTCTCGAGAGCCATCTTTCCACATAAAGTATTCCAATTATAAGGACTGAGCGTGTTTCATCCTATTTGATGCTTGCTTTGATATATTCACATGTGGAATATTCCTTTAACCAGAGCTGATTGCACAAACGAAAAATGTTTCTTTTCAGATGGAGGCAAACATGACAAGAGCAAGACAGATTCTCTCTTCGGGAGAGAACCATACTTTTCGTCTCCATGTTGAAAATCTGGAGTCAATTCTTCTTGCTGACGACGTCATAGATAAGCCCGTCGTGCCGATCTCCGTAGCCGGCGCGTTCCGCAAGGGAAAATCGTTCCTGCTCGACATGATGTTTCGCTATCTATGCGCGAAGGACAAAACCAACTGGATGAATGAGGAGCCCCACGGCGTGGGGTTTCCATGGCAGGGCGGCTATAAACGCCACACCACTGGTATGCTCATGTCAAGCCCTGTTCCGGTGACTCTGCCATCGGGAGAGGAGGCTGTCGTCCTGCTCGTGGATACACAGGGAGCATTCGACAACAAGTCAACGGTCGCGGAGTCGGCTACGGTGTTTGCACTCAGCACGCTGCTCAGCTCCCTGGTAGTCTTCAACTTGATGAATAACGTGCAGAACGATGATCTGGAACATCTGCAGCTGTTCACAGAGTACGGTCGCATGGCGCTCGATGATGAAGGCAGCGGCGCACCCTTCCAGAAGCTACTCTTCCTTATCCGTGACTGGCAGTTCACTGAGATTTCGCTGGGAGCAGCCGGAGGCAAGGAAGTTATTGACGAATGGCTCAAAGAACCCAGTGGGAATCAGGAGCAAGAAAAAGTCCGCAAGCATATAAGAGATTGTTTTACTGAGATCAGCGGATTTCTACTGCCATATCCCGGAAAGAAAGTCGCCTGCGGCGGAAAATTAAACGTATGTGCTGGGGACATGGAGGAGGACTTTGTCCAGTATCTGAATGAGTTGATGCCCATTCTCCTGGCACCAGGGAACCTGAAGATCAGAACGGTCGCAGGCAATCCCATGAAAGCCCGAGATCTGGCAAACTACCTGAAAATGTACCTGGACCTGTTCAAGGGCGACAAGATCCCCAAGCCACAGAACATTCTCCAAGTGACGGCCGAGACCAACAACATGGTAGCACGCCGGGAAGCGAGGTTACAGTACATCAAAGACATGGAGAGTGTCCTGGGCGGCGACAGATCTGCGCTGAGTGAAGGCGACCTGTTCAGGCATCACATTGAATCCACGCACAGGGCTGAAACCACGTTCAAGAACCGCAAGAAGATGGGAGACTGGAAAGTATCGGAATTCAACCACGGCGAACTGCTCAAGGAGATGGAAGAGTGGTTTAAGCCCGTTGAGAGGCTCAACAAGATAAAGCTTGAAGAAGAACGGCTGAAGGCGGAAAAGTTTAACGCGAGCCTGAAAGAGTCCTGCAGAGCGACCTATGCACAAGCAATGCAGACCGTGACTGGTGAGGAGGTTGGGCATGTTCCACCCCAAGAGCTAGACAGAGTACACGGTTGCGCGATGAAAAAGGCCCTCGCGCGGTTTGATGCCGAGAAGGCTGGTGCTGACAAGACTTCAGAATGTCGTTCTCGTCTAGCTGATGCCATCCATTTTGAGCACAAACAGATTATGCTCCACAACGAAGTAAAAAAGGAGGAAAGAACACGGCAATGTGCGCAGCAAAACTCCAACGCGGTGAGGATGTCGAAGGAATGCTACCAGGCTATGATGGACAGCACGACTCAAAACAGCTCTATCTCGGATGAAGAACTGAGACAGGGTCATACAGAAGCACTGAAGGCAGCCGAAGAGTTGTTTGAGGGGCTAAAACAGGGTAGCGAATCCCTCTGTTCTACGTACCGAGAGAACATGGTTGTGGACTTGACGTCCAGGTTTGGTGACTACCAGCGCTCAGTTGAAAATGAGGTGAAGTTGAAGAACATGGTCAACCAAATATCAGACCTTCACCACCAGGTGAAACAGCAAAAGAAAGACCTTGACAGCAGATGGTGCAGTGTAATGTGAGCACTGTAACTGGAGGACTTCCTGCTGTGGGGTATGGGTTTTCAGTGATGCGAATTTTGGGGAACAGCGAGCGGCTGATGCAATAATAAATTTGCTAATTGAATACTATGACTTTTTGATCTGTGCCGTAAAATACCACTGTTGTCAGTGTCCTGCTACGGCATGAGAGCGCACCGAAAATGCTATTTCAGTGATGTGAACAGGAATTCGGATCCCACTTGCCGGGTTGATTTTGCCTCTTTTTTGCTGAGTTGTCTCCTTGCACTATAAAATGCAGCTTTCGTCATAGCAAGGGGCGTTTCTAACACATAATGGAAGCGATGTCGTCTTCATTGTGGTAGCATTTTAGTCCGAAGCGTCACAGGTGGCGTGGTCTAAAAGCCGTCATATCCCTTTAATTTGGTTTGCCATATTTCCAAGGCTCGTTTTTGTTCCGCTCGTTGTGAACAAACGAAATTAGAATGCGTTTTCGGCAGGTTCGGTTTCTTGACGAACACCACTTCCGCCCAATCGTTCCCCTCGCCCAGATCACATCCTGTCCGCCCAAGCTGCGGCTAAACCGCGGCCACACCCTCGCCAGCCCGTCGTAGAACTGTGCGAAGAGAACAAAGGAGATGAAAAAATCCCGCATAGTTGGCCGGTGGCTCCGCAAACGACGCCTGAATTCCGCCGGGGAACTGACGTCAGATGAACAGGCCCGAAATATTCGCCAGCAGTTGCTCAGCAACCTGTTCCGCTGTTTCAACAGGACGTTCAATGCCTGCGGAGCCAGTCTTCCGTCCAAAGGTAAAACCCCATATGCTAATTTCTGGCCGTTTTACGTTTTTCATGTCAATTGATTCGTCTCTTAGTGCCGAATTCAGATATTGAAGCCAAAAGTTGAAATTTGCACAAGATCTTAGCTGAAAAATAGGATAAAAGCTTGGAAAAATTTGAACTAGTGGCTTTGATCACCAAATTCCGCATGAGTAGCCGAATCAGGCGACATAAAAAAACGCAAAACGGTCAACGGGTTTTTACCTTTGGACTGCGGCAGTGTACGGATGCTCAGTTTGCAGTTCAATAGATTTGTAATTGCAGTTCAATTAGAGTATCAGGCGATGAAATATTAATGTATACGCCTCTGTTGTAACGGCATTTGTGTAGTCGGTGCACCGTTTGCATTTCTAGTTTGATTTAGTGCTCGCTTCTCGTTTGTTGAGTCACTTAGCTTGCGATTATCTTGAGGTCTAATTTAGCGTCAGTCAATCCATGCTATTTTGGTATTCATTTTGTATTGCTAACTTTAGTCTCTGTTCTGTCTGTTTCGGCTCTGTTTAGTTCTAGGTCTAGTCTGTCCATTTCCGAGGTTTTGTTGTTTCCCTGTCAGCGTCCACGAGGAGTTGAAGCGCGGTGTTGGCGATGGGCGGTCATCAAATATAGTGCACCTAAAACCTCGGTGTCTTCGACGTGGCGGCCGTCTACATTTGTTTAGCATTGCGCGGGCGTGCATGCATCCAAATCACACGTGATGCGTCAGCTCCTATTACAAATAAAAGGTATGCCATCCAAGCCGTTTTGAGTTTTAAAACAAGCCGCTTACAGGTCCTCTAAAAATGAAAATGATCTGCGTTCAGCGACTGTGCGCGACAACAGGCCGAAAAAGTACCGTAACAAATGTTTTTCGACGTGATGTGCGCTCGTCGCTGTAGCTACACGATCTTCCGTATCGGTGTTTACTTCCTGCACATTGTAGGTTCCTGGCTTTTGGCCTTTTTATGGAGATCCTTCTTTGAGCGGAGACGTACGCACCATTGCGTTCCCGCCAAACAGCGGCTGGAAATTGACGTGTGCCGTTTGCTCGAGATACCGTCAGGGTCTCAAGAACTGCCAGCACATCCACAGCGGCACGGACCACATGGCCGGGTCGGGTTGTCGACGGCTCGTTCGCGGGCTTATCTACGAGCAAAGTTTCCTATAATAATAAAAAGAGATTGGAGAGCCGGGGGTGATTCTTTGTATCTTCGTGATTTGAATTCTTTTAGCACGCCCCTCTATTTTACCATGTCATCAATCCGGGGCCAGCCTAGAGATTCCAGAGTCGGTGTTATACGCTGGCTGCGTCTTATACCAGAGAATTCGTTGCTTAATTTTATTATACCTATATCTATATCCATTTATACATATATATATATATATATATATGTATATATATATATATATATATATATATATATATATATATATATATATATGTGTGTGTGTGTGTGTGTGGGCGGGGGTGAATTACAGAAATATATATAGATATATATAACAATAACAACTTTTGATTTATGATTTTTGACTCCTCGGTGCTTGACACTTGATCGCACCACCCCTTACGAAAATACGGTAAGTTATGTATAGAAATACGTAGGCTTGAAATAAAATTTTGAGAACATAAGGTGTAAAGTAATGCCTGAGGCGGTACAGCGAGATAAGAGCTGCATTGCATTTTTGCACGACTTTGGCGACTTGGCGACCCCACGAAAGCGTCGGGTGTACTATTACACCGATCAATCTGATGTGCCGTGAAGGTGAGATATTCTCTCCATCTATCGTAAAGCGAAAAGCACAGCTTTTCTTTACATTATGTTTTGAGTCCCTGAGAGCAAAGTTGGTTTTGCCTCTGTTCATTTTCAATGAGCTAGCGCGCTGAAACAAGCCCAAAGTGCGCAAATTGATATTTCCACACGATGTTTTAGTGCATGGAGACTGCTTGATGGGGGCTGCGTGACCCAGATGTTGAAGGTCATCTGCGTATAAGATGAGGCGCCAATGTGACAATGTGATCAATTCGTCAATGTGACCGGGTAAGTCGTCCATGGATAGGGTGAATAATAGCGGACCGACTGTCGGTCCCTGGGGCACCCCACGGGTTAGCGGTAGACTAGTCAATCCTACACCTACTACCTGTCTTCGACCACTCAAATAACTTTTGAACCGATCAGGGTCCACGCCGTACCACTGCACACTGCAGTTTGTTACCAGCAAACCATAACCAACGCTGTCGAAAGCCTTGGGTAGGTTGACAGCAGTTGGCGAAGACATCTCTCCGCTGTCGACGTTCCTCATCACCTCTCCGACAGTGTCAAGCAGAGCGCCTTCAGTGCAATGACTTTGCTGGTAGGCATATTGAACAGGGCTTGGAATACCAATACTTTGGGGATACGTGCTCAGCTGGCTGGAAATGACTTTTTCAAGAATTTTGGACAGCACACTTAAGAGAGATATGACCTTTTATAAGCTGGTACACTTGGGTCACCTGACTTCAGGATGCGTGCCACGGACGCAGTTTTCCACTCGCCGGGGAATGGCCGAGCTGTGGGGGAGAAGTTGACGATCCGCAGAAGGTGCGGACCAATCACAGGGAAGCATCTGCGCACCGCTTTTATCGGTGCGCCGTCCACATCCACCGCTCCTGAGCTGCTCTTCCACCGGATCAGCTAAGGTGATTCAGGGAGCGTAGGCGGCTCAAAAGTGGAGGAGGTCGTGAAGACTATTGGCGGTCTCGGAGGCTGTCCGGTGTTCCCTCTAAGTCTGGCGGCAATCCGTGACCCAACCGTCGCGAAATGACGATTGAATTCGTCAGCCAGGTCAGGGTTGCCTTTTAACGGATCTTCTCGGTTTGGTGATGACATCATGGCGAATCGTTTGAAAGTAGGCCAAAAACTGTGACGGCCACCACACGTCGTCACGCCGCAGAGGCCATCACGTCTAGCAGCTATGATGGCACATTTAACGCTGTTTTTCCGCCGTGTGAAGTCCGTGTGAGCCCCTGGGGTGCGCGGGGCCGGCCAGGTGCCCCTTGCTGTGTCCCGCTTGGTCATCACAGCCCGAGACTGCGGGTCATCACACAGCCAGGGGCACCTGAGGCGCTTCACACGGGCAGTTTGGCCGGGCGGCGACGACCCATGACGTCATTGTACAGTTTATTAAATGATTTCACCATCATGCCCACATCACTGGTGTCATGGAGATCTGCCCAGTCAGCGGCGAGCAAGTCCAGGCAGGTGGCGTGCCAGTCAGCCCGGTGCCAGAGCCGAGCAGTGCGTTTCTGGACTGGCTGTCTCATCCTGCCCAGTGATGGGCTCATCCCATCCCGCAGTGATGGTGATGGCCCGATGGTTATTGATGGCATCAGGCAGGACAGCGACAGTTGGTGGTGGGTCGGGTTGATAAGTGATCATATATTCAAGTGCCGTGGACGTTGTTGGAGGGTGAGTGGAATGATTCACCAATGTCGTCACGTTCAGGTTGCTGGCCAAGTTGAGGTAGTCCTGGACCCCTGGGATGTTCGCTACCCTGATGTTTATGCCTCCGAGAAGAAAGGTCGGTTTGCAGGAGCAGAGCGCATCACAGACCTGGCCCTGTCATTGGTCCAGACTCGCAGCTATCTGCCTATCAGGTG
The DNA here is from genome assembly GCF_011947565.3 of Pollicipes pollicipes. Lineage (NCBI taxonomy): Eukaryota > Metazoa > Arthropoda > Thecostraca > Pollicipedomorpha > Pollicipedidae > Pollicipes > Pollicipes pollicipes. The sequence goes on along the minus strand of NW_023596805.1, from coordinate 8,434,122 downwards.
GGCGACACACCACGCCGACAGAGTCAGCCATGCACCGCGCCGCGTTAGTGCAAGCGATAGAGTCTCCAGCGGTCCGTTTCCCCGCAGGTTTCACCGCCTTTTTGCCACGAACGGTAGCATTTCTGTAAGAGTTCGTCAGACCAACAAGACAAGGTGTTTAGGGCAACTTCATTTTATAGTGATCGATACGCTGTCGTTCGTTTGATCTCAGATACGTATTACATTCCAATTTTTATTTCGCGTATAATAAATCCAGATATGATATGCGACTTTTTCGCGCATGAGCAGCTGAAGCAGAATCATACGTTGTTGTGGGGAGCATCCGTTGAGCCAGGCGCCCCAACTTATGATGCACAAACGCTGCCAAGACCCATGTAACCTCAACGGTGACCTCTAGGTCACGTGGGTCACCGCCACGTTGGAAAGGTTCACCACTGTGCCGCCGAGGGTCACCAGGGCGGAGGATAGGCCTCTGGTGTCACGCGCTCTCTTGAGTGGGTCACAGCGGGGACCACAGGGGTACGAAGGGAGGCAAACGTTACACACTAATGTCGATCTTCCGATCCAAGACCAGTCTTGTTCTCGGAAACAAACGTACGATCTACGCACTTCAGATTTGCCTAGATCGTACGTGGATCGTTCGATTATAGATCGATATTTGATCGAGATTTGATCGTAGATCGTTTGATTTGCGGCGAACAAATAGGCTCTTGTTAACAAGCATACGGTCCTCAGAGCAAGCGAAAGGAGCCCAGAACCAAAGTGGTGCGCCCCTAAACGACCGGTGGTTCCTCGGCAGGCTGACATATGGAGCCCAGGCCAGGGTACAGGGCCCTCTGAGCAAAGGGGAATTACCCAAGACCATGAATTAATACCCCTGTGCGACCAGGAGCACCCGGCCAGATTAGCGGCAGGAGCATTGACAGAAGTACAATCTACGCGCTTTGACTTGCGTCGTATAGGCTCGTAGACCAAAATTAGCATAGTCTGACCAACGCATCCCGTGTATCAATGGTTTGATAATGGAGAGGCCAGGCAAAGGCGGATTTTGCCGGCTGGAATGCTTACAAGACACAATTTGAACAAATGCACATCCATAACTCCGCTGTATGAAGCTAAATCACGTCCCCGAACGCTGTCCCTGTCACTGGACGTCCCCGTTCTGAACGAGAATGTTCATGGCGGACAGTCACCGTAGTGCCGCGAGCATGCGTCGTTGGCTCTGTGCCAGAAGCACCGGTGCGCAGGCGGTGGTCTCGGTTGTCGATGGAGGCCATAGTCAGCAGCACCGGGGGTTCCCTGGGATTCCCCGTGACGCCGCACAGCCGACGACAGGCCGTCCGGATCGGGGCGCCGATGTCGAGTGTGCGCTCGTGATCGGGGAGTCTCCAGACGCATTGCCCTCATCGCATGGTCTCGGCCCTCTTACCAGAGCTCAGTGGGCGGTGGGAGAGGGCGGGGAGCCGGCGGGGTCTGCTTCTCACTACGCGACACTGATCAGATGGGTTCGTACCCCTTCCCCTCCCTTCATCCCTCCCACCAGTACGGGGCCGCCACGGCCAGGGTGTTTTCTGGAGACGAGAAGGTCATCGGAGGTTAGAAGGTCAGAAGGCCCAGCCCACGTCGCGCCGGGCGGCATCTCCATCGGTTGTCTCCGGGGGCCCGTGCCCCTCCGGAGCTCGCCGTCGCATCCTGTCGAGGCCCTCGGTTGTCTCCGGGGGCCCGTGCCCCTCCGGAGCTCGCCGTCGCATCCTGTCGAGGCCCTCGGTTGTCTCCGGGGGCCCGTGCCCCTCCGGAGCTCGCCGTCGCATCAGGTCGAGGCCCTCGGGTGCATCCTCCAGATGCATCACCTTACACCTATCATAATTGAATGACATCTGCCACGGAAAACTCCAGTTCACTAGTTCATTTAAGTCAAGCTGAATCTGGTTCACCTGATCAGGATTTGTCGACAGCCCTGCCAATGTAATATCGTCAGCAAAAAGTGCGAACAGCCTCTTGAAATGGCGCCTTCCCGCAGCCTCCTGAAGGGGCCTCGAAGCGGCACCATTTGTGCGCACGTGCAGTGTTCACTTTAGCAGACAGGTGCTGTGGCCAGATAGTGACCGGTTCTTCTCCAGGAAATGATCCGTTTTTGAACCAAAACAGGATGCAAAATCGATGTACTGGGAAAAAACATTACTAGTAAATACAAACGTCCATCTGCTGTTCTGTGCCCATTCTCAAGAGATGGGCTCTTCATGATAAGGACAGCTCGAAATGTTGAGTGCTCCTAATGCGCTCATTGCTAATCACTTCAGCTTCGTTTAATCAGTGCCCCCTGCTATGTCGCAGGTCGTTAACCCAACGCAAGAACTTTGAGTTCATGATACCGAAATACCGGTAGTGAAAGGAGCTTTTATCTTATATCAAGTCGAAATTATGATCGCAAAGTAAAGTAAACAAAATTTGTCAAAGTATGTGTCCCAAGAATGGACAAGGCTCATGGCTTCGGCCAACCGAATGAAATGCGCAAAGCCCTACCCGTGCTAACTACTATTCAGCAAGTGATCCGTATCTAAGTGTGACTGACAGCTAGCCGTAATTAATTTCTCTAAGATCATGCATGCGAGTGAGTAAAGACTAATAGAACTGTATTTGCTGACACTTTTTGCTCACTTCTTAAATATTGGGATCGCATTGGCATTGCGCCACTGCTCGGGTATTTCTGAGAAACTCAGGGACTTGTTCAGTATTAACAAAAGAGAACAAGCTTAAGCACTACCGCACTCATTCAGCACTCTACCATACATCTGGTCAGGTCCGACCGTCTTATCAACCCTGATTTCCTTCAGGCTATCCCTAGCCATACAAAACCACTGGTAATGATGATCGCCTTGGAGATGGTGGGCATGCGGTCAAAGTTCTGTTTAACACTGCGATCACGTGGTGTGATTCAAAAACACGTTGATAGATGGCAGGAGGAGTGGCAGCCTCTTCATGGGGACGGTCTGCGAACAGGCGCGCGTTCTACCAACGCCAGCCCGTCTCTTCACGGACACCATGCTGCCATCTGGTGGTCGGTTACGAGGCTGTGATTCATTATCCGTGGCAGCGCTGACCCTGCAGAGGGCGCGCGTTGTGATGGAGTCTGGCCGCACTTAAACACCGACAAAAACCCCTCTGCCCAACATGCTGGAGGCGAGTTGTGTGGTAAGCTGAAGTGAATAAACTCCGACGGGGGACCTCCCGTCTCTACGTCAGGTCTTGCCGTCGCCACGTCGTGGCTTAACTCCCGTCGACGCCGCGGCGGGTCTGTCCGCTCTTGAGGTGTTCTGCTTTTGCGATCAGTACTCTCCTTCCGCTCTTGAAGGGTTCGACGATCGCAATCAGTACACTCCTTCCGTTCTTGGTGTCGACGATCGCGACCAGTACACTCCTTCCGCGCTTGAAATGTTCTGCTTTTGCGATCAGTACACTCCCTCCGCTCTGGAAATGTTCGACGATCGCGATCAGTACACTCCTTCCGCTCTGGAAATGTTCTGCTTTTACAATCAGTACACCCCTTCCGCTCTTGAACTGTTCGACTATCGCGATCAGTACGCTTCTTCCGCTTTGGAAATGTTCTGCTCTCGCGACTAGTACGCCATTTCCGCTCTCAGCAACTCCGATCATGATCTCATTGCTAAGCAGCGCGTGCATGATGACGATTGCTGTGTGCCCGGCGACCTTGCTGCAAAAAAACCTGTTAGCACTGGACTGCCGAGTTCCAACCTTTGCTGGCGCAGAAGTGGCAGTCGAAGAAGAGGGTGAAGAAAAGTTATAAGGAATCCGGATATCAATGTCTGGTTGAAACATATCGTTTACAACCACACGTAAATAAGTTTTTCAGTGTGGCTACGGATCCATGTGTTACTATTGCAATTTAGCACAACGTCATGGAAAATAAACGTCAAACATTCGGGCAATACCTCGCCACTCTCAGGCCGGATGGCGTGGCGGGGAAGGGGATAATTATGTAAACATCAGATTTTCAAAATGTCTGAGACTGCTCCATCCAGCCTTTTGTCCAAATATTATTAAAAACGACGGTACAAATGAAGTCATACACCTGTGCCGGTCAGTCATATAAAGTTTTGCATGCTTACAGATTTCATTTTTGGATAGACACGATCCTTCCAAAGCAATATTTTCCTCCATTTATACCGTCCCAGGGGCTCATGCAATATTTTATTTGGGGGGGGGGGGGGCGGACATGACTCTTTTTCATCTGAAACCCCAATCAAACGTGGCTGGTGTGGGCGGTTAGTTGTATCGCGTGGAACAACATTGCGCGTCCCCAATCCAGTTCTTTGAAAGTGCCGATCCTCCACCTTTAGTGTTGACAATTGTTTGTGCAGAGATTCACACACACACACACACACACATACATACATATATATATATATATATATATATATAACCAATTTGATAGGATTAAATGGGTGCACGCGAACCCAGGGGCCACTATGGGCATTCGTAGCCGCACCGTTCAGCCGTTCACAAAGCGGCCCTGCGTTTCGTTTTGGCGTCGTCATCTGTGGAGCAGACTTCCTGAAATTGCGTCATTGTTTGCCAGGTTGGCCAAATGACCCACTGAAGCCCCCCCCCCCTTCCCCCCTCCCCGGTGATGAGGTGATGCAAGCACGTGCCAGTGGCCCTGTGGAAGCCGTGGCCTAAGCCACCTCGTCCGAAGCTCGAAGCTGTTGCCATAGCTTGGGGCGAGGCAACAGCCGATGGTCGATGACGCCGAGTTTTAACTTCAGGAGGGGTCATCTCCCACCCCCTGGCTGCACCCTACCGATAGCACTGGGCAATGACGTACGTCCTGTGTACCATACGAGGAGCAGAATTGGTGTCACAATGCATTGTGTAACGTTGCGGTTGCGGCAATGCAAACCTGCACAGTGCTTCGTTGAACAAACTTGAGTTGACTGGATTCGATCTTATTTCAAATGATTGGCGCCTACAGAGAAGTACGAACTGCAGCAAGTGGATCGCACACGCCTATTTCATTTGGCATCCCGGTTTTCAGAATTTTATTTATACACCTCGATAATTCTCCAAGGCTTTGGCGTCAACACGGACTCCGTGGGTGTGGGGACAGTAATACCTGTTGGTCTTTTAATTTAGACAGCCTTACGGCGGAAAACGAGACACAGAAATTGCCCATGTTTGTAGCTTGTTACGGTCTAGAAATCTTTTGGAAACACAACTTATCATGTAGACATGAATGGACCCAGCTTTCTTTATAGTTCCAATCTCTCTAAAATGTTCTGCTGTGGATTAGATTTAACGTTTTCATTTCCCTACCACAGGTACGAGTGACGGCTCCCAAGCGGACAAGGCGCCAGTTAAGTCAGGGAAGCAAAATGGTCGCCGTATTTGGAGCTCCCATAATTCAGATAACTGCTAAACAACTACCTGACATTTGTTAGGACGATTGCGGACCGCGCAATCCAACGTTAGCTTGAGTCTCACACGAAAATCCAGCAGAACCCGCCGGGCACGGCTAAACCGCGCGCCTCGACACTCACCCGCGGGACCCTCTGGCCCTGCCCCTCTCCCCCCCCCCTCACACACAGCAGCTTGTTGGGACTATTCGCCGGAACACCTGAGCAGCTGTGCAGGGGCCTCTGTGTCCGGGGTTCACTTTCACCAGCCGGCGCTGGTCGTCGGGCGGCGGCGGGCGGCCGCTCCATGCCATGCTGTGCCGCCGGGCACGGGCGACCCTACCACCACCGTGACCCACATCTACGGCGAGTTCCACTTTCCTCACAACTGGCAGTGCCTCGGCGAGCGAGGCGCGTGGCGCTTGTGACAGGGCTCCTCCGTTGCGCAGAACGGCCGCGCTGTGGTGACGCGGCGCTATGAGGAGAGACGCGAGGACTTGCGCCGATTTGTGATTTCTGCGCGAGGGAGCAGAAGACTGTCTCTCCTGCCCGGCCAACCGGTCCCCAGAATGAAACCGTTTTGCTTCCTGCTCTTTGCAACGACGGTGAGTTGACGACGGGACCGTTATTGGAACTGCGGTGCGTTGACGAGGGCATTGTGTTGACCTGGTGACGACTTCGGCTGAGTAACTGCGGCAGTCCTGTCCCCACGCTGGTCGTCTACTGGGCGACTGTGTTACGTCGACGAGCACGCGCGACAAACGTCTCTCTGAGTTCACATCACGTGTTGCCAGGCAACGGTCAGCAGCAATTCAGGGATCGTATGACCGCGTAACACGGGTCTCATGGTATTCTGCGTGTTGCGGCGCATCCTTATACCCTGGTGAAATGTCAGAGGACTCTAAATCTCCAACCCTCATTACGTGCGTATTTCTGTCTTGACATGAGTGGTGCCAAGACAAGATCTGTGAGTCTACTGCCCCGGCACTGAAATATGACATCATCAGCCATTGTTCATGATCGAACAAGCGCCCGGTAATTACAAGCCAAAATATCATGCCTGAATGGCCTATGTTGATCTGCTAGCACTTGGTAGCATATCCCTAATTCATATCTGGCAGCAATGCCGGGTGATCCACAGTGGAACACTGAGTGCAGAGGGCGCCCACAACCTACGGCGCTCACGACCCACTACTCCCACGACCCACGGCGCCTATGACCCACGACGCCCATGACCCGCGGCACCCATGACCCACGGCGCCCACGATCCTGGATCCAAGGTCCTGTCATCATTCTGGATCCTTCCAGATCGACACGGCTAGCGCTAAAAGCAAACGTTGTAGCTGGGCCAACGCCGCACGGGGTTCTCAAATATTGACAGTCACACCTACATCATGCCGCACAATATACGCGTGTCCCCGATTTGAGAGCCCCGCACGTCTTGTGCAGAAACTTTCGCACCGCCTCCCGTAACGTTCTCGGGTCGCTTCGGCTTTCATGCAGCCTGCAGCAGCCGATTGGTGACTGATGAGATGACATGCACCAGCCGCTTGGTGATTGGTGAGTTGGCATGTACTCGGTGAAGCGAAGCCTTATCTAGCTGCGTGAGTCAGCCGGGCTTCATGAGGGTGCGGCCGGACTTGCGGCGCGTTATCATCACAGCGTGCTTTGTTTGGTCAGTGATGTGGGTGGTCTACGAGCGTGCTTAACTGGTCAAGAGGGCACCGGATGGTTGTACCAAGCCCCAAGGTGTCCCAGGAGCGCGGTAGAAGTGGTGGGCTCTTCCCAGGTCACTTTTGACCGCTTTTTGCAAATCGCCTTGATGGCTTTCTCCTTTTTCAAGCATTTCTGCGCAAGGCTTCTAAACGTTGCTTGCTTGTTTTCTTTTATCCAGTTATAGCCACTCGCGTCTGATAAAAGTGCCAACATATTGAAAGGGTTCATTGGCTAGAAGCAGTCGTCTGTTGGAAAATAACACATGGGCTGCCCGTTTCTACTCAGAAGGGTGGGACAGGGAGGAGGATGCATTCGTTAAAGCTCAACATGAATGCACGGTAAGGCACGGGGAGAGTTGACTTGAGATGACCATTCGTAACCCAATTACTATTTCCAAATCCCATTATTAGCCCCAGTTCCCAATTCAAGACACATTTTTTTCAAACCCTGTTTACGGGTAACCAAGTGTGTCCCCTCCTCCCTGACCCCAGCGACACAAAGAGCCCTACGTTAACACAAAGAACCCTTCGTTAACTCCAGAACCCTGCATTAACAACGGAACCCTTCCTTTACACCAGAACCTCACGTTAACACCAGCAATTCTATACGAGCGGATTCCAGCATTCCCTGCTAAGCACTGGAAAACAAGCGTAAAAGGTAACACATGACAAACGTTAAGCGTCCATAAAATAGTATGAAAGTCGGTTGAACGTGGTCCCAGCTAATGCCAGGCAGCTACTGCTCTCTGACTGCACTGGCACAGGGTCAATCAACGACGCGTACCATCCGCACTAGTAAAGGATGTCAACGGCACAGATCGGAGGGGTGTCGGTTGGTCCCATCGTCTTGCGTGCCTCGCCCTAGACCTCCATGGAGTCCACCCAGCAGCGGCTGAACAGTGTTTGTTGCGGGGTGGCACTCAAGGATAGCGCCATTGATTGGGGTGACGTTGTGGCTTTACGAGATTGGGAATGGGGCGAGTCAGTTGATTATGGCTATGATGTAAGTTGACATTTATCGTGAGAGGCCGTGATTATTGGTGAGGATGCAGGGACGCACTTACCGTGTGTAATCGCTGTCATGGATTGTGACAATTGATAGGTGTTTGAAACGTGTCGTCATAAAACAAGACCGAAGTAAAACGTCTTAACTTAGGCTGAATCATATACACTGACTATCATTGCTCGATTTGGTCGTTTTGTAATGTTCCCAGGCTTTTAAATTTCACAAGTAGCGCGGGGAACACCAAAAATAGATCATGTCATACTTTAGGGTATAAATATGACATTGTAAGTTACATAGAATTTCTATTTGGAAGTGCTGTCCAATAAGAGCATCTTGCCTTCTTTATTCTGTATGGTCTGCTTTGACTTAAGATCATTCATGGTGAGGGGCTGATAGCTGGTTGGTTACAAATTTATATAAACTATATCCATGATAACGCTTTAGGTTAACAATGGGCATCACAATCATTCATGTGAACAATATGCATCATAGTAATTTACAAACGATAAACACAGGCATGGTGCATGACGATGTTCATCACCTCGAAAATTTTATTTCGTTCAAAAGATTTTTGAAAGGCTGTTCGCAACTGGTTGGCGACAGACAACATCGTTCTCATTCGAATACCTCATTTCTACAGCACATCTAATTTATTAACCGGAAATTCATAGCGGACTCACAGCAGCAGTCGACAAGTACGCAGACATTGGAGAATTAGTGATAACAAAGGACCTGAGGATGCCGCATCGAGAATATGAGAGGGTTCTTGCGCGCTTGGAAACATTGACCCGCCGGAGTTCTCGCTCTTGCCCGCATCAAGCAAACATGTCTAAGATCAGTGAAAGATCAACGACATAGTAAATAGAACGGCGACCTCGAAAAGGTCAGGAGGTCGGCTGCGCACCCCCGACGAGGCCTGATCCATGCTCACGCGACCAGAGGACATTTGCGACTCCCACCAGCCACTGCTGACGTCATCTAAACCCAGCTATGGACTCAGCTGGGGCCGCCGGCCACAAGACCACCTGCACGAGCCCGCAATACGGCACTAACGCGGCGGGTGAAAGGGCGAATACAGCGGCAGATTAGGTCAGACAGAGGTATTGGGGCCTTGGCATAGCCTCTGGCTGCACAGAGGTCTTACCGCTGTGTTGTGGTCATGGCCTTTGTGGCTTCCTTTTCCGCAAAGTGACATTATATCAGCTCAGTTTTCCCCTGTACACATTCGCGGAGTTACTCGAGCGTCTCAATAAAAAAGTGCAGTTCATCGCTTATTACACAACGGTAATGTACTGTAGATACCAGAGGTTTACATGGTTAGTACGATGCAACAAAACGGGGGCCATGGTTTTTTCTTTTTTGTGAAACTCCACTATTTGACTTAATGTAAGGGAGGTTTCGTCAAGGGTG
>NW_023596805.1:8353072-8423580 GCF_011947565.3 Pollicipes pollicipes | reverse complement strand
TCCATGGATAGGGTGAAATAGCGGGACCGACTGTCGGTCCCTGGGGCACCCCACGGGTTGCGGTAGACTAGTCAATCCTACACCTACTACCTGTCTTCGACCACTCAAATAACTTTTGAACCGATCAGGGTCCACGCCGTACCACTGCACACTGCAGTTTGTTACCAGCAAACCATAACCAACGCTGTCGAAAGCCTTGGGTAGGTTGACAGCAGTTGGCGAAGACATCTCTCCGCTGTCGACGTTCCTCATCACCTCTCCGACAGTGTCAAGCAGAGCGCCTTCAGTGCAATGACTTTGCTGGTAGGCATATTGAACAGGGCTTGGAATACCAATACTTTGGGGATACGTGCTCAGCTGGCTGGTAAATGACTTTTTCAAGAATTTTGGACAGCACACTTAAGAGAGATATGACCTTTTATAAGCTGGTACACTTGGGTCACCTGACTTCAGGATGCGTGCCACGGACGCAGTTTTCCACTCGCCGGGGGAATGGCCGAGCTGTGGGGGGAGAAGTTGACGATCCGCAGAAGGTGCGGACCAATCACAGGGAAGCATCTGCGCACCGCTTTTTATCGGTGCGCCGTCCACATCCACCGCTCCTGAGCTGCTCTTCCACCGGATCAGCTAAGGTGATTCAGGGAGCGTAGGCGGCTCAAAAGTGGGAGGAGGTCGTGAAGACTATTGGCGGTTCTCGGAGGCTGTCCGGTGTTCCCCTCTAAGTCTGGCGGCAATCCGTGACCCCAACCGTCGCGAAATGACCGATCTCGAAATGACGATGAATTCGTCAGCCATGTCAGGGTTGCCTTTTATACGGATCTTCTCGGTTTGGCTGATGGACATCATGGCGAATCGTTTGAAAGTAGGCCAAAACTGTGACGGCACACACGTCGTCACGCCGCAGAGGCCATCACGTCTAGCAGCTAGGATGGCACATTTAACGCTGTTTTTTCCGCCGTGTGAAGTCCGTGTGAGCCCCTGGGGTGCGCGGGGCGGCCAGGTGCCCCTTGCTGTGTCCCGCTTGGTCATCACAGCCCGAGACTGCGGGTCATCACACAGCCAGGGGCACCTGAGGCGCTTCACACGGCGGCAGTTTGGCCGGGCGGCGACGACCCATGACGTCATTGTAACAGTTTATTAATGATTTCACCATCATGCCCACATCACTGGTGTCATGGAGATCTGCCAGTCAGCGGCGAGCAAGTCCAGGCAGGTGGCGTGCCAGTCAGCCCGGTGCCAGAGCCGAGCAGTGCGTTTCTGGACTGGCTGTCTCATCCTGCCCAGTGATGGGCTCATCCCATCCCGCAGTGATGGTGATGGCCCGATGGTTATTGATGGCATCAGGCAGGACAGCGACAGTTGGTGGGTGGGTCGGGTTGATAAGTGATCATATATTCAAGTGCCGTGGACGTTGTTGGGAGGGTGAGTGGAATGATTCACCAATGTCGTCACGTTCAGGTTGCTGGCCAAGTTGAGGTAGTCTGGACCCCTGGGATGTTCGCTACCCTGATGTTTATGCCTCCCAGAAGAAAGGTCGGTTTGCAGGAGCAGAGCGCATCACAGACCTGGCCCTGTCATTGGTCCAGACTCGCAGCTATCGGCCGATCAGGGTGGGCGACACACCACGCCGACAGAGTCAGCCATGCACCGCGCCGCGTTAGTGCAAGCGATAGAGTCTCCAGCGGTCCGTTTCCCTGCAGGTTTTCACCGCCTTTTTGCCACGAACAGGTAGCATTTCTGTAAGAGTTCGTCAGACCAACAAGACAAGGTGTTTAGGGGCAACTTCATTTATAGTGATCGATACGCTGTCGTTCGTTTGATCTCAGATACGTATTACATTCCAATTTTTATTTCGCGTATAATAAATCCAGATATGATATGCGACTTTTTCGCGCATGAGCAGCTGAAGTAGAATCATACGTTGTTGTGGGGAGCATCCGTTGAGCCAGGCGCCCCAACTTATGATGCACAAACGCTGCCAAGACCCATGTAACCTCAACGGTGACCTCTAGGTCACGTAGGGTCACCGCCACGTTGGAAAGGTTCACCACTGTGCCGCCGAGGGTCCACCAGGGCGGAGGATAGGGCCTCTGGTGTCACGCGCTCTCTTGAGTGGGTCACAGCGGGGACCACAGGGGTACGAAGGGAGGCAAACGTTACACACTAATGTCGATCTTCCGATCCAAGACCAGTCTTGTTCTCGGAAACAAACGTACGATCTACGCACTTCAGATTTGCCTAGATCGTACGTGGATCGTTCGATGTAGATCGATATTTGATCGGAGATTTGATCGTAGATCGTTTGATTTGCGGCGAACAAATAGGCTCTTGTTAACAAGCATACGGTCCTCAGAGCAAGCGAAAGGAGCCCAGAACCAAAGTGGTGCGCCCTAAACGACCGGTGGGTTCCTCGGCAGGCTGACATATGGAGCCCAGGCACAGGGTACAGGGCCCTCTGAGCAAAGGGGAATTACCCAGACCCTGAATTAATACCCCTGTGCGACCAGGAGCACCCGGCCAGGATTAGCGGCAGGAGCATTGACAGAAGTACAATCTACGCGCTTTTGACTTGCGTCGTATAGGCTCGTAGACCAAAATTAGCATAGTCTGACCAACAGCATCCCGTGTATCAATGGTTTGATAATGGAGAGGCCAGCAAAGGCGGATTTTGCCGGCCTGGAATGCTTACAAGACACAATTTGAAACAAATGCACATCCATAACTCCGCTGTATGAAGCTAAATCACGTCCCCGAACGGCTGTCCCTGTCACTGGACGTCCCCGTTCTGAACGAGAATGTTCATGGCGGACAGTCACCGTAGTGCCCGCGAGCATGCGTCGTTGGCTCTGTGCCAGAAGCACCGGTGCGCAGGCGGTGGTCTCGGTTGTCGATGGAGGCCATAGTCAGCAGCACCGGGGGTTCCCTGGGATTCCCCGTGACGCCGCACAGCCGACGACAGGGCCGTCCGGATCGGGGCGCCGATGTCCGAGTGTCGCTCGTGATCGGGGAGTCTCCAGACGCATTGCCCTCATCGCATGGTCTCGGCCCTCTTACCAGAGCTCAGTGGGCGGTGGGAGAGGGCGGGGAGCCGGCGGGGTCTGCTTCTCACTACGCGACACTGATCAGATGGGTTCGTACCCCTTCCCCTCCCTTCATCCCTCCACCAGTACGGGGCCGCCACGGCCAGGGTGTTTTCTGGAGACGAGAAGGTCATCGGAGGTTAGAAGGTCAGAAGGCCCAGCCCACGTCGCGCCGGGCGGCATCTCCATCGGTTCGGCTGCCTTCGCCGTCGCATCCTGTCGAGGCCCTCGGTTGTCTCCGGGGGCCCGTGCCCCTCCGGAGCCCGCCGTCGCATCCTGTCGAGGCCCTCGGTTGTCTCCGGGGGCCCGTGCCCCTCCGGAGCTCGCCGTCGCATCCTGCCGAGGCCCTCGGTTGTCTCCGGGGGCCCGTGCCCCTCCGGAGCTCGCCGTCGCATCCTGTCGAGGCCCTCGGTTGTCTCCGGGGCCCGTGCCCCTCCGGAGCTCGTCGTCGCATCCTGCCGAGGCCCTCGGTTGTCTCCGGGGGCCCGTGCCCCTCCGGAGCCCGCCGTCGCATCAGGTCGAGGCCCTCGGTTGTCTCCGGGGGCCCGTGCCCCTCCGGAGCTCGCCGTCGCATCCTGCCGAGACCCTCGGTTGTCTCCGGGGCCCGTGCCCCTCCGGAGCTCGCCGTCGCATCAGGTCGAGGCCCTCGGGTGCATCCTCCAGATGCATCACCTTACACCTATCATAATTGAATGACATCTGCCACGGAAAACTCCAGTTCACTAGTTCATTTAAGTCAAGCTGAATCTGGTTCACCTGATCAGGATTTGTCGACAGCCCTGCCAATTTAATATCGTCAGGCAAAAAGTGCGAACAGCCTCTTGAAATAGCGCCTTCCCTGTAGCCTCCTGAAGGGGCCTCGAAGCGGCACCATTTGTGCGCACGTGCAGTGTTCACTTTAGCAGACAGGTGCTGTGGCCAGATAGTGGCCGGTTCTTCTCCAGGAAATGATCCGTTTTTGAACCAAAACAGGATGCAAAATCGATGTACTGGGAAAAAACATTACTAGTAAATACAAACGTCCATCTGCTGTTCTGTGCCCATTCTCAAGAGATGGGCTCTTCATGATAAGGACAGCTCGAAATGTTGAGTGCTCCTAATGCGCTCATTGCTAATCACTTCAGCTTCGTTTAATCAGTGCCCCCAGCTATGTCGCAGGTCGTTAACCCAACGCAAGAACTTTGAGTTCATGATACCGAAATACCGGTAGTGAAAGGAGCTTTTATCTTATATCAAGTCGAAATTATGATCGCAAAGTAAAGTAAACAAAATTTGTCAAAGTATGTGTCCCAAGAATGGACAAGGCTCATGGCTTCGGCCAACCGAATGAAATGCGCAAAGCCCTACCCGTGCTAACTACTATTCAGCAAGTGATCCGTATCTAAGTGTGACTGACAGCTAGCCGTAATTAATTTCTCTAAGATCATGCATGCGAGTGAGTAAAGACTAATAGAACTGTATTTGCTGACACTTTTTTGCTCACTTCTTAAATATTGGGATCGCATTGGCATTGCGCCACTGCTCGGGTATTTCTGAGAAACTCAGGGACTTGTTCAGTATTAACAAAAGAGAACAAGCTTAAGCACTACCGCACTCATTCAGCACTCTACCATACATCTGGTCAGGTCCGACAGTCTTATCAACCCTGATTTCCTTCAGGCTATCCCTAGCCATACAAAACCACTGGTAATGATGATCGCCTTGGAGATGGTGGGCATGCGGTCAAAGTTCTGTTTAACACTGCGATCACGTGGTGTGATTCAAAACCCCGCTGATAGATGGCAGGAGGAGTGGAAGCCTCTTCATGGGGACGGTCTGCGAGCAGGCGCGCGTTCTACCAACGCCAGCCCGTCTCTTCACGGACACCATGCTGCCATCTGGTGGTCGGTTACGAGGCTGTGATTCATTATCCGTGGCAGCGCTGACCCTGCAGAGGGCGCGCGTTGTGATGGAGTCTGGCCGCACTTAAACACCGACAAAAACCCCTCTGCCCAACATGCTGGAGGCGAGTTGTGTGGTAAGCTGAAGTGAATAAACTCCGACGGGGGCCTCCCGTCTCTACGTCAGGTCTTGCCGTCGCCACGTCGTGGCTTAACTCCCGTCGACGCCGCGGCGGGTCTGTCCGCTCTTGAGGTGTTCTGCTTTTGCGATCAGTACTCTCCTTCCGCTCTTGAAGGGTTCGACGATCGCAATCAGTACACTCCTTCCGTTCTTGGTGTCGACGATCGCGACCAGTACACTCCTTCCGCGCTTGAAATGTTCTGCTTTTGCGATCAGTACACTCCCTCCGCTCTGGAAATGTTCGACGATCGCGATCAGTACACTCCTTCCGCTCTGGAAATGTTCTGCTTTTACAATCAGTACACCCCTTCCGCTCTTGAACTGTTCGACTATCGCGATCAGTACGCTTCTTCCGCTTTGGAAATGTTCTGCTCTCGCGACTAGTACGCCATTTCCGCTCTCAGCAACTCCGATCATGATCTCATTGCTAAGCAGCGCGTGCATGATGACGATTGCTGTGTGCCCGGCGACCTTGCTGCAAAAAAACCTGTTAGCACTGGACTGCCGAGTTCCAACCTTTGCTGGCGCAGAAGTGGCAGTCGAAGAAGAGGGCAAAGAAAAGTTATAAGGAATCCGGATATCAATGTCTGGTTGAAACATATCGTTTACAACCACACGTAAATAAGTTTTTCAGTGTGGCTACGGATCCATGTGTTACTATTGCAATTTAGCACAACGTCATGGAAAATAAACGTCAAACATTCGGGCAATACCTCGCCACTCTCAGGCCGGATGGCGTGGCGGGGAAGGGGATAATTATGTAAACATCAGATTTTCAAAATGTCTGAGACTGCTCCATCCAGCCTTTTGTCCAAATATTATTAAAAACGACGGTACAAATGAAGTCATACACCCTGTGCCGGTCAGTCATCTAAAGTTTTGCATGCTTACAGATTTCATTTTTGGATAGACACGATCCTTCCAAAGCAATATTTTCCTCCATTTATACCGTCCCAGGGGCTCATGCAATATTTTATTTGGGGGGGGGGGGGGCGGACATGACTCTTTTTTCATCTGAAACCCCAATCAAACGTGGCTGGTGTGGGCGGTTAGTTGTATCGCGTGGAACAACATTGCGCGTCCCCAATCCAGTTCTTTGAAAGTGCCGATCCTCCACCTTTAGTGTTGACAATTGTTTGTGCAGAGATTTACACACACACACACACACACACACACACACACACATATATATATATATATATATATATATATATATATATATATATATATAACCAATTTGATAGGATTAAATGGGTGCACGCGAACCCAGGGGCCACTATGGGCATTCGTAGCCGCACCGTTCAGCCGTTCACAAAGCGGCCCTGCGTTTCGTTTTGGCGTCGTCATCTGTGGAGCAGACTTCCTGAAATTGCGTCATTGTTTGCCAGGTTGGCCAAATGACCCACTGAAGCCCCCCCCCCTTCCCCCCTCCCCGGTGATGAGGTGATGCAAGCACGTGCCAGTGGCCCTGCGGAAGCCGTGGCCTAAGCCACCTCGTCCGAAGCTCGAAGCTGTCGCCATAGCTTGGGGCGAGGCAACAGCCGATGGTCGATGACGCCGAGTTTTAACTTCAGGAGGGGTCATCTCCCACCCCCTGGCTGCACCCTACCGATAGCACTGGGCAATGACGTACGTCCTGTGTACCATACGAGGAGTAGAATTGGTGTCACAATGCATTGTGTAACGTTGCGGTTGCGGCAATGCAAACCTGCACAGTGCTTCGTTGAACAAACTTGAGTTGACTGGATTCGATCTTATTTCAAATGATTGGCGCCTACAGAGAAGTACGAACTGCAGCAAGTGGATCGCACACGCCTATTTCATTTGGCATCCCGGTTTTCAGAATTTTATTTATACACCTCGATAATTCTCCAAGGCTTTGGCGTCAACACGGACTCCGTGGGTGTGGGGACAGTAATACCTGTTGGTCTTTTAATTTAGACAGCCTTACGGCGGAAAACGAGACACAGAAATTGCCCATGTTTGTAGCTTGTTACGGTCTAGAAATCTTTTGGAAACACAACTTATCATGTAGACATGAATGGACCCAGCTTTCTTTAGAGTTCCAATCTCTCTAAAATGTTCTGCTGTGGATTAGATTTAACGTTTTCATTTCCCTACCTCAGGTACGAGTGACGGCTCCCAAGCGGACAAGGCGCCAGTTAAGTCAGGGAAGCAAAATGGTCGCCGTATTTGGAGCTCCCATAATTCAGATAACTGCTAAACAACTACCTGACATTTGTTAGGACGATTGCGGACCGCGCAATCCAACGTTAGCTTGAGTCTCACACGAAAATCCAGCAGAACCCGCCGGGCACGGCTAAACCGCGCGCCTCGACACTCACCCGCGGGAGCCTCTGGCCCTGCCCCTCTCCCCCCCCCCCCCTCACACACAGCAGCTTGTTGGGACTATTCGCCGGAACACCTGAGCAGCTGTGCAGGGGCCTCTGTGTCCGGGGTTCACTTTCACCAGCCGGCGCTGGTCGTCGGGCGGCGGCGGGCGGCCGCTCCATGCCATGCTGTGCCGCCGGGCACGGGCGACCCTACCACCACCGTGACCCACATCTACGGCGAGTTCCACTTTCCTCACAACTGGCAGTGCCTCGGCGAGCGAGGCGCGTGGCGCTTGTGACAGGGCTCCTCCGTTGCGCAGAACGGCCGCGCTGTGGTGACGCGGCGCTATGAGGAGAGACGCGAGGACTTGCGCCGATTTGTGATTTCTGCGCGAGGGAGCAGAAGACTGTCTCTCCTGCCCGGCCAACCGGTCCCCAGAATGAAACCGTTTTGCTTCCTGCTCTTTGCAACGACGGTGAGTTGACGACGGGACCGTTATTGGAACTGCGGTGCGTTGACGAGGGCATTGTGTTGACCTGGTGACGACTTCGGCTGAGTAACTGCGGCAGTCCTGTCCCCACGCTGGTCGTCTACTGGGCGACTGTGTTACGTCGACGAGCACGCGCGACAAACGTCTCTCTGAGTTCACATCACGTGTTGCCAGGCAACGGTCAGCAGCAATTCAGGGATCGTATGACCGCGTAACACGGGTCTCATGGTATTCTGCGTGTTGCGGCGCATCCTTATACCCTGGTGAAATGTCAGAGGACTCTAAATCTCCAACCCTCATTACGTGCGTATTTCTGTCTTGACATGAGTGGTGCCAAGACAAGATCTGTGAGTCTACTGCCCCGGCACTGAAATATGACATCATCAGCCATTGTTCATGATCGAACAAGCGCCCGGTAATTACAAGCCAAAATATCATGCCTGAATGGCCTATGTTGATCTGCTAGCACTTGGTAGCATATCCCTAATTCATATCTGGCAGCAATGCCGGGTGATCCACAGTGGAACACTGAGTGCAGAGGGCGCCCACAACCTACGGCGCTCACGACCCACTACTCCCACGACCCACGGCGCCTATGACCCACGACGCCCATGACCCGCGGCACCCATGACCCACGGCGCCCACGATCCTGGATCCAAGGTCCTGTCATCATTCTGGATCCTTCCAGATCGACACGGCTAGCGCTAAAAGCAAACGTTGTAGCTGGGCCAACGCCGCACGGGGTTCTCAAATATTGACAGTCACACCTACATCATGCCGCACAATATACGCGTGTCCCCGATTTGAGAGCCCCGCACGTCTTGTGCAGAAACTTTCGCACCGCCTCCCGTAACGTTCTCGGGTCGCTTCGGCTTTCATGCAGCCTGCAGCAGCCGATTGGTGACTGATGAGATGACATGCACCAGCCGCTTGGTGATTGGTGAGTTGGCATGTACTCGGTGAAGCGAAGCCTTATCTAGCTGCGTGAGTCAGCCGGGCTTCATGAGGGTGCGGCCGGACTTGCGGCGCGTTGTCATCACAGCGTGCTTTGTTTGGTCAGTGATGTGGGTGGTCTACGAGCGTGCTTAACTGGTCAAGAGGGCACCGGATGGTTGTACCAAGCCCCAAGGTGTCCCAGGAGCGCGGTAGAAGTGGTGGGCTCTTCCCAGGTCACTTTTGACCGCTTTTTGCAAATCGTCTTGATGGCTTTCTCCGTTTTCAAGCATTTCTGCGCAAGGCTTCTAAACGTTGCTTGCTTGTTTTCTTTTATCCAGTTATAGCCACTCGCGTCTGATAAAAGTGCCAACATATTGAAAGGGTTCATTGGCTAGAAGCAGTCGTCTGTTGGAAAATAACACATGGGCTGCCCGTTTCTACTCAGAAGGGTGGGACAGGGAGGAGGATGCATTCGTTAAAGCTCAACATGAATGCACGGTAAGGCACGGGGAGAGTTGACTTGAGATGACCATTCGTAACCCAATTACTATTTCCAAATCCCATTATTAGCCCCAGTTCCCAATTCAAGACACATTTTTTTCAAACCCTGTTTACGGGTAACCAAGTGTGTCCCCTCCTCCCTGACCCCAGCGACACAAAGAACCCTACGTTAACACAAAGAACCCTTCGTTAACTCCAGAACCCTGCATTAACAACGGAACCCTTCCTTTACACCAGAACCTCACGTTAACACCAGCAATTCTATAAGAGCGGATTCCAGCATTCCCTGCTAAGCACTGGAAAACAAGCGTAAAAGGTAACACATGACAAACGTTAAGCGTCCATAAAATAGTATTAAAGTCGGTTGAACGTGGTCCCAGCTAATGCCAGGCAACTACTGCTCTCTGATTGCACTGGCACAGGGCCAATCAACGACGCATACCATCCGCACTAGTAAAGGATGTCAACGGCACAGATCGGAGGGGTGTCGGTTGGTCCCATCGTCTTGCGTGCCTCGCCCTAGACCTCCATGGAGTCCACCCAGCAGCGGCTGAACAGTGTTTGTTGCGGGGTGGCACTCAAGGATAGCGTCATTGATTGGGGTGACGTTGTGGCTTTACGAGATTGGGAATGGGGCGAGTCAGTTGATTATGGCTATGATGTGAGTTGACATTTATCGTGAGAGGTCATGATTATTGGTGGGTATGCAGGGACGCACTTACCGTGTGTAATCGCTGTCATGGATTGTGACAATTGATAGATGTTTGAAACGTGTCGTCATAAAACAAGACCGAAGTAAAACGTCTTAACTTAGGCTGAATCATATACACTGACTATCATTGCTCGATTTGGTCGTTTTGTAATGTTCCCAGGCTTTTAAATTTCACAAGTAGCGCGGGGAACACCAAAAATAGATCATGTCATACCTTAGGGCATAAATATGACATTGTAAGTTATATAGAATTTCTATTTGAAAGTGCTGTCCAATAACAGCATCTTGCCTTCTTTATTCTGTGTGGTCTGCTTTGACTTAAGATCATTCATGGAGAGGGGCTGATAGCTGGTTGGTTACAAATTTATATAAACTATATCCATGATAACGCTTTAGGTTAACAATGGGCATCACAATCATTCATGTGAACAATATGCATCATAGTAATTTACAAACGATAAACACAGGCATGGTGCATGACGATGTTCATCACCTCGAAAATTTTATTTCGTTCAAAAGATTTTTGAAAGGCTGTTCGCAACTGGTTGGCGACAGACAACATCGTTCTCATTCGAATACCTCATTTCTACAGCACATCTAATTTATTAACCGGAAATTCATAGCGGACTCACAGCAGCAGTCGACAAGTATGCAGACATTGGAGAATTAGTGATAACAAAGGACCTGAGAATGCCGCATCGAGAACATGAGAGCGCTCTTGCGCGCTTGGAAACACTGACCCGCCGGCGTTCCCGCTCTTGCCCGCATCAAGCAAACATGTCTCAGATCAGTGAAGATCAACGACATAGTAAATAGAACGGCGACCTCGAAAAGGTCAGGAGGTCGGCTGCGCACCCCCGACGAGGCCTGATCCATGCTCACGCGACTAGAGGACATTTGCGACTCCCACCAGCCACTGCTGACGTCATCTAAACCCAGCTATGGACTCAGCTGGGGCCGCCGGCCACAAGACCACCTGCACGAGCCCGCAATACGGCACTAACGCGGCGGGTGAAAGGGCGAATACAGCGGCAGATTAGGTCAGCAGAGGTATTGGGGCCTTGGCATAGCCTCTGGCTGCACAGAGGTCTTGCCGCTTGTTGTGGTCATGGCCTTTGTGGCTCCTTTCGCAAAGTGACATTATATCAGCTCAGTTTTTCCCCTGTACACATTCGCGAGTTACTCGAGCGTCTCAATAAAAAAGTGCAGTTCATCGCTTATTACACAACGGTAATGTACTGTAGATACCAGAGGTTTACATGGTTAGTACGATGCAACAAACGGGCGCATGGTGTTTTCTTTTTTTGTGAAACTCCACTATTTGACTTGATGTAAGGGAGGTTTTCGTCAAGGGTGTTTGCCGCGTAGAGTGTGTGCCGATCACCAGCCTTTCATTGCCTATGAGTATTTGCCTTAGACATATTGCTGGTCTTAAAACAGAGCGGATCGATGAGGCCTCGAACCCCAGACCTACCGGTCGAAGCGCTCTTACCCTGAAGAGCCGCTCCAAGACCGCTGTGGATGGCGCCCGGACGTCACCGCTGGGGGGGGGGGGGGAGGAGGGGGAGGGGAGGGAGCATTCGAGTGATCCCCTTACCACCCTGCGATGATCATAGTGTTGCGGTGGCTTGGCGCTCCAAAATCCTCAGTTTGGCCACAGTTCGGCCTCGGTTCGACCTCAGTTCGGACTTGGTTCGACCTCATCAGTTCGGCCTCTCACCCCAAAGGTATCGGCCGACCGGCATCGACCGACCACACGGCATCGACCGACCACACGGCATCGACCGCTGACGATCACCTGCCTGGAGCACACCGGAAATCCCCCTCGCCCCCCCCCCCCCCCACACGTCTGAACCGTCTACACCACGACGTTCGTCCTGGTGGTTTGTGGTATATATTATGCAAATTTATTCCTCCCACGCACTGCAGGGAGGTCGCAAACACAATGCCACGTGTTTTCGAGTCTCTGCAGGGTGGAAGAAAGCGGGCAAAACATGCGCAGAGGGGCAGAGTGGTGGTGTTTTATGACCGCCGAGGGTAGCTTGATGGTACGACCACGAATTAAGACGCACATGGCTCGGGTCAAGGCTGCTCCAGATGATCCTGTGACGTGATGTGCGTTGAAATATCTGCAGTATGTATATATGTATACATGCACATATGTATATATACATATATATATATATATATATCTCTCTCTCTCTCTCTCTCTCTCTCTCTCTCTCTCTCTCTCTCTCTCTCTCTCTCTCTCTCTCTCTCTCTCTCTCTCTCTCTCTTCTCTCTCTCTCTCTCTCTCTCTCTCTCTCTCTCTCTCTCTCTCCTCTCTCTCTCTCTCTCTCTCTCTCTCTCTCTCTCTCTCTCTCTCTCTTCTTCTCAATATCTAAGTGCATCTATATATGTCTAAAATAAACTAGAAATACAAGAAAAATACGTTAAAATGCGGCAAACTAAAACTCGCTGTACCTGAACTTGTTTCCACGCTCAATAGGGCGGCTTTCCTAGTAAAATGTTTTTCAGTGGTCGAGTTCTCGCACGCACCAGACTAGAAGAACAGCACTAACATTGTCCAACGCATGATGTGCTTATGATGGTTGTGAAGGATGAACGATCAAACTTAGCTGACAACCTGCCGTTCCATAAAACTATCACGCATGCCATGGCGAATTTTCATCCACGATCGCACCAAGACCCGAGACGCGTCACTGCCACACACACAAGTAACCATTGTAACTGGTCGTCGATGATCGCACCAAAAATTAACACGTCTGGTCGCAAATCGACCAATTATTGGTTTTTGGTTATTGGTGACGGTAGGCCCAGTGCCTCACAACGTGGAACGGGGCCAGTTTTGACCTGATTTATCAAACGCCGTGAGACATTCCGGGCAGGACAACCATCCCACTTCCAGCACCAACCGTGCGCTTGCGTGAACGGAGTCCGGGGCGGGACAGCGGGCACCACAATCCAGGCGCACCTCGCTGAGGTGACCGCAACCCCAGCCAGAGCCTTCCCGCGGCTGAACAGGTCTTCCGATGAAGGTCGATGGCCCATAATCCGCGCGGGCGTCGCCCCATCGGCCCTGGACCGTTCGCACACCGGCTTGTTCCCACGCCGCACGTCCTGGCGTTTATATCGCGGTTCTCTCCGACGGGAGGGATGGTGTGCATGGATCCGTTGCTGGTGCACCCGTAAGGTTTCGTTGCGACGGACGTCGGACTCCGCGCGGAGGTCTGGGGCAGATGCACCATTAAAAGCAACTAGCACGTTCAGATAAGAAAACCGCCTCATGCCCTTTCGAAATGGCTTGATCATGGCGTCTGTGTCGTTGACCTCTATTGAGATAAAATCACGGTTTCTTAACGAATGATGGGGAGAAGCATGTCAGATTATGGCAATCTTTGAATATAGCTTTGTAGCAGAGTGATTTAGAGTGGGTATTCGAGAGCGTGAACGGACACTGCTCGACTCGACAGAGCTGCCGGCGACATCGATACGCGACATTATTGGCGCATCGACGTCATATGGACGGTTTGCAGTATGGATCGTGAGTCATTTGGAGAGAAGCCAACATGTCCTGTTTGAAACAGAGGCCTACAATGGTCGTAGCCACTCAGCTTGGGGTGCACATTTTCATTAAGATTTAGCAGAACCCTCAGAATTTTTACGGTCAACGATGCCAGCTTGGGCACTTGCGGACGGACTGGCGGGTCACTCATGATGGCTGGCCGACGTTGACTGAGCGTGACTGCCTGAGACTGAGACTGAGGCTGAGCGTGACTGGCTAAAGCCCTCATCCCAGCCCCGGCCACTCGAGAGGTACCCTCCACGGCGGGGCTGTAGCGCGCTCCAACGGGAGAAATCGAGATCCAGGTCGCCTCGCGATAACTCTCCGCCGGTCCTTGGTCTCCTCCGGCGGCTCCTGTGGAGATGAAGTCGGGATACCGCCGGCCGCGGTCTCCTCCGGCGGCTCCTGTGGAGATGAAGTCGGGATCCGCCGGTCTTGGTCTCCTCCGGCGGCTCCTGTGGAGATGAAGTCGGGATACGCCGGCCGCGGTCTCCTCCGGCGGCTCCTGTGGAGATGAAGTCGGGATACGCCGGCCGCGGTCTCCTCCGGCGGCTCCTGTGGAGATGAAGTCGGGATACGCCGGCCTTGGTCTCCTCCGGCGGCTCCCGTGGAGATGAAGTCGGGTCGCCGGCCGGGTCTCCTCCGGCGGCTCCTGTGGAGATGAAGTCGGGATCCGCCGGTCTTGGTCTCCTCCGGCGGCTCCTGTGGAGATGAAGTCGGGATCCGCCGGTCTTGGTCTCCTCCGGCGGCTCCTGTGGAGATGAAGTCGGGATTCGCCGGCCTTGGTCCCCTCCGGCGGCTCCTGTGGAGATGAAGTCGGGATACGCCGGCCTTGGTCCCCTCCGGCGGCTCCTGTGGAGATGAAGTCGGATTCGCCGGCCTTGGTCCCCTCCGGCGGCTCCTGTGGAGATGAAGTCGGGATACGCCGGCCTTGGTCCCCTCCGGCGGCTCCTGTGGAGATGAAGTCGCGATTCGCCGGCCTTGGTCCCCTCCGGCGGCTCCTGTGGAGATGAAGTCGGGATACGCCGGCCTTGGTCCCCTCCGGCGGCTCCTGTGGAGATGAAGTCGCGATTCGCCGGCCTTGGTCTCCTCCGGCGGCTCCTGTGGAGATGAAGTCGGGATCCGCCGGTCTTGGTCTCCTCCGGCGGCTCCTGTGGAGATGAAGTCGGGATCCGCCGGTCTTGGTCTCCTCCGGCGGCTCCTGTGGAGATGAAGTCGGGATTCGCCGGCCGTTGGTCTCCTCTGGTGGCTCCGTGTGGGGATGACGTCGGGTTCGCCGGCCGCGGTCTCCTCCGGTGGCTCCTGTGGAGATGAAGTCGAGATCCGCCGGCGTGGTCTCCTCCGGTGGTTCCTGCGGAAGATGAAGTCGGGATTCGCCGGCCCTGGTCTCCTCTGGTGGCTCGTGTGGGGATGACGTCGGGATTCGCCGGCCGCGGTCTCCTCCGGTGGCTCCTGTGGAGATGAAGTCGGGATCCACCGGCCACTTTCTCCTCCGGTCGTTCCTGTGGAGATGAAGTCGGGGTGGAAGACTGCGACCCCGCGCGTTGTTCAAGGCGCCTACCACCAGGCTCGTGGCAAGAATTTTTCTCAAGGCGCGTGGGTGTTGGCTGGCTGTTAAGTTTTCTTCGAACGCCCGCGAATTTGAACCGAATTCCTGCGAGATCGCCCAGTATGCAATGCCTCAGGGCGCGCCGTGGCCGCTGTGTCTCTCCTTGGAACATCCTCGTCCACGCTATGATGTGATTACGAACGTGACGCAACGTGCGATGATGATGATAATTTTCCCAGTGTTGAAGAACCATGACACCCAATTTTTGCGGTCCCGCTCGGTTTGCGTGAGGTCATAAAGCCTTTGGGCGCTTGCAGAGCTCATTGAGATAGAATCCTAGTGCTGGCTTTTATGTGATGTGATCTTACCCAAAATAATCTTCCGAAAGTGGCATCGCCGCCAATTCTAATTCTGTAGCAGCACGCGACCCGGCCTTAAAGTTTGAAAATGTTGAGATTTTAGGCTTTTTGTTTACATGCAGTGTCTTAAGCCAAAGGTGTCACCTTATCCACAAAAAACTTTGGCAGACCGTTCCCTCACCCACCCCCACGACCTATGCTTACGAAAATTAAATCCAATCAAGTCCGTCTACGCTTCATGAACAGCTCACGAAGCTGACGTCACGCCTCAGGGCGCCGTCACACCTCGTGACCGCAGCTCGCCGACGCTCCGCAGCCGTCTGTCGCGCCGCGCCGGCTCGATAACCGAGCTGTTTTCCGGCCACCTACGCACGTAAGCGCCGGAATCGACGGCGACAGCGAAGCGTGTCAAGTCACAGTACAGCGCTTTCTCTTGTGATCTAGGGCGGCGGCGCGCCGACTCGCGGGCCGGCCGGCGGGCGGGCATGGGCGTGGGTAATAGGACGTTCGTTCCTTCCGCGCGGCCCGAATACGCCGGCGCGGCGGTAGTCAGCGCACGTGGTGCCCATGGTTGGTGGTGGTGTACGTGGTGCCCATGGTTGGTGGTGGTGCACGTGTTTCTCTGGTTGGTGGTGGTGCACGTGGTGCCCATGGTTGGTGGTGGTGCACGTGGTGCTCTGGTTGGTGGTGGTGCACGTGGCACGTGATGCCTCTGGCACGTGGTACGAGTGCTGCCCCTGGTTGGCGGAGGTACACGTGGCACGTGATGCCCCTGGCACGTGGTGCACGTGTTGTCTTTTGTTGGTGACGTCCGATCAGCGCCAGAGGTGTTTTTGGTCGGTTACGCTGGTGCTCGTGCGGCGGCGGTAGCGCATTTGGCTTTTCGCTCAGTTCTATGAAATGGCAGTCGCTGTTCTTGGATGGAGGCGCCTGCCAGGAATAGCCAGACATGCCATCATTATCAATGTCAGGAGTGCCAGCACGATCATCCCCGCATGAAAACATGATAGATTAAAGGGCGTATTCACCTTTGATGACATTGAAGCAAGCATCAGAAACAAGCTTACATGTAACTTTGGTATACTTTTTAAGTAGAAAAGACTGCTTAGACAGGACAGTTCCCTGTTGAGTAAAAATGCCCCTCAATGCGTCATGGTTTGATTATCGCACCTTGCACAGCGTTGATTGAGAGCCAGTTGATGGCCGTTTTATGTGGGACTGGCAGGATTTGAATGGCGTTCTCATGACGTCATGGATGCCAAGGTGACTTTGAAATGCTCTCTCTGATATATCTTTCCCCTTTTTGGTGGGCGTGTAGCTCAGAAACTCGAGCAGCTTAGATCGTAAGAAGGGCAGGATTGTGAACAACACCGAAAGGTCTTCAAGATGGCTGTTTCAGTTCAAAACCGCACAAAAATGTGGAACGCTCCGTTTAAAGGAATTGAGGTTGTTACCAATATCACCAGTGGTCAGGCGTTGGCTACCAATCTTGGCTACCAATATCGCACGAATCAGGCGCAGCTGCATCTCAGCAGTTGTAAACAAAGCGTGCTTCCGAGCAATAGCGATTGCTCTAAACCAGAGCAGCAAATCTTTCACAACGAGGAAGTGCTGGTCAGAGGTCATAGCCTTCGTTTCATCTCACAAAGAAGGACTGAAGCCTCTGTACATCGGTGCAACCGACTGTGCGCAACACTTAGCACCATCACCTTCTGCAATGTTGACCACCATACCTCCTGAGATGCTGCGGCGCGTCAGGTCCCGCCTGCTGCGCATCGCTGTCGCCTGTGGTCACCGCGCTGGGTTCAGTGGGACGCTCATGACCAGTTTACCTGCTGGTGCCGGCGACCGCTGCTCCGGGCGAGCCCAGAACGGGGCAGCCCAGGCGGCGGCCTTCCGTATCGCCGCACGGAATCTCTCCCGACTGGAGGTGCCCCGGCTGATTCGCCAGCTGACTGGGAACAAAGCCGGCCGGTCTGCGCCACGGTTGGGTTTCGCGCTGGAGGGCGGGGGGGGGGGGGGGGGGGGGGAGCGGGTACGCAGTTGTGGAAGCGCGCAGGTGTAAGTGCTCCCGTGGAATGTTGTTATTCCCCTGCGTGAGAAGTGCCCGTGAGCTCCTCGCCAGCGGCGGATGTAGGATACATGATAGGGCGGCGTCTCGAGCTGGCATCCTTCCACCAACTATGCATATTAGCCACGGCAAACATGTATCACCGGCGAGCACGTCCAGGTGCTCCGGTCGTTGCTGCCATCTGTGGGCGAGACTCCGCCAGCCATGGGTGAATGGTCCACCGCCGCCCCTGCTTTCCGACCCTGGACCCGCACCTGGCGCCCCCGAAAAGGGTATTTACACCGCGGTTTGTCCATGGCGATCCCTAGGCTTTTACCTTTAAAGCCGCGGTCCAGACCAGGCGGGTGAAATGTTCCTCTGGAATGCGGCTGCGGGGCAAATAGCGTAACAGTGGGCCCGGTGGGGAGAGAGCGATGGGGAAGTCCCTGGCATTGGGGGAGTGCCGTCTGCGGGCCCACGACGGCGGAGCTCCGGTCACCTGGCAGACCGGAGGAAAGCATCCAAGGAAAGCGACATGTCTCACGCCTCAACCGACTAAGGGATATATAAATAAATATAATATATATCTAGAATATATATTTATAATATAAATGCAATAATATATATGCATAGATCTCTCTCTCTCTCCTCTCTCTCTCTCTCTCTCCCTTCTCTCTCTCTCTCTCTCTCTCTCTCTCTCTCTCTCTCTCTCTCTCTCTCTCTCTCTCTCTCTCTCTCACTCACTCTCTCTCTGTATGCATGTATGGTAGTGACATATTTCTTTATTACGATACTTCAGTTAATTGAGCAGATTGCGTAGATCGTGAAAATCGTGATCGTGATCGTGCTCGTGATCGGGCAGCACTAATTAACAGACGAAGTAGCTAACAATACTAGGTACGGATAGGACTCCACGATGATACTCCAAGCACGAAAGTTTGCGGTTTTATCGACGCCCGCGTGGCATCGGCGTTCGTAAACACCATTTCAGGATTGTCGGATGTGAGAGCAGCGACTTAGCCAGCAGCCCATGTCATTCAGCCTCACAATCTAGCACGCCGACTGCCGCAAGCGACGAGCTAACAATAAACCGGTGGCAAGGGCGGCCATTTGGCCTCGCGGCTTCGCAAACTGGTTGCCGTGGTTACGGGCACCAAACAAACAGCTGAGCCTCGGCTCATATTTGGGACGTTTCTCACACCGTGGCTGTCGCCGGCCCGTTTAGGGGAGTTGGAAAGACTTTATCACCAGAACATGCTACTGGATCCTCCGAAGCTGGGGGGGGGGGGGGGGGGGGGGGGCGTTCTTTGCACTTCGGTTTGTGTCATGTGGATGAACACGTCGACACAGTTTAAGCCCGCTTTATTTTAAGTCCTTTAGATGTCATCATCTGGCGCATAATCTGTCATAGTCTCGTGCCATGGTATTACAAATGTCGGTGCATTGAAACACATATTATCCCCCTTCAGCTTCACCTGCCATTTTTTTAACGACTTCCTTTATCCTTGTTTTCCTTTGGGACTTGAGAATAAGACAGCTTGCTGCTCATCACATATCAACATACAAATAATCGAATAACAAGATATTGCAATATCCGCCACATGTACAGACATTTGTCAAGTATTCTAGCAGACAGTTGAGGGACAGCATCTTTCCAGTGCTTTGTTTTAGCTTCATTTGCGTCACAAGCTCACTGCTGAAACAGCCTGCAACACCACGTTACCATACTGGCTCCCCTGCACGCGGCATCGAACGCCTGCAACGGCAGCAGCCGTTTTGGCGGGAGTTTTCTCTCACGACTCCCGCCAAATCACTTGCCGACATGCAGCCGCCCGGCCGGCGGTGCACTGTGGAGGTCAGGCTGGGGCGGATTAACCGGGTTAGGCGGCGAATGGGAAGCTGCGTGATGGTTGAGGAGGCCACCGTCCTCCCCTGGCGCTGCTGCTGGACCGCGCCTCCACCGCTGGCTGGTGTCCGTTCTCGGCTTACTTGTGGGACAATCCAAGACTGGATTATCCATGGTGGGATTATCCACAAAGGGATTTCCGCAGTGGGATGATCCACGGTGGGATTATCCACAATGAGATTATCCGTAGTGGGATGATCCACGGTGGCGTCATCCGCAGTGGGGTGATCCACGGTGAAATTATCCACGATGGGATTATCCACAGTGGGATTATCCACGGTGGCGTTATCCGCAGTGGGGTGATCCACGATGACATTATCCACGATGGGATTATCCACAGTGAGATGATCCACGGTGGCGTTATCCGCAGTGGGATGATCCACGGTGGGATTACCCACGATGGGATTATCCACCACAGTGTGCGGCACGGACCGGTCGCCGTCCTTTGGCTGGTATTAGCAGACTGGTCTGCTATCCTCTGACTGGTGATATCATGGGGTGCGTGAACACGCGGCGTCAGAGTTTCGGAACTTGAACTTCGTTGCGTGCAGAGTTACAGCGATGGCCGGCATAGTAGAATTTTGCTTCCGTTCGCCTCCGTTGTCTCGTGACTTCCATCTTGAAGCATACCGATTGGCGTACACATCTGTGCATTGCTGCCTTTATATTTGATGAGTGCGAACGTAGCATGCGTCTGGCAGGAACGCACACATTATAACCGTCCGCTATGGCTTTGGTTGGCTTACGGTTCGCTATGGCAAAGCCGTTCGAGCGTAGTTCAAGTCTGCTTTCCTGAGCTGCGCACAAATGATGTTGTCTTGCTGTGACATAGAATGCGCAATAAAACCGCCGTGCAATGAAACATTGGTTTCCGGTCACGAGTTGGGGCATGGAGTGGGAAGTGTTTCGGCGTGGGCCTTGTGAGATCATTTTAGCGGTAATTTCCATTTTTGGCGACTTCAAACGTCATGTTACAGATTTCGCAATTGTTTTGTTCATCGAACGCCAGCAGCTGAAGGTGTTCTCGATCGCATATTACCACATTAGCCCTCCAGACTCTCGTCTTCTTCCTGTGAAGAAGACGAGAAAGAGGAAGTGGAGACGGCGAAGAAGAAGAGTTCTCCCCGCTCTCGGTTTATAGGCCACAATCCGCAACCTAGAGCAGTGGGCTTGTCAAGCCCGCAGTTTCCACGAAGCACACTGCACTTTCCTCAGAGCCCTCTTATTGTTTCCGCGTTTCATAATGAACGAAGGAAAACCAGCCTTAACGGGTCTCTTTCTGCCTCTCCCCCCACCCCCCACCCCTGCACGACTCTGACTGTTATATACGGACGAAGTGGAGGGGGTAGCTGTCTCACTACATGTTAGCAGACAGTGGTCTGCTCACCACTGTCCTCCTAGCAGTCTCTGAGGACCAACGCTAGGATCCCTAGTGCTTATCACGAGGATTTTGTCAGAAGGCTGGGCCTTGCACAAGAGACCTTGCAAAGATTAGGAATGCCTCGCTATTGCCATGGTTAGCTGCATGGGTAATATGGCAACGAATGGCTGTTTTGCTTTTGCGGAATTATTCTACTCTGCTGTAGTAAAATCGACATTTGTGCCGCTCGATTTCGTAGTGACCAGAAGAACACTCTAGGCGCACATTGCACACTATCTCCGTTTGCCAGGCTGTCCTGCCTGCATTTTGACACGTCACGAAAACGCCGCCGATCACCTAGGCGTCATTGTGCCCGGTGGCCATTGCGCGATGGGATTATCAACAGGATTATCCATATGAGTATACACGGGATTATCTCCGAGGTTGTCCACGGAGCTATCATTACCAGGTTTTCCAATGGACGATCCATGAGAATATCATGAGCTTATACATGACATTGTCCATGAGATTGTGCTCTGGATTATCCACACGATTATCCATGGGATTATCCATGGGATTATCCAAGTGATCATGCATGGAAATGTGACCGCGGGACTATTCACGGGACTTCCACGGGATTATCCACGAATTATCCACGTTTTTGCGCGGCACCAACCTATGCGGCTCACCGGCTAGCATATTCGCCAGCTAGCATCTTCACCACTTTCCGTGCAGCGTACGTAGTGCCACCAGCGTCGCCGCCGAGCTCTTACCAGCGGCGACGGCTGTGTTACAGTCATTGCCAAGTGATCACTCAATGTCACTGAACGTGTGTTATGTTAAAACATGCTTGGACTTTTTGGCTAACTTGCACTGCCTTATGAATGTAATTATTGTGAACGTATTAATTGGAACAGCGTTACGAGCAGCATTAATTCAAGAATGTTTCAGTTTGGCGCCACGTTGTGCCTGTTAAAATGGCGCAAAGCTACTGGGCTGTGATTATTTAACGGGACTTCACCGGATTAGACAGATCGCACGTGCAGCATGACGCCTACAGGAGACCTTCACTCGGCTTGTGACACGCCTGCGCCCCGACCATATCCTTCGGTGCCCGTAAGTTGCGTAGCTACATTCGCTTTCAGTGGAAAAGAAATACAGTCGAACGCCGAAGGCCCCAATGTTGGGGCCTCTGGGCGCTGCGGCCCCGACATTGGGGGGGGGGGGGGGGGGGGGGGCGGCATAGCGTGCCTGTGCCGCTGTCACATGACCTGACCTGGCGCTGACCCGAGACTCACTTCCGGCGCCTGAAGAGGGTCACACGTGCTCTTTTAGAGCGCAGGTCACCGATTGAGCCCTGGGCGATCGCGGGCGGCGCCAGAGCGGCCCTCACGTGGTGTGTACTCAATCACGGGGCAAGGTGGGCGCCCGGGCCTGGCCTCAAGGCATGTATGGTTAAGTAGCCGGGTGAACAATGGTTTGGGTACTTACATATTGCAAAGTCACATCTGATTCCTGCACTAACGGTATAGATCTCACGTCTGACGCATTCTATTCATACCTTCTTTTCTGATTGGCGATGTATCTAAGCTCAATGAAGCATTGCATGAAGTGGACCCTCCGCCTCATCCGCTGGATCTAGTGGTTTCTCTCCAAAATCTGAAGAATTTTCCGACAACTCCCATCCGCCAGCGAACCCGACCGTGCTGTATGGTCATCCCGAACTGCCGTCACCGCGCGCGCAATCACGGATGCTACCGAAAGTGAGAGGACGCCCGGATCCTGACCCCCGGCGGGTTCCGGGTCAGCTGGAAACCCCCTCCCCACTTTCTCCCGGCCAACCTGTCCCTTGCGCCATCAGCGTGCAAGACGCATGCTGATGTCAGCGAGAGGTGACGTCAGAGGCCGCTGATGTCAGTGGACGGTGACGTCAGCGGTCGCTGATGCTGACTTGTGCGCACGGGCGGAGCCAGCGCAAGATTTTGGGAGGGAGCGAAGTCCGTTTGGGAGCGGGCATTGGAAAACTTCCGATTTCTAAAATAACACTGTAAAAACCTTTGAGAATAACATGCGAATATTGTTCCCGAAATTGGCTCCTTCCACGGTCTCTGGAGGTCTCCTGCCCATTTTCTCCCCCCCCCCCCCCATCCATGGATCCAATGGCGCAGCAGACGGAGCTTTTGGGTTTTTTGAGGCGCGCTTTTAGGGTTCACCGGTACACCTCGACTCACAAATATCAGCCAGAAACCCAGTTGTGAAGCTCAAGCACGTCTGACACGTCTGACCCGTATTCCAAGCCCGTCTGCTCA
This sequence comes from Pollicipes pollicipes, assembly GCF_011947565.3. NCBI lineage: Eukaryota > Metazoa > Arthropoda > Thecostraca > Pollicipedomorpha > Pollicipedidae > Pollicipes > Pollicipes pollicipes. The sequence continues at coordinate 8,400,368 of NW_023596805.1, read as the reverse complement.
CGCGTCTTAAGTGCACTCCAGCACGTCTGCACACACACCTCCAGTACGCTCAAGCACGTCTGCACACACATCTCAAGGACGCTCAAGCACCTCTGCACACACGTCTCAGGGACGCTCATGCACGTCTGCACACACATCTCAAGTACACTCAAGCACGTCTGCATTAGTATTTCTTATTCACTGACACGTCCGCCTTCATTTCCGCAGGTGCTGCAGACGACGGAGGGCCAGAGCCAGGGCCAGGGCCAAAGCCAGAGCCAGAGCGAGACCCAGAGCCAGGGCCTGAGCCTAAGCCAGAGCCTGACCTGCGGTCCGACGAACCGAGGCGGGAAGAGCCTCGGCAGCCCCCGCTGGAAGCCCCAGCTCCCCAGCAGCTGCCGGCAGGCGAGCAGCGCCAGTTCCGCCGCGCTCTGCGACGAACCTGGCGCGGATTACCCGTGGTGAGTCTCGGTCCAGGCTGTGGCAGCGTAGTGACTGAACCGAACGGCGGGGGAGCTAGAGATGCTCGGTCACATTTCCCGCCGTGGCCGCCGTTCTTGGCAGAGTGAGAGGCAGGCGATGTCGCACAGCCTCGGCTGCCGGGCGCGCCGCAAAGCCCCGATGATGCAGCTACTTGGAGTCGGAGTTTGCCCTTGTTCTGTTGCCCGGGTGTTTTACCGGGGACGGTGCTCGGGGGGTGCTCAAGCCACGCTGAAAAATGCTTATGAAGGGGGCATTCATCAGTAACAGGACAAAACACGTGAGGGAGCGGAGGGTTTTCCTCGGAGAGGATCGATATATGCGCCAGGCTGATAGGCAGTTCTGAAACGGATGCAATTGCTTAGCTAGTCACAAGCCAACGGTTCAATGAACTGGAGCTTGGCTGGTTGGTTCAGTGAACCAATTAGTCAAGCGTCCAAACATCCTCAGTGTGCCAGCATATGTAGTGGGAGAGCATTAGCTTGACGTCAAACAGTGTTGCGCCCATTTCGATAATGCTGTGGCCCCAGACATGCGGCAAGATCCCTAAACTAGATGCAGGGTCTCATGGGCTGCTTTAATAACAGGGTTAGAATCTTGGCCGGATCCATTTTGTGGTTCCGATGCATGTCTGCAGGCAATACACATTAATTCGCTGCTTCGCGTTGTTTAAACTGACTTGGGAAGCCCCACTTTTCCCTAACACACTGAAGCGCGAAGGCAGTTTCCGAACCAGCATAATCGGTTTGATGTCGTTTGTAAATAGTTGCATATACTTTATGGGTCGTATTACGGTATTTAATCTGAATGCCGCCTAGTTATAGAACCATTCGTGTCCATTATTTAAGTATGTCAAAGATGCTCATGGTTATCAGGTGCTGAAGGTGGTACACATCTTCCTATTTGTTCTCGCCGTAGTTACTGAGCACCGCATGGTGGTTAATAGCACGCGGAAGACAATCGGCTGTCTTCTAGACATGTTGACATGCGATTAATTTACTGAAGTGTTTTGCATTGCTTGGTTTCAGCTTTATTGAGCTGTTTATTTGTGTGTATGTAGTTGTCCAGCACATCAGTTGGGACCACCGCCGAAACCTTTGCTACGGACCACAGCTGTCACGTCACAATGTTAATGAATAGTGCACAAGCTTCCATATCTGAGCTCCCGTTGTTTTCCGTTGGCAGGGAGGCGATCGACAACTACCTGCGCAGATCCAGCAGTCAGGCAAAGAAGCGGGCGCTCGCCAGTCGGTCAAGGCCCGCCTCAGGCGCAAAGACCCCGCCCAGGGGCAGCGCCTCCGCACCGAACTCCCCGCGTGGGAACGGCGCCGCAGAAGAGAGCACCCTTCGCGCGGACAGCGGCACTGCCCCGAGCACGCCGCGAGTGACCTCTGACCTGGCCGACGGAGCGGCGGCGCCGGGCTTCCCGCCAGGAGACTCGAGCGGCGGCGTGTCGAACAGTCTGCGGAGACGGCGCGGGCGCTCCGCCGTCGCCGTCGCCACGGAGAATGTGCGGGAGAAGAAGGACATCGGGCCGCCGCCAGGTAATTGGGAGGCATCCGGAGACGGCCTCGATGATCTCGTGGACGAAGAGGTGCTGGCGACCGACACGACATCTATCGGCGACATGACGGACCTGACGTTGATCGACGAATCTGTAGAGGGCAGTGGCGTTGGGTTGAGCGAGGGTGTCTCAAAGAGCCCGGAGATAAATGCCAGTGAGGAGGAGGATATGGCCATCCTGGTTTCGTTCTTCACCGACCATTCCAGTGAAATCGTGACAAAAGAGGCCCTCAAAGACATACTGGAGTTTAGAAAGGCTTTTGAGAAGGTAGATTCAATTACGGAAGCGACCCCAACGCCGACCGCAGGCTCGGAAGGGCCGACGACCTCACGTAACGGCCTTATCGTCGGGCCCACGACCTTAAAGCCGTCGACACTGACCACCAAGAGCCCTTCTGACACGGAAACGAACACACAGAACCTACCCTCCGAAGTGAGCTACTACCAACCGACGAGACAGTCGACGCACGATCCGACGACTCCGACGTTCACCGACGCGCCGACCGCCGACTCCGACAGCCTCGCTTCCACGCGGCCCATTAAGAGATCGCCGGCGCCGGTCCTGCCCCCCGCCGAGAGACTGGTGGCACGCCCGCCGAGCATAGTCGAGTTTAACCGCAGGACGTCGACGTTTCCAGCGCGACAGCGCGTGACCACCCGCCGAACACCGCCGCCGCGGCCAACCACCTGGGAGCCGGAGCTGGACGGCTTCACCGAGCTGGTGTACGTCACTGACACCTACCGGCAGCACGGTGAAGCGAACGTTACCAAGGTCACCGCCTGGGAGACTGTGCGGCAGACAACCTCGTTTCCGCCGCGGCCGTCCATGCCGACGCCGACAACGACGCCGACACCGACGCCAGATCCGTACACAGAGTAAGTGAACGATTCGGTCGGGGAGGAGGGTTGTGAGCTACTGGCAGGGTGCAGCGCCCAGGAATGAAATGTTTTGGCTATGCGGGACTGCCACATGCACCGAAATGACTATGTGGTGCTCGTTCCCGGGTGATGCACCTCCCGATGAATAGGTGTGGACGTGCATGACAATTACCTTGTGCGGTATTAGTTAGCATAGGGTCTTGATTGTTAGCTACATCAGGTCAATGAACTTATATATAACGACTAAATGAACGGACAAAAACCGCGGAAAGTACCAGCTATTCTTCCGGAAAAGCATCTTTTGAGTTTAATTTTTTATACGTTGACAAGCAAGGAGCAATTTTTGACACCTGTCATTCCTGCGGTACTCATTGATGAATTGTCGCTTTACGATTAACCGTTACGGTCTGCCATGCGTCGTATCTGACGAGTCTTCGGAATGACCTAACGGTTTCTGTCTGTTTGTCACGATTTTCGTTTGCAAAAAACGTTTTGCAAATACAAATGTAATGGCAAGTGTTTTGCGGTAATGGAATTGAGAACAGAGATCGCATGTTTAGCGGAGACGGATTGGGATCAGGGTGTTCGCCGAGTCGTTGCATCTGTTGACCTCTTGACTGACCCCTTGTGACCTTGTGCCTGGCAGGTCGGCCTGCAGCTACCGGGAGGAAGTACGCTCCCCATTCTTCGCCAGGAACACTCGATACGAGTGGAAGACCCTCATCAACATGCCCAACTACGAGACCTTCATCCACATGGAGCATTGTGTGTGAGTATCCCCTGGCGAGCCGGGGGTGTTCGGCTAGGTTTGGGCGAGCTTCACGCGGTGTGAGCTGGGGCATTCGGCCGTTTAGCTAAAGTGCAAGCACGATTCTACAAATGGGGGATGCATGGCAGATTGAAGCTTGCAGAAAACTGGGGGACGGATGCAGGACAGCTGCTTACGTATCCCGGGTTTCACAAAGGCTTTGGATCAGCGCACTTCGATTGTAGTTCGGCTGGTATCCAAGACAATGATATTAACGGCAAAAGTTAGAGACGTTATGTTGTTATCATGGGGACGCGACCCCTGTGTTTGTTTTCACTACTTATAACAAGTTGTTGTTAGTATATATATATATATATATATATATATATATATATATATATATATATATATATATATATATATATATATATACATTTGTATGGAGTTTTGAACTGAAATAAGCATATTGACCTCTAGGTACAGCTCATGGCCATACCCTTTTTAAGACCTAAGACCATCTGGTTCTTAAACTTAAAGGCAGCAGAGATGTAGGAGAGTAATTTGGGAGGGTATTTGAAGGTCACCTTGACATTAATGACGTCATAATGAGGTAATTCAAATCCTGCCATTTCATAAGCCATACGGTGGTCAATACAAATAAAAATATGCTGGTCGAGTCATTCATATCTGGTGTTCGTCAATATAATTTCCATACATAACGGCGGTCAATTGGCTCTCAATCAACGTTGTGCAAGGTGAGATTACGCAATCAAACAGTGGCACATTTAGGAGCATACTTACTAAACAGAGATATTGTGTGGTCTAGAGCAGTCTTTTCCACTTAAAGGTATAACAATGATAACAAGTGAGCTTGTTTCATCGTATCTGATGTTTATTTCAAAATCTTCAAATGTGAAGCATTCCGTTAAAGGAAATAAGAACTTATTGTGATAAAATGCCCAACTATTTTGACACTTACGGAATGGCTTATTTTTGATAAGTTGTTCTGATTGAACAATAATCATCATCCTAGGTTATTGGGGTGGCGAGAATCGGCCGCAGACTTTTTGGCTCGGAATCCTGGACACCGATTGCCTGCCCGCTAACGTTGGCTCGTTTTCAGGGAGGAGCAGTCTCAGGGTCGCTGCGCCGCCGGCTGCCGCTGTACGCAAAAGTACACTGTGCGCACCATGCCCGTCTATGACAGGGACAGCAACGGCTGCGACACCATCTACATGGACAAGTTCCTCTTCCCGTCGCACTGTGACTGCAAGTGCCTGCCAGTCACGCATCTGTTCCACGCCGGCCGGCGGCCGACGTCGGCGCTGCCATCTGTTGAGCGACCGCCGAAGCCCAGCTTTGCGCGGCCGCCACCAGGGGAGTTCGGCAGGGAGCATGAGTGGGTGAGGGAAAGAGAGCGAGAACGAGGGAAGGAGAGGGAGAGGAACCAGGAGATGGAGATGGAGATGGAGATGGAGAGGGAGAGGGAGAGGGAAATGGAAAGAGAACGGCAGCGTGAGCGGGAGAAGGGAAGAGAGAGGCAACAGGAGCGAGAGAGGGGAAGGGGCAGAGAGAAGGAGCGGGCCGACCCACCCGACGGCTACCGCCCGTCGCCTGCTGTCGCTCGGCCGAGGGCGCCCAGCCGGCGGCGGCCGGCGGTGATCGTGCCGCCGGAGGCTGAGAAGCCGGTGCCGCCGCGCGTTCCCATCGTGCCCTCGGACGCGCCCGTGCTGAACCACAGGAACTGGCAACGCGGACCACAAGACACGCCGCCCGACCACCGGCAACGACGCGCTGTGAGCCGGTAGGCGACGCTGCCGACATCTACCGGCAGAAAGTGACACTGGGGTTTTGGCTGTGCTGCGTTGCGGTGGCGCTAGCGGAAGCGACGTGTGAACAGTGGTACGGCTGGCTATTGGTTGCCATCATGGACAAACCCTCAAATGCGAGGAATCCCATGGGAACGCTATGTCGTGCGATACTCGCGAGTCATTAGACGATGCCTCCGCCAAAGCCAGACAATGAGTGCGTCGGCAGTATGGCACGCTTGTGAAGTGCACGTGGCGATCGCACGGTCCAGGTGATGATAACGCCTACCAGATCACACCCTGTGCCGGCGTGCCGCGACGACCATGACGTGATCCAAGCAGAAGAATCAGGCGAGCAGTCAGCTGAACCGAAAATGCGCTGTGTCGTAGGAAGGCGGGCACAAATGATGCTTCGTTGGCCGTCGGCTGCGACCACGCGCAACTTTTAATCGAGTGTGTGTGGACAGTGCGCCGACGAGTGGTTCCTCCCGGATTTCGGGGGAGAGATGCCAAACATGTGCCAGGCTGATGTAGCGTCGGCCTGTCCAGAGTGCCTCGCGCTATGCGCTTTCCGCCGCACGTACTGCGCGAAGGCACCTGGGCCAGTTGTCTTCACAATGTATCCCCGCCCGGCAGCGTGCGAGATGCAGAGTGCTCTGTTTCTCGTCATCACTAATTATCCGCTGTCCGATGAATGCGTGAGTATTGACATCGCTAGTCTGTGTGGAACAAACGCGCGGGGTCGGAATCCGAAGCGCTGTCCATTCTCTCGCCAAAGCAGCTCTGTTATCGAAGGCCCAAGTGCTGCATGGGGCCGGCGCCTGTCCGTCACGCTGTCTGTGCTCCCGCGCCCCCTGCATCCCTGGGTCTACCTCCTCGTACCCCTGGGCGTAGTTCCCTGTCCTCTAGGTCATCCTAGGGACAATATGAGCCAGCAAGTGACTGGTGAAGCAGACCTGGGGGGCGGCAGGTTGATGAGGCCCTGCGGTAGCCAAACCCTTGAGGCCGCTGGTGACCCAGACTTAGGAAGCGGCAGATCGACGAGGCTCTGCGGTAGCCAAATCCTTGCGGCCGTTGGAAGCAGAAGCCGCGCGAGACGATCAAAGTGCCGCCACGTCGCCCGGAGCTGCTTTGTGATGACGTCACCAGATGTGCACTTGTTTATGTGTGACGTCATCCCTGTGATCTCGTGTTTACGCCATGTATGTACCCCGGGCAGTGCTCCAATACAGTGAGCTGAGCTGGCGAGGTGTGATGAAGGACGGCAAGGACGGTTTTTCTATATCTGCGCAGGTGGCCAACCCTGTCTGCGACTGGGCTGTCCCCACAGAGCTCAGCATGAGGATCGGTCCCAAGCATTTCAGTTGTGAACAGGCCATCGCAGATTACTGCTTGAATGTGACCCCTTTACGGACGATGCTGCGAGCCAGGGGCGCGGCCAAGCCACCCGAAGTCCGACCCTTGCAGCCACCGGGGGTAGGCGCCTGTGTTTTCAGCAAACAAGCACGATCGCGCGATCAAAAAGCGCAATAGTGCTCCATAGTACATCAGGCACTTGCTTACAGCTTGGCCGGGCGCGATTTTCTTGACACTGCATGCGCAAAATCTGTGTCCCCCATTCAATCATCCCAGGAAACGCCAAGTACGCTCATCATGAAAAACAGTATAACACAGAATGGTTGAACCGGGCAACCTACTTGATGACCAGATGCCGGTGAACCTGACCCGTAGCGACGTGAAACACCGGCGTTCGACGGAGGAGGCGTCGAACAATGCCGTCCGGAGGAGAGTGCTCTGAAGCGTACGGTCTGAAGTTTCAAGGTCTCAAGGTCTCAAGGTCTCAAAGTGACAAGGTCTCAAGGTTTCAAACGTGCGATTCATGCGGGCACGAAACCAGGTTCACTGTTGTAGCCTCCCATTAAAAATGCCTGCGTTTTTACGCGATGGATGCAGTTAAAGATTTGCATGCCATCAATTCCACCCACTGACTCATTCTGGGCCGACCAATTCTCAAGTAATCTGGCTCCTCCAAAGTGTGACAGCGACGAACTCAAATAATTAGAAAAGGCGCCGTCCAAGGCGTCTTATAGCCAGGGGTACGGAAACATCAGTTGTTCACACATCGCTACAAATATATCGCCCATTTCCGCCGCGGCCCAGGCCTTACAACCCCCTTCACGGCGAGTGCCACGCAGTTTCTCAACCACGGCCGCCAAGCATAATACTCAGTCGAAGGATGTATTTTGTACGCGGCGACGAACGCGGTGACCCGGGCATTGCAAGCACGGCGCGTCGCATCGAACACAGCAAAGCCTGACAGTACCGGACGTCGACATGTTGCTTTTGTCACTCTATCCAGCGGCGGGACCGATCCGCTGTACATATCAAGACCTGCGAGAACCCAGCCCGCTAGTATGCGAGCCGGCACGATTACACGCTGCCCCTCACACGCACACACACGCACACAACGTAGGCGACAGCACACAGATTACGCGCCAGCTGGAGCTCGCGCACGTTACACACATCCACGACGTCGCGAACACCGCAATAACGCTGACACGGACCCCGCACGCCGCACGGGAAGAGCGCACGCACCACAAACACGCCGCCGCACGGGCACGTGGCGGCGTGGGACAGCAACACGCCCGAGGCGCCGCAGCCGGTGGCGATGCGTGACCTTGGCCCAACCCCGGCCTTGGACAGCGTCCTTCCTGACCCCTGAGGTCACGGCACCGACGCTCGAGGCGGCCCACCTTCGCCGGATAGATGTCGAGTCGCGCGCTCTCCACGTGCACATCGGCCCAGCGCGTCTGTAGTTTAAGTATAAAAAACACAGTGTGTATGTAGAGATGTTCGCACGGCGCGTCGCCTCTTCCCCCGTGGCGCCAGAGCCTCAGCGTCCCCCTCACAGCGGTACGCTCCTCACTACTCCCGCTCCGATACTGCGCACGCGCCGTGACCGCCGCCCACCCTCCGCCCAGCCGCGTGCACACTCCAGCACCCTCCGTCGCCGCCCGCCAGCACCGCCGCCGCTTGTCCGCTAGCCCGGCGCCTCCCCGGTGGCACCCGCAGTCGAGTCAGTTCGTCCTCGTGGCTCCGCGCGACAGCCGGAGCGGCGACGCCGGGGCCGGCGCACCGCCGTGGCTGGCTGGCTGGGTCTGACCACGGGCTGCGAGCGCAGGCGCCACCTAGCGGCGGTGGACGCTGGGTCCGCCCTAGAGCCGAGGCTGGCCGGCGAAGAGTTGCCTGCGGTCGATGTTAGGTCTGACTTCCCACAACCGGCGCCAAGTGACCCAGGGCCACCATCGCCGCCACCGCGTCAACGACAACGCAAGTCTTCGCCGCAGGTAACAGCAGCGTTCCTTCGTCAACGTCACCGGCGGTGGCGGCACTCGGCGATTGCGGCACGACCTACAATCGACAGCAGCGACGCTAGGTCCGACCTACCACCGCCAGCAGATCCTAGGTCCGACCTACCACCGACGAGGTCAGGTTCGTCCTTTCGTCGCCACCATCGACGCTAGACCTGCCCTACCACCGCCGGTCGCACCACTAGGTCCGCCCTACCAGCGCCGACGCCGCTCCTAGGCCCGCCCTACCGCCGGGGCTGGCTGGGACCGGCCAGGGCGCCCATCCTGCTGGGATCTTGCGACGGGTAGTGCACGGCCAGGAAGCCGGGCGGCGGCGGGCCCAGGCCGGGCGGCGGCCGCGGCATCAGGAACGGCGGCGGTCCCGGCGGCAGTCCCATCGGCGGCGGCGGCAGCGGGCCCGGCAGACCTGGCGGCCAGAGGCGCCGGTGAGGCGCGCGGACACGCGATGAGGGTGTGCGACGGCGCTCAGGTGCAGGGCAATGGGTCAGCAGCGGGCCGTTAGAGCACAGGGGACGCGAGATACAAAGTCCGTCTGACATGTCCTGCGCGCAGGTCACACGCCGCGCCACATCGGATGTGGCAACTCTGGGGTGCAGATGACCAGCTCGTTCTGATTTCCAAGACGCACCGCTTAACCACCACACTACCACCAACCCGACTGGCACAAATCACGAAACCCGCGCGCGCAAAGAACTTCACAAAGCACACCCCTCGGCGCTGGCGTGCAGGGGACACCGCCCCGCGCCGCGGCAGGGGTCACCGACCTGGCACGGGCTCGAGCGGCATCTCCGGCGCGCCCGTCAGCGTCTCCTCGACGCCCTGGCGCCCCTGGCTGCGGCCCCACTTGATGTTGAGCCGGCGGCCGCGGATGATCAGCTTGTTGAAGGTGCCCTCGGCTGCCGCCTCCGCCGACGCCCTGCCCGCCAGGCGGCCGCACGGTCAGCCGACGGGGACGGGGACGGGGACGGGGGGGGGGGGGGGGGCAGGGAGACACCTGTGGGAGGGGTGCTGTGTGCGGCGTGAGGTGCGGGGGCGCGCCGCCGTGTGCTGCAGGAGGACGTGTGACAGGAGCGGGCAGCCGGCGGCGGGTGCAGCGAGCTCACGAGCCTGGCTGAGAGGTAGCCGGTAAGAACAGCTCAGATCGGCTACAGGAAGGGTCAGTCAGCCTGCTGGACGGCTGAAAGGGGTTGGCAGGAGGGTACGTTGATTTAAAGGGATGGCAGACGAGGTTATCAGGACTGTGCACTGGATCAGAAGCATGACAAACAACGCTGTCAGGAGAAAAGGCCATACCATAAAGAAGGCCGACAAGTTCAAACAGAGTGCTCCGGATTTATATGGGGTCTTGAACTAAGCAATTTCGAACACTTTCCGGTGCTGTTACCAATCCTGCCTTTCCTAACACCTAAACCCGCCTAGTTTCTGAGCTATACACCAGCGGAAAACATCCGGGGGAAAACTATACCAGGGAGAGTATTTCAAATTCCCCTTGTCATTCAAACAACATGCAAATGCCGCCCAATTTTCTGTCCAGCACAGAAACGTCGCAGGCACCCACATCACAAACCGCAAATGGTCAACCCTTCCAAACCACGGCCAGTGAGCGCACCCAGTCACCTCGGGAAGGGGGGGAGGGGGAGGGGGGGGGGCACGCAGCCCCCCACCTCGCCTCAACGCCACCCACCTGGAGATGTACTGCACGAAGGCGCACTGGTTCTTGTGCACCACGGTAATGCAGCGTATTTCGCCGTACTGGTAGAAGTGGTCCTTCAGCTCGCGCTCGGTGATGAGCTCACAATCGCCCAGGTTCCCTGTCGAAACACGCAGCGGTGCTTGTCACCCGCCGTACGCGTACAGGGGGCACGGTCAGACGGTTAGACGCTGCAGGAGAGGCAGGGGTGACAGCTCAACTAAGCTACGCCAATGTCGAACAGGTGAAAGCAATGCTTTTTTCTGGGAAAATCCGGAGCTTGCTTGAACGTAACCCTGAACATAGAAATCATCGTAAAAAGAGTGCTCCACACACTGTACAGTCAAATATAGGACACATTTCATAAAATCACTTCCAAATTATACCGCTGCCCAGATGTGCATGTCCGTTACAACGTGTGATGACTATGCCACATGTACCACATTTCATCCAATGTCACACGAGTCTCCCCACTTAGCACACACCGCGGCCAATGAAAAAAACAGTCAGCGGTGGGACTCGAGCCCGAGACCTTTCGCCCTTCCCAACCGACCACCGCCTCGCGGCAATCGGCCGCCGCCCCGCCAATACACACCGACGTAGAGCGTGGTGATGCTGCGGTCCTCCGGCGGCTCGAGGTGCGGCATGGCCGCCGCCCGACGCAGCAGCTTCTCCGCCACCGGGTCATTGACGCCGTAGTACCTGGCGACGAGGGTGACGTCACTGGTGCCCGCGTGACGTCACTGGGTACGCCGAGGCGGCGCGCCGCGCGACGTGCAGAGGTGTGCGTGCGTGCGTGCGTGCGTGCGTGCGTGCGTGCGTGCGTGCGTGCGTGCGTGTGTGTGTGTGTGTGTGTGTTGTGTGTGTGGGTGTGTGGTGTGTGTGTGTGTGTGTGTGTGTGTGTGTGTGTGTGTGTGTGTGTGTGTGGTGTGTGTGGTGTGTGTGTGTGTGTGTGTGTGTGTGTGTGTGTGTGTGTGTGGTGTGTGTGTTGTGTGTGTGTGTGTGTGTGGGTGTGTGTGTGTGTGTGTGTGTGTGTGTGTGTGTGTGTGTGTGTGTGTGTGTGTGTTGTGTGTGTGTGTGTGTGTGTGTGTGTGTGTGTGGTGTGTGTGTGTGTGTGTGTGTGTGTGTGTGTGTGTGTGTGTGGTGCGCGCCCGCGCGTTTGCACACCGCACTGGGGAAGTGACGTCACGCACAAACTGGGATGGCAAGCCACGTGACTGGGTGACAGTTGGATGATGATCGGGGTGATGTAGGGCGGACCATTCACGTGCATGTTGCACGCGGACGTGACGGCAAGCACCACACTCGGATGCCGCGTGCTATATCACACGAATATGTGGTGCACAGCGATACAGGAGTGCGGCGCCAACCACGCCACGTAGCGGGATTTATAGCGCGAGATACACGAAGGATACGCGAGACAACGGACTACAAATACATCGTATTGCAAACAAACGCAGGCACATGTCGCTACGCACATCAAACGCATGTGGCGCCCTGCATGAGCCTGCAAGCTAAACGGAAATCTGAGGGCGTTCTTTTGCGTCGATTCGCCATACATGAGCAAAACAATTAGCCCTCGCACTGATAACAGGACAGGCGATGCGACCCCTAAGGCCTTCTAAAGGATACCTCTCCGACATGCCGTGCAATCTGTGCGTGTTTCTCTCGTACCCCGCGGCTGGCAACTCTTAACTCCCCACCTGTGCCGCTCTAGCAAACCTCCCTAACAAACCACCCCACTCCCCAACTGCGCCACCCTTACAAACCTCCCTCCTCATCCTCCACGCACCTCTCGCCTCCCCCCCCCCCCCCTCACCCCGCCCGTCCCTTATCGCCGGTATGGTGGCCGCCCACCTGTCCTTGATGTTCTGGTCGGCCAGCGGGTCGTCGGGATCGGTGGGCTTCTCGTGCCGGTACGGGCACTCCTCACCGCGCCGGCACTCGCCCTTCACCCAGAAGCTGCAGATGTGCGGCCGGTTCCGCTTGTAGTAGGGCGTGGTGCGCGCCAGCTTCAGCAGCAGGTCGCTGGGCGCCGCCGACTTGAGCGCACCGGCCGGGTTGGCGCCCTGCAGCTGCGGAGGTCACGGCCGGGTCAGGACGCGCCGGAGTCAGGTCATGCCGAGGTGAGGTCACGTCAGGGTCAGGTCACGTCGGGACTACGTCCCGGTGTGGTCAGGTCACGACGGAATCAGGTCACAAAGGAGTCAAGTCACGCAGGGTTCAGATCACGCAGTGGTCAGGTCATGAATGGGTCAGGTCGAAAAGTGGCCAAAGGGTCAAAGAGGTTAAGGGGCCATGGGAGTCAGGTCACAGTGGGGTTGTGAGGCCAGAGATTTAGTAGTCACTGTGGAGTCAGGTTACTGCGAGGTCAAGGAGCCACATAAGAGTTAAAATATCACAGCAGAACCACGAGTCAAAGAGGGGGTTGAGGGATCATGGCTGGGACAGTGGGTCAGAGGGGTCCAGAAGTCACAGCATCATCATTTTGTCATGCAATAAGCCATGAAGGGGTCAAACAGTCAAGGGGTCACGAGGTCATGGTGATCATGGGATCAGAAATCCACGCTTGGCATAAGCAATCATGATGGGTTTGCTATGTTCCGGCGGAGTCGAGATGTCATGATGGGATCAGGAAGTCACAGTTGGGCTAATTTGTCGTGGTGGGGTCCAATGGTGATGGACGGTTAATAATTATTATGAATGGGTGGGACCATGACATGATTATGATGGCATGACATGATGACATGATAATGATCATGATAACATGGTTAGATCAGTGGGATCATATATGGTGCCCAATGCCAACCTGATTGTGAAGTTTCGGCCCAAATCCTTTTTAAAGGAAACGAGACGTACGTCGTCGCGCACTTTCGAGGAGCACTAGCAACTGGACCTGCCACATTAGCACTTAGGGGCCATGGCGCAACCGTGATTCGAACCTGGGCCCCCACGCGGAGGTCCAAGGCGCTGACCACTCGACCTTTGAGTCCTGAATGCCTCTACTTCGCCACAGCATCTTACGATTGTGCTAGGCAGGATGCAGCTGTTGCCAGTAGCATCGCAGCCTCGCAACTGCTGGCGGCGAGCAATGAAAACAGCCAGCCGACAACAGGCCTCGAACCAACAACCTCTCAGTCACCACCCACTACTTTCTCCCTTCCGCCTCGCCGTCGCTGGCTCGCGCTCGCCGGCCTGCGCTCGCGCCGACCACAGGGCGCGGACACCCCGCGCGGGGCAGGGTGCTGCCAAGACGGCATCCTCACCTCCTGCTCCTTGTTCTGGATGTAGTATTCCTTGTTGACGTCCGACTTGGGAATTGTCCTCCTTGAGCTTCAGCGCCGCGTCCCGCACCTGCAGAGGACACCCAAGGTCAATATGACGTCACCAGGGTCCGGGTCGACACGTCACCAGGTCCGGGTCCGACACAAAGGAAACGGCATGCCGAAGTGTTGTGCCGAATATGGCGAGTGTTGGAGTGGCTGTAGAGTCCACAGTCACATGCTGCACTTCCCTGACCCATCTCACGCATGTTGATAGAAACAAGTATGCTTTTGGTATTGCATTGAATAAAAGTTACACATGCACGCACGCACACACACACACACAATAAAAACAAATGAATATATATATATCTATATATATATATATATTGTATATATATATATATATATAATATATATATATATATATATATATAATCAGCATGTCATATGTTCAGCAATATTGAAATGACACGTTCTTTTCAGCCCCACTCCTGTGACCCTGCTCGGAGGAGAGCTCAAAATATATAGGCATGGCTGACGCGCTGGCTCCACGGAGCATCCGCAGCCCACGTGTGACAGCGCCCCCTCCCCTCCCCCTGACCCCACTGTCTCTTCACCTGGATCGGCAGCCGTACTCGAGGTCCAGCAGGCAGGTCTGGCAGATGTTCTTCAGCTTGGCGCACGTCTGGCACACCTGAAACGCCACAAATGTCTGAGGCGCCCAGCGCGCGACTGAAACAGCTGAAAAACGCGAGACTGCGGACATACTGGAGACGTGTCCAGTGTGAGCAGTGACGCACGTGACTGACACGTGTCAAGCCGGTCGTGACACACGACACAGTGTGACAACACTTGACATGAGAGAAATACCAAACACACGTGGGACAACAGATGTCTGGCACACCAAGAGGGCCAGTGTGACACGTGGAAAACATGACACATGATTGAAATGATCCATATGACCCACGCCTGTAACGCGACACGAAGAAGACGCGCTTGACCCACGCCTGACGTATCTCAAATGCAGCTCATGCCACTGGGGACTCACTAGGCACCAGGCTACTGAGGCGATACAGCGTCGCCTCCCCCTCACTCTGGCAGCGACGGCGGACACCGCAGGAAACGAAGGAATGAGACCCAGGCCCAACACGTTGCAAACTCGAGCATCCTCTCTGCTGACTATGTAATCACATAGGCTAAATTTTATTCCAGGGAATAGGTTGGATCGCCCTGCACGGTGGCCAATACTGACGTTTTCCCCAACAGAAACGCATACCCAGTCAGCCACGACCCACAGAACGAACTGCATTTAGTCGGGTGAAGGGGCGGGGTTGCCAACGACCATTCAGACAGGAAATCACTTCATTAACCCTTTGTCGTCGCGAGGAAAAAGCGACCCGAGTGCTGCAGCCCCTTCCTCCAACTTCTCTCTCTCTCTCTGGCTGCTCCGCTCTTTCCCGTCGTCGTCTGTCGCCGTTGCCCGTTTGCCCGTTGCTAGGTGGAGGAACGCACGGCCCATTGCCCTCCAGCGGCAGGCCCCGGTCGTGTCCGCCATCTCACCTCTGTCTTCTTGAAGCGCATCCGAGCCCCCGGACACCAGCGGAACACGGTGAACGGGCGTGTGCAGATCTTGCACTCCTTGCCGTACTTCTCCTTCGTCTGCCGGCCGGAAGGTCACGGCTCAGACAGCAAGCCAAGGGGCCGTGGGTTCGAGACCCGACAGAGGCAACAGGGCCAGAAACTGGCACCTGGACCAAGTGTGCAGTGTTGGCTGTGTGCAATGTAGGAGATGCTGGTGGTGAGCGACCCAGGTCAGAGCAAGGTAGAATAGGCCAGCAGGCCAAATGGTGTGACAAACCTCATCACAAGCTCGAATTACAGAAAATGTTGACAAAATCCACTCAAAACATCAAATCACAAAGACCACAAGCCTTCAGGAATCCTCTTTTTGCAACCCATCCCCAATCTCAGCACGCAATGCACTCCATGAAACCCCCAACATGGTATTTGTCTACAAACCAGCCATCCAGCCAAACCAGCTAAACCAGCCATCTTGGGCTAATATGGTCACACTCACCATTCGGATGTAGGGGTTGTCCCCCAGACATGTCTGGCACAGTATGGGAAATTCCTGATGGAGAGAGGGAAGCATGTTAGGAAACAGACTTGGCATTGACAATACACACTGACTGCTTACCAAGACAGCTGATTCATTGCACATGAAAAGCACTATGTGCACACCATGCAGCAGGTTGTGAACTCTTAAGCTGAACAACAGGAAAACAAGCAAATATACCTGATGATCAGTGTCATTTATTTTTTACTAGGTGTCACCTAGATTCAGTTCCATTTTGCATGCATGGCTATCACACCAAATACCCTGACATGGGTCCAAACAATTACACACTGGTCCTATGGGTGTGACATACTGCAGCCAGGGTAGAGAGAAATGGGAGCAATCACGGAATGTTCCTCCTCAAAATGACCTTGTCAAAAATGACACATTTCTGAGCTGTAGAGAAAATATAAGCAGCTTTCACTGAGAAGTTTGTTTTAAAATGTTCACAGAGATACAAGAAGTTACAGGCTAGCCAGTTCATGAAAATTAAAACATGTTTTGTACTTTGGCCTGTTAAGCCAGCATTGGCCAAACAACATTTGGTTACATAGCATCCTTCATCTAGCATTGTGCTACAGTCTCTGGCAATTGGTGGAGATGTCACATGCATTCCTCTGGCATTGACAAAGTTGTTCTAGGCTGAACAGGTTTTACTTCAGGCATATAAGATGCCACACCCTCAATGCAATGTTCAGCCTATGCTTGTTCATGGCACACAAGATATCTGGGCACTGGTGGGGACTGCAGAAAGCAAGCAAGCATTGACCAGAGAGCAGGCCTTATTAAAACTTAGAATCCTATTATTCTTCAATCTGGGCAATACCAGTGGAGTCAAGAGGACCATTCTGGACTATATGGATTATTCTGCAAGCTAGGAGCTTTTGATATAATTTGTTACAATGACGAAATCTTTGGCACAGAATGGCTGCCATCATTTCATAGCCTGAGCACCATTCTAGGAAATATACTGCTGTGCCTTCATAGCCCAGTAAATTTTGAATTTTGTGGTATTAATAGGCTGATGTAGCTACCATATCAAAGATGTTACAGTTATTAGCAAAATCCACCCTTAACCATTCTGCAGGAGTGCTTTGAGGTTGTTAACTTACCTACAGGTACCACCAAATTCAACCTAAGTAAAATGAAGTCAGGATAAATTAATTTCAACTTAATTTTACAGTCTTTCAATTAATATGCCCTTTCAGAGACCAGACAAACAGACAGATGCATCAACCTACCCATGAGCTCAGTAGGTGGCTCAAGGCATGCAAACTGCATTGGGGTTAATAACCACCTCACAAGTTAGCACATATGCATCATTCAAATTTTGCATGCATAAACTTGACAATGAATATTAAGATTATATTTCAAGTACAAAACACACAAAACATGCAACATAACAAGCATTATCAGGCATTGCAGCAACTCACCGAATCTTCCCAATTCTGGCGATTGTAGGTGTTGGAGCCCTTGGCTGTTGCCATCTTAGCTCAGCAGGTAAGAAAACAGTGAAATGCAATTAGCCCTGGTAAAAGGAGTTTGTACTGCCAGAACTGTTGAAGCCCTGTAATTAGTTGGGAATATAATTACTATACTTACCATGCATGCCATAATAATATTCATCACACACATTACCACATCAGGAAAATACAACTGCACGAAAACACAGCTGGATGTGAATTGAAAATTACACATCCATACATACATGTAATAAAATTGCCCACAAAGACCACTTATTCATAATGTATCATATCAACCCCCATGAGAGCATGGCAGAAAGTCAAACTGTATCATCTTACCTCTGAAAATACAATTACAAAACAATGCCAGCAACAGAGTGTCCTTTGTGATTCATCACAGCATAAGAGATCTTGCTGACTGATGAATGCAGGATGACTATGCAGGGCAGTCAATGATTAAACTGAGCATGGGCCAAAGGCCTCAAATGCAAAGTTGCCTTCTGATTGAATGAAAATGATGTGGTGCCATTGATCACATTTATTGGTGTAGGTGTACTTTCCTACCTAACGTTAGAAAAAATCATTGCACACCATTCGTCCTGTTCAAGGCGGCACATATCGTAAATCATCTCAAAACAGGTAGAATCATGCTCCTACCTTCGAATTTCAATAACTTCGATGGCGAGCTCCCGAGCGCCGCGCGCACCGCACCGCCTAGACTCCCCAGCGCCGTTGCGTTGCCGTTGCGTAAATACAATATTTCTGCTTACCAAGAACTCTACAAAATGTACGGGACCAAGGTAAACCATTCCTCGTGTTTAAGGCGGAACATATAAATAATTTCAAAACAGATAGAATCATGCTCCTACCCTCGAATTTTAATAAATACGATAGCGAGCTCCCGAGCGCCGCACGCCCCGCACCGCACTGCCTCGACTTCCAAGCGCCGTTTCTACGTTGTTGCGAAAGCACAATATTTCTGCTCATCAAGAACCATAAAACATGTATGGGACCAAGGTAACAATAATAAAGCAACCAAAATCGTTTCTTATCAAGTTTAGGTACATTTATGAAGCATGCAGGCCAGAATAGTCCAGAACATATCCTAACCTAACCTAACCTGACCTAACCTAACCTAACCTAACCTAAACCTAAACCTAACCTAACCTAACCTAACCTAACCTCCCCTTATGGTTCGCAGTAAATATGGTTTATAGTTATAGTATGGTTTATATATTATAGTTTATAATTATAGTTATGGTTTACAGTATAGTTCGCAGTCAATATGGCTTATATGGTAAATATGGTTATGGTAAATATGGTTTATGTTTAGTAAATATTTTTATGGTTCGCAGCTAGGTTATGGTTGTCCTGCCTTAAACACGACGAATGGTTTACTTTGGTCCGGTACATTTTGTACAGTTCTTAGTACGCAGAAACATTGTGTTTGCGCAACGGCAATGCGGAAACAGCGCTGGGGAGTCCGGGCGGTGCGGTGCGCGCGGCGCTCGGGGGCCCGCCATCGAAGTTATTGAAATTCGAAGGTAGGAGCATGATTCTACCTGTTTTGAGATTATTTATGATATGTCATGCCTTAAACATGACAAATGGTGTACTATGATTTTTTCTAATGTTAGGTAGGAACGTACACCCTGACCCATTTATTACACACTGAGGTGCAGTGATGGTTTGGAGATTTGGTGCAAATTGACTCAAAAAGGTCATGCAAAACCCATTTTATCACAAAGTAAGCTATTTTACTATGCAGCAGTCATGATTCAAATGGGTTGTTGATATTCCTAAAATAAGCAGCCCTTGAGACAGCACCACTAAAGCAGCCCTAAATAAAGCATGGTGTAAGCACACTTCGTAATTCACCTCACACCCTTCCGAGTTCCTTTGTACCGCCTTGGCAGACGCTGCCTACCAACTAACCAAGATAAAAAACACGGTCTTTGCCGAACACAGAGTATGCACCCAATATATCCTGGCACAATCAGCCACCCAATCACACACACCCTCTGTCTTATGCACACTCGCATTTGCATGCTCTCATGCGCCACATTACGCTTATTGGTGACAATAACGGCGCAACATCATCAGTCCTAGAACGTTTTGTATTTCAATGAAGGCTGTGAGATACAACATCATTTCCTAATCTCAATTTCAGCAGTGACCTATTTTTTCATTCGAAAAATATTTTCCCCCCAAATAAAACAACAAGCAATGAAAACACCGTACAAGTGCTTTTATTACTTGTCGCATAGGCGCACGCAGGTCGTCGTCTGTTTTATTTTGCAGGGATCGTCTATTCTGTGCCGTAATAGGCCCCAAATTCCACTGAATTTGAAAGATTTCATGCTCTCGAAATTGGATCAATCGTTCTGCGCGTAGCTCATGCAAAAAACTTGTACGTACGTTGAATTTGCTTTGTCATTTTATTACCGCTTGTGCAATCCCGCCAAAATTTGACCCTCCTCTGCGATGATTGGCCGACCGTGTGGCTACGTCATCATTTGAAATCAGTAGCTTTCCGTTACTAGCGGCTTTGCGGTATCTGAGTTCGGGTGCCCGTAGGGTTGCTGTCGCGGAGCTTAGCATCGCAAAGATGGTGAGTCCATTTGACGGTGCGTGATCGACGTTTTCCTCTTTCATTAGTATAATTCGAGTTATTTGTGCGTGGAGCTTGGTGTCATCTTGTGTCATTGTTTTCCAGGCAGGAGGTAAAGCCGGCAAGGACTCTGGAAAGGCGAAGGCTCGTGCTGTTTCCCGGTCTGCAAGGGCGGGGCTTCAGGTAACCGGACGTGTTGAATCAAATTCACTTACTTGCACATGATGTCTGGGTTGAATCCGCATTTGTAGTTTGCATTTTGTGATTTGCTAAGTGGTAGACGTTTTTGGCGCATTTTGACCATACTTAAATGTTGAAATACTCGTTTACACAATTGGCCACATACATGTAATTTCAAATACATTTTTCATAAGCTGTTTTCCTGTTGACACAAATTGTGACCTGGGGTGCAAGGTTGTGGTAAATGTTTATGCCTTGCATCTTTGTTAGCTTAGTGTTCAGTAGTGTCTTATGCATGGTAAATGGAAAACAACACTTCAGGGCCACAGACTAAGTTTTTGCTAACTAGTATGTATTGTGTGTCTCTGTGCTAATGATAGCACATAGGCATGCAGTGCAGTGAGTGGTTTTGTGGGCCAGGTAATGGGTGCCCCTGTCAAAATTGCAGTATTGGGGTATATGCATTGCATTTCTTTAAAAAAATGTAATGGATAGCATGAATTTGATATTAAACCAGACATGTTAATTTAACTCACATGGATGCATTGTGTTTCGAGCACCTTACATTTTGTTGTGGACATCAGGTAAATGTCTGAGTCAGATGATATAAAGCACCAAGTGATGCAATCCAAGCCTATTTTAGTGGTTTTTAACATGCAATAACACTAAGTAGCCAGTCAGTAAACCATGGCAGATCTCAGCAACACCTAATTGGATGAATGCCAGTGAGTGTGGTTGAGTTGCTTCCATCTTCATACATCATGTGTTTGAAGATAGCACTATTCCACGCTTTGCTTGGGACCATGCAACACCGGGGTTTTCTTAGTGCTGACAGATTTTGCAATTCATAGATGGAAGCACTAATACAATTGGTTTGTGCCTCACCTGTACAGTTTGTGCAGAACTGCTGGATTGTTGTTTGCTGTCCAAGAATTAATGCAGGCTGCAATATGGTATTAATGACATAGGAAGCATGTTTCACATTTTAAGATATTGAAGCAAGCACCAGACGTGATGAAGCAAACTAACTTAAGCATATTGGCATGCTTTGTAAGTGGAAAAGATTGCTGTAAACAGCACAGTTTACTTAGTACATTGTTCCATAATATGTCATGGTTCAACGAGATCATTGGACCTTGCACAACACTGATTGAGAGCCAATTAATGTCCATTCTGTCAGGAAACTGAGCTGAAAATGCCAGGTATGAATACATCAACAGTTATATTTTGTGACCTTGATTGCTGTGTGGTGTTTGGAATAGGATGATTTGAATGACATGACAAAGGCCAGGGTGACTGAAATACTCTCCATGATATGTTTCCCTATTTTTGCAGGCACATAGGTCAGAAGTTAGAGGGGCCTAGGTCTTAATGGCAGGATTGTGAACAGCACTGACATCTTCAAGATGGCTGTTGTAGTTCAGACTATACAAGTGTGGAACACCCCATTTATTGTGGTATTTCAATGTTTGATGAACATCATTGGGACATACATCATACAATATGTCACATTGCAGCTCCAGTGACTCCAGCAACAAAGATGTTTAGGTCATTGACCTCATGCTACCAGTTGTCACACCTCATGTAGCCAAAGGTATTGCCCACCAAAGCATTATGGCCATTGCATTATTGTTACATTATTGCATTATTGTGTTACATTACATTATCACACTACCAGCATTGCATGTAGATCATGATCATGTAGATCATGCAGCCCAGACCATCAGTTGCAATTATTGTTTATCACGTATACTTCAGGACATGAATCCATTGTGGCAGGGGACAGTGCATTTTATGCATTGATATCATGCCAACTGTCAGTGACAAAGCTACTTGTTGCCATGCTGCCAAAACCATTGGAGGAATTGTTAAGATGGTTGTGCAGTAATGTCAGCACTGTCATTGTGTACATGGTCAGCTATGGGTATGGCCAGAGCACTGCATATGCAAGGCTCCTCTACCCTCCGCACAAGTTTGGCTAATGTAGTCCATCAGTTGATTTGTTCTGATACGTTTACCGAACAGAACTGCAGATGGCTTTACATGCTGTGAGTGTATGGTGCTAGTTGTCTCTTAAATGCCATGTGACCTGGG
The DNA here is from genome assembly GCF_011947565.3 of Pollicipes pollicipes. NCBI lineage: Eukaryota > Metazoa > Arthropoda > Thecostraca > Pollicipedomorpha > Pollicipedidae > Pollicipes > Pollicipes pollicipes. Next base: position 8,378,120 of record NW_023596805.1, on the reverse strand, counting down.
GCGTACTGGTCATACCCCCACTGGTATGGAAATTGAGGCGGAGTGAGCATGCACGCAACGAGCATGACAAATTCAGCGTGAAATACGCAGATGATGTGACAATTTTCTATTAAATTGTGTCCAAAAATAATGACAGGAATGGGCATTGCTCGCACTGGACTAACGGGCGTCATCACGTCGGCAGTTCCCGGTCGGCCGTATTCACCGGCACCTGAAGAACCGGACTACGTCTCACGGGCGCGTGGGCGCCACGGCCGCCGTCTACAGCGCCGCCATCCTCGAGTACCTGACCGCCGAGGTACGGCGCGCCGCTCCAGGGGCCTTGCTGTCGGGCCGCAGTACATCACCGCTGGACCTGGTGGTGGAGCACTCACGATGGCGCCCGTGGTACTTCGTTGTTCATGTCGCCTTATATGGGTGCCATGCTACTGGGTAGTAAGCGCGCCCTTAAACCGAAATCAGCGTTGTCACGGTGCCTGATATCGGAAAAGTTCACGAAAATGTCATTTGCTCCCAACGTGGTGCACATTGGCCAGGGTGGTTTCTGTGTTTTTGGGGGCCCTTGTTGGAGACTGATAAGCAGGTGATAGTTTGTCATCACGATGTCGCAGCTCATTCATTATGCTTTCCAAATGCCACATTGTCACCACCACTTCACTGCTGGCACTCTTGTTATCATCGGGCATGGCGGAAGGACATTTTCTGGTCGCGATTCACATTGCATAATTCATGTGATTAATCATTGCTCATCCATTTGGTTGGTCATTGATCACTCATTGGATAATCAATCTCTCAATTGGTCACCAACCAATCATCGGGTGGATTGGATCATGATCCTCACGTTTTATCTTAACTGGAATGCTTTATATGAAAGCTATGACGCTCCTCGGAGAACGGCCGTGCGCAATCGCGGCCGCGGCAGCGCCTCTGCCACCTCTCCTGAGCGGCGCGGCTGCGGCTGGCGCCTCCGCCATCAGCTGACCGCTATCGGCGTGCCGCAGGTGCTGGAGTTGGCCGGCAACGCGTCCAAGGACCTGCGCGTGAAGCGCATCACGCCCCGCCATCTGCAGCTGGCCATCCGTGGCGACGAGGAGCTGGACAGCCTGATCAAGGCCACCATCGCCGGCGGAGGTCAGTGGCGTGACCTCTGACCTGACCTGACCTGTCCTAGGGTCGGGGGCTGGGCTGAGCTCCAGTGGGGTGTCAAGATGAACTGGTTGAGTGGGGTGGGGTTGCTGGGACTGTGATTCAGCTGAGTTGGGGGTGTGTTCGGGTCTGACAGAGAAGTGGGTTCAGGAGCAGACTGAGCTTTGGCTGATCAGTGCAGCTGGGTTATGCTGCCTCGTGAAGACCAGCGTTCGCTGGCAATAACCTGACCTTGGATGTGTGTGCATCATTGTGCATGTACTGCACATGCAACTAGTCTAGGTAGTTTGCTTATTTATCTGTGGCAGTCATCAGATGATGTGCTCTAAGGCTTCCTTGGCTCAGTTGGTGCCCTAACAAGTAAACGTTTTCTGGTTGACGAGTCGACGTCGGCCTGAAACGGCGGTCTGAGGTCACTCTTCTCTGACCCTCGCTGAGTGCAGGTGACCCTGTGCTGTCCGTCATGACCCCTGCTGTCCATTCTTAACCTGTACTGTCCATTCCCGACCCCTGCTGACCACCTCTGACCCCTGCTGTCCACTTGCGGCCCTTGTTGACCGCCTGCGACCCTTGCCGGCCGCCCATGACCCTTGCCCGTGACCCCTGACGTCCACCTGTGATTTTCATCTCCGAACCCGGCTCGCTCTGACGCCCCTCTCTCCCGCCAGGTGTCATCCCGCACATCCACAAGTCGCTGATCGGCAAGAAGGGCGGACCCACACAATCGGGCAACAAGTAGATGTCACTCCACCCACCATCATCTCATGTACAAACTCATCGGCCCGGGCGGCGCCCCGCGCATGCGCAGAAGCGGGCGGCGCTGGCGAGAGGCGCGAGCGTCAGCCGGCGGCGCGCCGGGGTTTTAGACGCTCGGTTTGTGGTGCGCGCGCGCGCAGAGTGGTGATTTTATAGCGGCGATTCGGAATTTGTGTACTGCCCAGTCCGTCGGGAGATTTTAGCGCTCGGATGATTGGATTTGTGTGCACGCTTGCGCGCGGGGTGCATGGGAACACTGCTGGGCTCGGCCCGCACATCACCTCATCCAATACAAATCGTTTCGACCATTTTGTTGGCTTTTGTCGACGGCTGCCGGTGGTAAGTGCTGTCATCTAGGGAGAGTTCCTGGATGTAGAGTTTCGAGAGCAGGTGGCGGGCAGTGATGATTCTGCCCTTGTGGGGGAGGGGGATGAGTGAGTTTTTGCCGGTGGCTCGATGTGGAGGAACTGAGTGGTTGCCTGGAATTAGCTTTTGAGTTCCACTGAGTGCTGCCACACAAGGTTGTGCATCTGTTCGTGCTCGGTCTGGCGAACTCTGAGCTTGAACAGACCGGCTGACCCGGCCTTGCTCGGGAGTTGGGGAGCTGGTGTGTTACAGGTCGCAGTGGAACGGTCACGAACGCCACGAATTGGGAGCTGCGTTCTTTTTTTCGGCGTGATGGCATGCTGGATCAGAGTAACGGGCTCGCCAGTGCATGCGCAGCAAGCAGGGCAGTTTTCTGCACCCGCCGCGGAGGGGGCCTTGAGATGCAACAATAAGACAGGGGCATTCTCTTCCTGCAGTGCGATGAACGCGTTGGATTTCAATATTTTTTTCGGGAGGCTCGCTTCGCCTGTCAGCCACGTCGCCGGCGGCGCCCGTGCCTGCGCGCTGCCGAGATGTCCCGGGCGGTGAGCTCAGGGCGCTCCCGGGTTAGTCGGATGGTTTAGCGTGTGGCTTTGGTGCCAGCTTCGACATTGGCATGTTTTTCGAGCGCGTCAGCTGCTTCGGCGGACCCTGACGGGATGGTTTTCATGTCCGAAACTGACTGCTGTGTATATGTAACTCGATCTCGGTGTAAGGAGGAAATGCCTTGACATGGTGTTGCGGCATTGCAAGCTCACAATTTTATGCTGAGCTAAGGACATTCGATGTAGCAGGAGGTACTGGTTCAACAGCGTCGTGAAGCAAACGTTGGCTATATGATTCATATGCAGTAACCACTCACGTCAAGCATGGAGCGTGAGCATTTCCTCTACTGCTCGCGAGAAGCTCTACTGTATGTTGGCCGCGTGGGTCAAGTTCAGGGCATTCTCCATCGCAAAAAGCGAAAAGACGCCTGTAAGCAAGGTCTGTGCATCGCGAAAAATTGAAGCAAACTCGAGATCGCGGAAGGCACCTGGTTGCACGCCCAAGGGCGTGCGATAGTCATTTCTGGTTTGTGAGGCCGCTGGTTTTGTACAATCCGAACCGGCCGCAGCATCTGTGCGCTGCCGATCAACCGTCAGAGAGGAACTTGATCACACATTGGGCCCGCCGTGCCTCGTGCACAGAACAGGTGTTTGAGGCAGCGTGTGAGACGGAAGTATCGTTCGAAAAGCCCCTGGCCCTGACTGTCGCGCAAAAACGGCAGCACTTTTGATGCTGCAAATTGGCTACCGGGCGTCGCCAATGCTCCTCAGGGAAGGCCGTTTCGGGAACTTCAACTTCCCGATGTTGAGCGCAAATTCATGCCACGACGCTAAATCCAAGGCAGTGCATTCCAGTAAGTTCAGATACCGAGATATCCCGCGCTGAGTATATTGGTAAAAGCCTGGCCCCCCTCGGTTTGGGCCAACTCACTGGGTGCTTCAGGGATCAGTTGATCAGGAAGGCTGTCGCATGCTCTTCGCCCACAGCATCACCACGCGCGCCGGTTGTCTGCGTTCCTGCTATATTCAAACAAACAAAATAAAAATGCGGGTTACATGGTATGAAGTTTCACTTGCCGCACTAAGCCAATATGGCAGGGCTTCTTGTAGCAGGATGTTTCGGGAGTCTGGGGAGGTAGAAAAAGGATATAACGGGAATGTATTGGAGAAAAAATGCCCAAGTTTCGCCCCAGTTCACCCAGCGTACAAGTGCACCAGCTAGTGACATGCGCAAGCAGAAAAACGCCATCGTGATACGCACGCTCCAAAATGCGGTGCAATCTCACAGTTTTCTCCGCACAAATCTGCCGAAAACACCACGAAAACCACCAGACGACGCTGAGGTAAGGCACTTTCTCGATCTGCGCTTGTGTCAACGCATCAAACGAAGCGCCTGCCTCTGGAAAATGTCTGCAACAGCCGGGCCAACAGCAACCGAAGCGCGCGCGGGCGATCAGCACCAGCGCGGCGCACACCTCGCGAATACGCCAAAATACCTGGGGTCCCTTGAAAATGCCAGACGAGGTAAGGGATATGGTAACAATACAACAGTCCGTCTGCAGTTAATTATGCGCCGCTGGGGCCAAACAGTGCGTGTGGACATTGGTCAAGATCACGTGACAAGCTGATGCCGGGTTCTTTGAGGCGTAGGGACGGAACCGCGCATGAAGTGGCCCCGATACGTCCAGTCACACAGACAACGCGCCCCGAGACTGCTGCCGAGTCTGGGCAAAACTGAATAAGTCTGAGAAGTACAAGAAGTCTGAACAAGTCGGAGATGCATCAGAAGTCCAAACAAGTCTTAGATGTATGATAAGTCTGAACAAGTCTTAGATGTATGAGAAGTCTGAACAAGTCTGAGAGGTCTGAACGAGTCTGAGAAGTGAGTAAGACAGAAGTCTAAAAAGTCTGAGAAGTCTACGACTGCTGCCGAAGACCAGTGCAGTCCGCCAGAACGCAGCGCAAGACGTCACACGTGGCTGAACAGCCCCGAACACCTTTGAGCCCTGCAGTCGCTAGCACTCACATCGTATTACGCACGTGGCATTGCACGGAACAGAGATTATTGTACGGTGCGAATATCCCAGAGACGGTACGCGTGCCACCACCCAGCCCCCACCCAGAAGTATTCCCCGCGCCCGTCATGCAAATGCCTCCAGCTATGGGCACAGGACGCGCCCGCCCTCACCCTCCGCTTCCAGCCGGCGCAGCGCTGGCCGTTGCAGCATCGCCACGCATCCGCCAGGAACCCCCGCCCAGTCGGCCCCACGCGCATCAAATGCGGTCACGGCAGCGCGCAGGCCACGCCCCGAAGTCAGCTGAGTGCAGTGGCGTCACTGTCCACGCGGAGCCAAAACGTTAAAACTTACTTCCTAACAGCATAACAAAACCCATTCGTAACCCATTAACGTCCCTCGAATGTCCAAGTGAAGGTGAAATGTCGAATTTTGACGTCAAGCAGCCATCCTGGGGAGAACAGCTGCGACGCAGGGCTGACGCCCGCTGATGAAGGCGCTGTATTGCGTGGTGATGGCTCCTGATGCGGCGCCCCACGTCAGGAGGTGTCTCCTGACTGCTGTCCGTGACGTGCAGTCATAGTGCACCTCACAACAGGCGGCAGCAGGACATCAGCCTGGCATCACGCGTGACTCAGGACGAGCCCCGATCGCACCAGGACACGCCTCCTGACGTGCCGCACCGCACCAGGGGACCAGGAGACGGCTCAACGTCTCCCCCAAACTATCTTCTGGCCAGCTCCCCCCCCCCTGCCCCCCGGGAGTCGATCCGGAGCCGCCAGAAGCTCGGCCGACGTCGAGCCGCGGGGCCGCCAGCCAAAGTCGGGTCGAGCCGAGCCGCCGAGCCGCCGAGCCGCCGATCTTCCGCCACCGCCGCGCGCGGCTACTCGACAAACTCGGGCCGCTCCGGGAAGGTGCAGCCCTCGCACTGGATGACCGCCTGGGCGGCGTACACGCCGCAGCGCACGCACACCTCCAGCGGCCGGCCCTGGATGTACTGCGCCAGAAACCCTGCCGAGAGGGGAGGGGAGGTCACGACCCACGAGGCCGTGGGAGGTCACGAGCACGGCACGACATGCGGGAGGGGTTGGGCTTAAAGGCGCGTCGACTGCAGAGGTTATTTGCGCTCATGTCAGGTTAGACGTTTGTTCGACGATTTCGAATGCGAGCAGTCACGCAGCAGCTTTCAAGTGACAGCCGTCAGCTGCATGCCGGCACAGTATGACATAGCTACTCCACATTAATTCAAAAGTACGGTATAAAAAACATAAAGCAAAAAAATCGCGGAACTAACTAAAAACTCAGCAGGCATCTAGATGCCGGGACATGTGCCTTCCCAGGTATCTATGTCAGTGACTGTGAAACTTTGAGGCAGACGCCTGTCAGATCAGCAAAAACGGCTCGGGGTCCGGCCGACATCTGATCGCCGAGCAGACAGGCCGGGGGAGTCTGTTCCAATGTGAGGCGCCGGCTCCGCTCTGTCTGATCGCCGAGCAGACAGTCTGGGGGAGTCTGTTCCAATGTGAGGCGCCGGCTCCGTTCTGTCTGATCGCGCCGAGTCTCAACTAACACGTGCAGCAGACGACAGGGCGCGCAGCTGTGGCACAACGGCCGGATCTCCCCGGGAAGAAGGAACGAATGCGTCGAGGAAGGGAGGGACGGACGGACGGACGGACAACGGGACGGAGGGATGGAGAAAAGGGAGACACACAAAGGGAGGGAGGGACGGAGGAAGGCAAAAGAAAAGAAGAAAAGAGCAAACAAAGGAGAAGGAAAAAGGAGAAGGGACGAAACAAAGAAGGTCGGGAGAAAGAAAGCAAGGAGTGAAAGCGAAAAGGAAGGCAGAACGAAGGAAGTAAGAAGAGACGAACGCTGCAAGCTTCGCACGAGGACTCATGCCGCCCGCCAGGTGCAGCTGACAATGAAGGACCGAAGGCGCCGCAGTTCATGGAGATCTAATGGACCTGCCGGTCGGCAACGTAACGGCACGTACCTCCAACAAAGGCGTCACCAGCGCCGTTGGTGTCCAGAACATCGTCGACCTTTCCGACGGGGAACGTCTGCACCTTGCCGTCTGCAACACAGGTGACAATCGTGACGGATTGTTGTTGACCGACGCCTGCAGCTGCCAGGGTCGCCGCCGTCCGCAAGACCTCGTGAAGGTCAGGGTGGGGTTGGCTGCCTGAGGCGCGAGGCCAACGCTCGACCCCTCGATTCAAGGGCGAGGGCTCTCGCTGATCAGTTATTACACGCAGACAACGCGGGTGTTGCTCCCTGCCAGTTTGCAAAAGTCGGCAGGGGGGGGGGGGGGGGCACACAACGAAGCAGAGCGACGCTGTAGAGAACATTCGTGAGTCGCGTTTACCTGGCACTGGCACATATCCAAGACGATTCATGGGCTTATAGTAAGAGAGGCTGGATTAGAAAGGTCAAGATGTGATAAGTGACAACAGCGCCCAAGATAACAGATCTCACACTGACCAGCGGGAAATCTCGTCACTGACAAGGACAATGTAAGCTTATTTCAGTGGGCTGAGAAATATCGGTTTGGAACTTATTAACAGGGCCAATGACTGCTGAATCCACTAAAAGGTCAGCAATCAACCCGAAGGTTGATCAACCGCGCCCGCCAAGGCAGCTAGATGCCGGGCGCCATACATTGACGTTCACACCGCAAAACTGCCGAATCAAGCAAATCACAAATATTCACCACGTGGCGCCATCTACTGCACGACCTCGGCACTTGAACTTCTATCGACCTACCCAGGGCGACCACCACCTCCAGCTCGCCCTGCGTGAACACCACCATGCGGCTGCGCTTGGTGTTCTCCTTGGGCAGGGCGGCCGCCTTCAGGGCGATCTCCTTGATGTCAGTGGTGCCCAGGTTCTGCTCGGCGGAGAACGTGGCCGCTTCCTGCAGCGACAGACCGCAGGGCGGGGTCAGGCGCCGCCACCGGGAGGTCACGGCCATGGCCACGGCCACAGCCACCGGCATGGTCCTAGTTAGTTACAGTAAGTCACGGTGACGGTGACGGTCACGGCCACAGTTGCAGCGAGTCACAGTCACGGCTACAGTTATAGTGAGTGCGGTCACGGCCACGGTCACGGTCATGGTTACAGTTGAAATTACAGTGAATCACAGTCACAGTCAGCCAGTCACAGTTACGGTCACAGCCGAGGTCACGGCGGCATGGACAATTTGGTGGGAATAAAACAGCACAAAACACTACGTTGGTGAAAATGCTGGTAAAGAATGTTGATACTTTGTCGTCTCGCTACGGCAGCAAGGGGTTTTGTGTTTTAGATTTTGACCCTCCCCCCTGATACCTGTGATTTCAGCGGATTTCACAGCCGCGCTTTTTCAACAGATTGCAAATATGCCGCGCCTGTAAATAAAAAGTATTTCTCTCACCTTAATTCATTCAAACTTCTGTACCTGCTAGCTAGGAGGATGTGCAGCAACGAAAATACAAAGTCCATCCCTTTAACTAAAACTGTGAAAAATCCTTCTAGGTAAACGGCAAGATGTACGATGCCACCCCCATGACCATTGAGACCTATCTACCGACACACACGATGCCTCACAACTCAGTGTTGGGGAAATACCAAACCTCCGAAAATGAAGGAATCTGTTTTTTGTGGTTTGGGATTCGCACGTCATTTTGGTCCAAAACTGATCGGCCGAGCCCTACATTTCTGTGGGACGCAAAGCCCTCTGGAAGATGCAAAGCTCCCTACACGTCTGCTGACTTGGACGGAGAATGTGTCGTCTCTTCCTTTAGGCTGCACTGTCTCCCACGCCGGTCAGTGTACAGTACCGATAACCACAGCACTTAATATTCACACGTAAGGCCATTTAAGCACAGTTTCGCTTCTAGTACCGTTGACAACAGTGCCGCTCTCCCAGAGACCGCAAGGCCAGCCGGGGCTAAGTCCCAGCACCGGCCAGCTGTTTCACTCAGCCTGGTGCCTTACCGTCTCGTTTCCGAACAAGATGTCAACGTAGGGGAAGGCCTTCATCTGCTGGTCCTTGAAGAACTGCGAGAGGAACGGTGCGCTGAGGTTCATCATGAAGACGCGGTTGTGCTTGGCGGCGAACTGTGCAACCTTCAGGATGGACTCGATGGACACGGTGAGGAAGAAGCCCTGCGGGAAGAACGAGGTCGTTACAATTAGATGAATCGTGGCATATCTGACTCGCGAGACCTCTAACCGCATTGACTCGGGAGAATTGTGAAATTTAGATCCACCACTAGAACATCTAGAGATTAAAAAAATAATCCTGTGCAGCAATCGTTGAGTGTTTTTTTTTAAAGCTCGCTAGGCGGACGATGCCCATGTAAGCCGGTAGAAGTTAAGCAATTTTTTTTAAGAAACGTTAGCCACACTCTTGTGACAGGTCGGCTTTCGTGGTCTGGTGAACAGACACTGGGTCGGCGGGTCGGTAGAACAAGCCAGAGCGCGGGAGCATAGCTCGACCCGCCTGATTTCAGACGGCCACCCAGGTAACTGGCCAGTGACAGACCACCCCGACCGGGCGGCCGTGTCGCAGTACAGCCCGTCAAACCCCGGTAGCCCTTTCCGGAGAGATTGACCTGTGACATAATCGGCACAAATTCGGTGGCGATTTCAGAGCACGCACGATACCCTCTGCACAGCGAGCTCTCTGAATCCGAAGTCACCTATGAACACCAAACGAAGTAATCACACATTATATCATCATACATCACACCATCATATATATCACTCGCCATATCACATCACGTCCGCATACATCACATCACGTCCACATACATCACATCACGTGCATACATAACGCATAGGTATGGGGTTCGATTCCCCGCGGTGCCCGCCCTTCCTGCCAGGGTGAGAGGCAGGCGACGTCATATAGTATCAGCAGCTGAGCGCGTCGTAAAGCCCCAATGACACTGACACACATACATAATGCATGCATACAGACACACGTGCATGCATAGATCATGCACGCCACGCCGCGTGCAATGTGCACTCAACGCCACAACTCACTTGACGGCGGGCTGCCATATCACACAGCAAGCTGCCACGTGCAACGCACACACACTTTCACATCACACAACACATACACATCACTCCATCTCGACCATCACTCCCGTCGCACCACCGCGCGCGGCCGCTCGGCCACCGGCCTCACCGAAACGTAGAAGTAGTGCGCCTTCTCCACGAGCGCCCAGTGGGCGGTGTCCTCCAGGTGGGCGGCCGTGAAGCAGTTAGCGGCTGCCAAATGCGCGCAGAGCGAGCGACACTGGCCGCCCTGCGTCACCACCACCGCGCACCGCCCTGCCGCCCGGCAGCAGCGTGAGCACGCGGTGAACAGGTACCGGGCAGCTGCGGTCTGCGCGGCTCGCGCCCAGACACGCTCATGTTGCGCGCTATTTGATGGCTTTGGTTATGCTTAAATACAGGACTGGTCCATATATCATGCCAAATGTAGACATGAAATTGCCGTTTGTCAACATGAAGTGGGCCAAATCCTTCGCGGGACGAACATTTGGGAGAGCTAATGTTGTCGTGCCGTCGGTTCCACTCCCTCCCCGGCGCCAACAATTTATAACAATTGACACCACTTGCACGCACCGAACAGAAGCAGGAGTACTACCACCGGACGGCGCCCTATCACAAGCAGAGCAAAAAAGGAGGAGCTAACAGGCAGCGGGAGCCGGGGGCGGGGCGAGGGAGGCATCGCCAGACGGGTCTGCAGTCAACGCCGGTGTCAGCACACACCGAACAGAAACAGAGGGACTACCCCGAACGACACCCTATCACAAACAGACCCAACCCGGAGGAGCCAACAGGGAGCGGAGAAGGGGGCGGGAGGGGGGGGGGGACATCACCAGACAGGCTCGCAATCAACACTGGCGTCAGCACACACCGAACAGAAACAGGGTAACTACCGTCGCGCATCGATCTGTAAACAGCGGCCACATGAGCCGCAGCCGAACAGGGGACGACGCCAGCACCGCTCGGCTGCAGCCGGTGTCAGCACGGGCCGTGTATCGACTCCCGCCGCGCGGCGGCTCTCTCCGGTCAGCGAGGTTATCAGAGACGTCTGTATCGGAGACAGAACCGCCGGCGCGAGGAGCGCGCTCGGCCGTCACCGCAGAGGCTGGCGGCAGCTGTCACCACCGCCAGCGAGAGCCGGGAGCGGACGGACGCTCCAACACACCCACACCTATATATATATATATATATATATATATATATATATATATATATATATATATGGGTTGCGTGCGTGCGTGCGTGCGTGCGTGCCTGCGTGCAAGCGTGTGCGTTAATTACTTCACACTAAAATAAAACATTAATCCCGATGGAGCGCTCTGATCGCCTGGTTTTCATCTGCAGACTGGTAACCTTCACCTGCAATCTTCGTGCGGGCTGTCCATATCAAATCACAACACAGCACGTCGCCCGCAAGCCGGCAGCGCGCCACCGAAGCTCCATCTCACCACCGACGGCACCCGGCCGTCCGGAGGTGCTGCGTTACACGTCCGTCCGTCAATTGAATCGACTGCCAGCCCGCGACAGAGGACAACTGGGCGTGCGCTGCTGCACGGGCGGGGCGGGGCGAGGCGGAGCGCGTGCGCGACAGAGGACAACTGGGCGTGCGCTGCTGCACGGGCGGGGCGGGGCGGGGCGGGGCGGAGCGCGTGCGCGACAGAGGACAACTGGGCGTGCGCTGCTGCACGGGCGGGGCGAGGCGGAGCGCGTGCGCGACAGAGGACAACTGGGCGTGCGCTGCTGCACGGGCGGGGCGGGGCGGGGCGGAGCGCGTGCGCGACAGAGGACAACTGGGCGTGCGCTGCTGCACGGGCGGGGCGGGCCGGACCGCGCGCTCGCCGGCGGGCTCGACGTCGCCACGCCAGCCGAGCGCGGAGGATGCGTTGCATGACAACGCACGCGCGGCGGACGCGTGCTAGAATGACCAGGATTAAGCGGCCCAGAGGCACCAACCGGCCCAATGGTGGTGGTAGGCGTCGACAGTCACCGCTGGCGGAGGGCCCGCGCACCACGCTCGCTCGGGTCACACCTGTCGGCCGGCCGAAGCGGCGACAGGAGTCGAGCAGGCGCCACCGGGGTCGGCCAAACGCCGCGGCCTCCCGGCAGATGGGAAAAGGCCGCTGGCGCTGGAGCCGAGTGTCAAAAGTGACGTAGGTTCTTCTGCCGTGATTGCATTGTGTTCTATGATCTACATTATGTATTACGTTACTGGATCATGTGAGGCGTGACATTGGCTTTTCGAACGTAAGAGTAGCGTCAGATCTTCGGATGTCATTGAGATGTGACATCAAAACGTCGCACGTCCGACATCACAGCCAAATGTTACGGCCCTCTGGACGCGCTGGAAATAGCCAGCCGGCCGCCAGACACAACAACCGCGCCACACGTGACACCGGTCTGCCAGCTATCAAAGGAGCTAGTCACAGTCTAGACATGAGACGAGACGAGCCTGCGCCGGTCGGGTACGGCCACGGCTCGCAGCGGCACGGCAGTCAGCGGCAGAATACAGCTCGCCGCGGCGGACACACATCATCTGTCTCATCCGGAAGGAGGCTGGGCCGACAGCTTGGCACGAGCCGCCGATGGAATGTGATTCGTTTGTACTGCTGATGACCGCATGACGTCGTGACCCCATGACCCCATGTGATCGTCTCAGATGGTCTCCAAAAAAGCGGCTTGATGCGGTTCGTTGCATGGGCATACAAGCTGTTTATATTGCATCTGGTATGCACCATACGACCGCGGCACGGTATTGGATCTCACTCCCACACCGCAAAACGTCATTCGCATCCCGGCGCGACAACGCAGCCACCGGCGCCGACACGCCGCCCGAGACGGACGGCATGACCTTCCCCATCGACTGACGGAATCGCCACACGGGCACCGACGCCAGCGTCATCCGGAGCCCTGACCGAGCCCGACCGGCGGCGCGCGGTCCTGGCCGGCCGGGCGGCGCGCTGTTTACGCGGCGGGCGCCAGGCACCAGCCAGCCGGCCGGGCTCTGTCACCGACGGGTCACAGTGGCCGGCGAGGCTGCAGCTGGTCACGGCCGACGCCACGACCGGCGGATCGCGGAGGCGTTGTCTGCTGGTGGAGCCCTGGGCTGGACTAAGACGCGGGAACAGAGGAGGGACGGGGGAGGGTCGAGAGGCAGCAGAGCAGGGGGTTGCTGATAAACGTGGCATCGTTTGCCCGTCCAATTCCCGCGAAGGAAAATAACGAAAAGAAACACAAAGAAGAACGTCCAAGCCCTCGGGAGTGAGAACCTCTCTTCCTTCAAGCGTTGAAAGCATCGTCGAGCGCCAGAGGACCGGCACGTGACGACGTCACCGGAGTCCAACACGCGTCACGCCTCGCAGGAGCGGGCGACGCCCGTTTGGTGCAGTCATCGCCCGAGCCATCAAGCGGGCAACGTCACAACGTGACGTGACGCTTAATGTGCCAGGTTCAGCACTGAGGACGACTTCAAAGGCCAGGTGAATGAGCAGACGCCTCTGTGAAGTCTGTGGCGAGCAGACTGGCAGCCCTTTCAAGTCCTCGGTATCGTGCGATCGGTCAGCGTGGAGTCAGCTCGCGCTCTTCTGGCCGGCGGGCAGTGAACCATGCACCTGCGTTTTAAGACTGTCTTTTCCATGCCTTGTGCTTTTAAGAATTAGTTCAGTATCTAAGTGTGGGAGTACGCCTGCGCTGATGTCTGCTCACTGTTGTTGGATTAACTTTGCTTGAACAAACAGCAAGGGTTTGTTTACTTTCCTGGTTGGAATAGCCCCGCGCAATCTTAGATGGGCTTGAACCAGGAAACCGTGCTCTTGAAGTGGTCAGGGCTGGCGGGCGGACGGGAGCGGAAGACGGCAGTTTCCAATGCTTGAAGCTGTGTTTAGTGGAGCAGTGTCTGGGTCCGCCTCCTCACCACACAGAAGTGCCCCCCCCCCCCCCCCACCCCCCGCGCCGCCCTATTGTCTTGGAGCACTCCCGTCACCGACAGCCCGCTGCGGGATCCCCGGCAGGACTGGGACACCCCCGACGTGCTGACGCCCATCGACAGTCGGGGCCTGACGAACTCGCCCACTGGACTGTGTCCAGACCACGCGCTTTCTTCAGCCCCCCCCCCCCCCCCCGCTCCCGCCCCGACGAATAAACACACGTCGACTGAACTTCATGTCAGCTGTCAGAGTCGCCACATCGACTCGCTCGAGCGCGGAACAAGCAGAGTGCATTTCAGTTGGGCCCAATATTGGTGACAGATGGACTCTAATCTCATGTTGCCACGCGCCGTGCGCGACGCCGTGTTCTCCGCGTGTACGTTGTGTCATGTGACTTGACGTTGATGAATGGACGAAGCGGCTTTCCAATGTAAGGATTGGGGGAGGGGTGGGGGGGGGGGGGAATTCGAGGCTGAATACTGATATACCTGCCCAGGGCCGCAGCCAGCTGCCGATGCTGCCGCTCGCCGCCCGCCAGCGGCCACAGCCCCGGGAGGGGGGGGGGGGGGGGGGGGGGGCTCGCTCGGCGCCGCCGAGAACAGCGGCACATGAGCGCGCGCACCGTCACGAGCGAGACGCCCCCGCCCCGCTCCGTTACGATCTGCCCCACTCGAGCGCCGAGCCGCGTGATAAGGCGGCCCATCACACGGGCCCTTCCCGAGAGGCGGAGAACTGAGCAGCCGGGGTATAACGAGAGATTCCGCCGACTCAATCGACAGTTCACGGCAGGTGGAGGGGTGGGGGGGGGGGGGTGAGGGGGGGGGCGGGGGGGGGGGGGCGGTCGTGACCCGCCGACAGGACTAGGTCACGACACGGCGACGAGGACAATTGGGATGGGGCGGCGGTAGCGCGACTCTGTTGGACCTTTGCCCCAATTAGCCACGTCGTTAAGCCCTGGCCTACAGGAACGTCCTAATACTACCATCAATAAACCGCGGTGGTTTCTCGTCAAACCCATTAAATCTAAAGTCTGCGGAAATACTGCACCGTTAACTGTTTGGAACAAAAATCTGAGAAGAATGGTAATCATACCAATCAGGAATACCCCAGCTTGCTGCACAAGAAACTGAAACCAAAGAACCATTACTACAAAGACATAAGTCTTATTCCCCCCGGTGAACCCAGCCTGCCTAATGCATAGGCGGTGTATGGCCTCGTTGAGGACAGGGGAGGATGGTGCCGATTGAATGAATCGACGCCGATCGGTCTGAATCGACCTTAAAACGGCTCCGCGGTGCCCTGGCATGGCTTCAGCGGGCACACAGAGCACGTGACGTCACTCTTTGGAGGGCCTCGACCAGCGAAGATTATACCCAGGATTGGGGACCTTCAAAGATGATAATGCCGACATTTTCGATCCATACCACCACAACAAGGCACAACGGTTACGCCGCCCCGCCACCCGGTCCATTCCTACACCACTAGGATGTGGTGTCCATGACCAGTAAAATGCACCATTTACCATGTGGAACAGCTGAAAACACATCCTCCACTCCGGACGATGGATCCAGGTGACGTCATCCCCGCCCGGTGACGTCACTCTAGCGCCTGGTGACGTCACCCGTACCCCGCCGGCTGTGACGTCAGAGCATTTCCCGCCAGCGGCGAGCCGGAGAGCCGACTCTCCTCTTCCAGAGCGGCGGCGGCAGCTTCCGAGCCGCTCATCAAAGGGGGACCGCCGGCCAATCCGATCCGAGCCACGCCGGCCGGCCCGGTCACAAGAGAGGGGGGGGGGGAGGCGCGAGCGGCCACGGTCATAACCCCATGGTACCAGCACGACTCGCGCGTAGCGGGGCAGGCACGGGACTGCGGTGCCGCCTGCGATCGACGCTACGACCGGTGAATCCGTCTACATCTGTCGAACGTTACGCTGCCCCGTCAGCTGGAGGAGGCGGCTTGGCAAAAAAAAAACAGCGCCCAGCAGGGATCGAACACGCGTCCTCTTATTAGCCCCAAAGGATCATCCCCGCTGTCAGCACTTGACCAATCTCGAGACTATTCAAGGACACACGCTAAACAGATCGGAGCCTCTCGCACCGATAGTCGCAACGGGACCTTGCAATGTAAGCAGTGTGCAAGATTCGAACCGGAGGCACCGTATTCCGATGCTACGGCGAGAGCTCTTCTCCTGCCGCGCCTGGCTGGCCATACCAACCGCCTTTGCCTGCACCAGCAAACGTTGCCTACATACCGCACAATGAAAATCTGTCCCAGCGCCAGCGCCACGTCAGACCCGCCCCAGAACCCACGTACGCCGACGGAAGCTCGCTGGTACCAGCAGGTGAACCATAACAAGTGAACCGGGAAGTGAAGAAGGTGAACACTATCTGTATCGATCCTCGTAATACAAGCCCGTAGCGTATGTTGTAGTTAGCATGTTGACTATTGGAATCCACGCCACGTGCAGCAGCCACCTGCATCTGGTTGCGTTCTGTCGTTTACGGACGCAGATCACTTCTACGTAAGAAGCATCGGCAGCCGGGGGGCCAGGGACACTGAAGGTTGTTGCGTGGCCAATGGTGTGGCATGCATTTGAACGATGCATGGCCAATGGGGTAGCAGGATTTGAATGACGTTGCTACGGCGTCACGCATTCCTGAATGACCTTGAAATAGTCTGCATGGGAGAGTCTGCACATCTTAGCGAACGCGTAGCTCAGAAACTAGAGCGTTTTAGTTCTTCAGAAGGGCGGGGCTGTGAATTGCACCCAATGATCTTCCACATGGCTATTTTACTTAAAAACACCATACAAATGTGGAATGCTGCCTTTAACTCGCAGCCCGGAGTTCAGCCACCGCCCCGGAGTCCAAGCGCCGCACCGAATCACTCTCTCTCCGCGTGCAGGACTCCCCCGCCCCGGGACCACTCACCGGTGGGTGTGCTGTCGTTGTACTGGTACACCACGTTGACGCCGTCGGCCCTGGCCGCATCACTCAGCTTCTCACTGGTGGCGTCCCGGCCCACACAACCGAAGAAGGTGGACGCGTTCGGTCGGCTCAGCAGCCACTGCGCCGTGCGCAGGGCGTTCTGCGTGGCGCCGCCGGCCACGTAGCTGACCTTGAAGCGGGACACCATCTCGTCGTACAGCGGCATGTGCTGGTCCTCGGCCAGGATCGCGTTGTTGGCCTTCAGACCTGATGGAAGGCGATGCTGTTGGTGCTGTTGCTTGATGGGAGTCAGTGGATGCATTTTGATGGGGAATTGTGTGATAACCCTATGTGATGAGGTGAAGACTAGATTTATGTTTCATCTGCTTTGTCTGTTATGGCTTCTTTTAACTACTGCACAGGTGCAGTCATGTCTGTGTGCAGTAGTTTCATGCACAACAGCATATGCAGTGTGGCACAGTGAATGTCTAGATTTAAGCAATGAACTATGGGCCATTAAATCCACAAAATATGCACACTGCCTTTGCCAATATGTTCAGTTAAAAAAGGTGAATATCTACCACAATTAATAATGTCCCTAACTTAGTGGAAGCATAAAAGAGGACACCACAGAAATATATGTAGGCTGGCTTATCTACATTTCTTACCATATTTATCCAGGAACTCCTGGTCACCATGGGCAGAGATGTCCAGGAGGGGATTGCCCATCCCAAACAGGATTCCATCACTGAAGAGAAAGGAAATGGTTATGTATGTACAAACTCACCATCCAGGCTCTCACAAATGGCATTACAGTTGCATATAAAAGCTGCTGGATCAGGAGCTCTGCTGGACATTTGATCACAGGACAAGAAAGGGGCATGCTTGAGGAGAAAATATATATTCATCTGAAAGTTGCAAAAATTAGCCAAACTTCTAAGGTTGAGCATGCTGATGCATATACCCAACATCATTATGCATGTTTAGTAGCAACATGTGTAACAATGAAATGTATCATATGAACATTTGCAACTATAAGTAAAAAAACACACACTAAGGTTTGCTTTCCAACAGCACAAGCTGCCACAAAATGGGGGCCTATTGTTCATTAAGGCAGGTCCAGAGGGGGAGTAACCATGAAGGCTAAATCAGGGATATTCCTGGACCTCCAGGACAATCTGTGCAAATCTTAGGGAGGTAAGTTAACCGCAGAACACTCTTTCAGAGCACAGGAAGCCCAATTTTATGAGATTTTAAAAATCCAAACCCTTTTTGTATTTTGCCGCCCAAGCCGGCGTTGCCCCCTTCCGCAACCTCTCCCTATCAGGAGGGTGTTCTGAATCTGCCCCTTGGTTACCATTGATGTAAATTCAAGCTACTGTCAAAAAGGATGAATCATTGTCCGGACTACCACACACAAACCATTGTTTGCAGCAAGGACTGAGGAGAAACAAGTGCCACGTTCAGAGCTGAACAAGTTCCCACAGCGCCCGCGGTCCACGTAGAAGCCATCTGAAGCCGACAATGCCCCCAGTAAGCCAACGGCACATCGAGACGTTCTGCATCTTGGGCTTGACTCCGGAATCTCCGCCCCTTACGCTTGCTAGAACGGCCACGTGACTCGCACGTTACTCACGTAATACCGACAGGAGACATGACCTCCCCCTTTCAGAATACAACCGACTGAGGGCGGGTTGTGGATGTTGGCCGTAGTCATTGAATGATGTCTTAGCGCCAGGGTTCTGCACCGTAACACCACATAGATTCGTAAATAAATGTGCCGCACAGAGGTACTACTTTGACATGTTATCTGTTGGAAATAACAAAAAAGACCAATTTCTTGGCTATGCATTTATTTGTAGCCAAATTTTATTATCTTCCTTGCGCCAATTTTAATAAACTTAATATGACGTTTGTATTGGTGCATAATGATGGCGCTTTATGATGTAGAGACAAATGTAACGCCATAACGACAGTACCAAGCCGTGAGAATTTAGTGTATGTTCTCCCAAATTGAGCTAATTTGCCTCAGAGTACGTGAAGTAATAAACCAGCATAGCCTTTGATCTAGATCTAAAATGAAGGCTGGTGTCAAACGAAAATGTTGAAATGACGGCATGAAACAGTTAAACATGTGACGGATCTTGCTCTGTAAATAATTGATTAGCAGATTTTTGTTAGTGCTGTATAACTAATTTGGTGCAATATCATTTATTTTGGACATTTTGTATTTCTTGTGAGCATCTCGGCAAATGCTGGACTCTATGCCGGGAAGTACCATTGAAGGGTGGTCCGTCGTGGTGCCGGGTTCATCGCGGATATTTGTGTGATAGAGTATTCAGTGTTGGGCGTCTGGGCGTTTGGAAGTGGCACATATTGCTTTATTTTGGGGTGAGTATCAACCGTTTACTATCATCTAGCTGGGAGTGCACTTGGGTTGGTGTTAGCTTTGCAATGTCATGCTCCGCGCTGGTCATTCTATGACAGAACAAGATAGTATGGAACAGTATAGCTTCTCAATCGTCATCTTTCCATAATTCGGTCGGTTTGCTTCCGAGAAACGTGTCATACATGTTGGGCCCAACAGCAGTACTAACTGCCTTTCGCCTGATCGTGACCCGGTTGGTTGTTTGAGCATCACAATTTTGGGTGGAAAGGTTTCGCTGTAATCCCCTGAGATGAACACTATGGTTTGGGGAAATATGGTCTTATGTGAACTTAACTGTGCTAAGTTTTAAGGTGAGGCCATTACCTCAGAGTCAAGTCTGGGTCAAGAGGCCAGCCAGCTGTAAAAGGAATGTTTGACACATGAAGACATTAAAGCCAGCATGATATATGATAAAGCGAGCTCCCTTTTAACTATTGGTGTATCTTCAAGTGGAAAAGATTGCTCTAGATATCATGATTTTTTGTTGAATAAATATGCTTGTCAATGTGTCATGGTTTGATTGTGTCATCATATGTTGCACAATGTTGATTCATAGCCAATTGATGGCTGTTATACCATGTCTATAGGTCTTAAGAAGGACAGGATTGTGAATGGCATCTAAGGCCTTTAAGATAGCTATTTCAGTTAAAAACTCCACATGAATGTGAACCTCTCCATATAACTTGGCTACCTGTTCATGACAAAAGGCTGTCTAGGGTTGTATCATAATTTTTATATTTGAATTTCTAACTCTAGCCTAAAATTATAGGCCATAACCCCACCACACATTTTTTATGGAGGACAAAAATGCTTTCACACACTGAGATGGGTTAGAAACTGCATTTTACCTATTCTCAGTGCCTAGTGCAGGCAGGATAGCTTCATCACATTTAACATCGACCAGATGTCCATGGAAAATAGACTGTGCATGAAGAGTGCAAGTGGTGATAAACCAGCCAATGTGGCATGCTAATCAGTGACATCATGCCCTGGCCACCACCTCCTCCAGAAGTTATTGGTGTCCAGCATACAGATGATGTCTCAGGGAACTGAATGTAGGCTGTGTTACTGGCTGAATTCTACTAGCTTTACAAGCTTAAAAGATGGTGAACACCCACAGAATCTTGTCAAGAAGAAGACTCAGCTTTATTTTTGGCAGTTTATTTAAGCAATATATTTAAAGGTTAAGCCTCCAATCAATAGAAGCAAACTGATCCCACAAGCTCATGCTACACACTTTCTGTAATACACAGTCTGTTCATATGCTCTATGATCACCTGACTATGTTGTTCATATGATACCTTTGGTGTTCATTGATATGTTCATATGATACCTTTTGTCATTGACCACACCTGTCACTTCTCTTCTCCTTTTGCAAGATACATCTAACACATAGCCACTGTGTCCCATGCAACTGCATGTGTCTCACATGCACATGGTTGCATCCCATGCATTGCATGCACATGAAATATTCTTGTGCCGTGAAGCATCATATTAGGCACAAAATTATAATTGTAGGTGATTTACCCCAAAACACTGATAGGTAAAAAAAAAACACATGAAGCATAACTCATGGGTGGAGTGGTCACATCAAGTATGCTGTTGGTGGGTGGGTGCCATGTCTGATTTCAACATACAGGTGTTGGAACATCCAACAAAACCTTGTTCACAGATTATCATTAAGTCTGCTGGGATGGAGCAGCCAATCAGCAGGCCAACCAATGTGCTAACAGAGTTTTGCCACATGTAACCTGATGAAATAGCAATTCACCAGACCTTCCATGCTGTCTGCAGGTTATCACCATTGTGACTTGACCCCATGTGCATGCGACTGGGCTGAAGGCGAATAGGCAGACCACCTGAAGTGTCACATTCACAGTATTGTCGCCATGTGTGAGTGTATCCTGTGTGTGTCCGACCAGACTAAGACAGTGGGTTACCAGACGACCACCACGCGTGCCCCTCGTCCCCAGGCTGCCACCATGTCTGACTCCATCCCGCGCGCCTTCGACCGGGCCGAGATAGTCAGCCTGATCGTGCGCACCGCCGTCGCGTCGGCCATCACCTACCTCGGCGTCAAGTGGGCCGTGGACATGATGGACCCGACCAGGAGGCGCCGCCAGGAGGATAAGAAAAGGGTGAGGCTGGCGGACGGCGGCTTGCGGGGTGACGAGTTTCGGATCGAGAGGTCCGCGGTTCGACTCCCACCGGGGGAAATTTTGCAACGGGGTGAGAAGCGTCGTAGGTGCTGGCTCCCGCCAGGGTGTGGCAACGGTAATGCCGCACGATAAATAATCGTCCTCCAGTCATGGTGGCCGTGGGCGGCAGTATGTATATTTGTTTGTGGGGTACGGCGGCGGGACTAACCATGGATGATCAGTTCAGCCCTGTAGGCCTCAGCGAGAACCTTAGCCGTCATTGTTTGTCATGCTGCCGACATGTCACTCTGCGAGCGTCGCTTACTGACTTTCGAATGTCTCCTAACTTTCGTTGGCGCCATCATTGAAAGGTCACAGCGCGTCGAATGAAATGAATATGTAGGTTACGCCCCATACAAAACAGCTCCAGCCCTAGGGGCGAAGTGTTCCGCCCGTATACGGACTGTAGTATCCATGTAGTTTGAGAAGAACACCTAGGTCTTTCCGTTTGTAAAGGATGCAGCTCTTATAGGTCATAATATCAAATTATGCAGTTTGTCGCCAGTCATCAGACCACCTGGGAATGAACCTCGTTCACGGGCCAGGTGGCACAGGTGGCAGCAGCGAAGAAGCTGATCGGAGTGGGGCAACACAGGGCCATCTCCGCTCGGTAATGATTTTTGCAGCTCGTAATGCAACGTAAGCCGCCATTCTGCAAAACCTGTTTACGATATGTCAAAGACACCAAAGCAAAATCAAGCAACACGACTGGCAGAGCTACAGTCTCCATGCTTAAGGTCAACAGCGCGCCAGTGTGAGGAGACGACAGCTATTTTTGGGTTCATAAGTCGCATCCGTTGCCGTGGGCCGGAGTTTATCACAGACGGCCTTGGCAACAGCGGAGGGACGGCGTGCAGGGTGACAGGTGCCTCCGCCCTCCCCCCTCGTCCCCCCCCCCCTCACTAGGGTCGCCGTCCGACGCGGACGGAGGTGGGGATGTACTAAAAACCCATGATTAAAATTTGATTCACCACATGGCTACTAAAAAAATCATCAAGTGCGGTGAGCGACGCGTGTATCTTGTGATGGACGGCCGTACGAATGGAGTCATGTTGAAAGGAAAGTTGCGCGTTTGAAGATATTGAAGCAATCATCACATATGGTGGATCAGGCCCACTGTTAGCTTGGGTATACTTTTAAGTAAAGCGACTGCTCTAGACAACACAGTTTCGCGGTAAAGTGAATATGCTTCTCGATACGTCGCTGATGACGTTGTCGTGCCTTGCACGACATTGATCAAGAGCCAGTTGACGACCGTTATCTCTGGTAATCGTGCTCACGAAGGTCAGATATGAACTATCCGACCATGATATTTGTTCGGCCTTGACCGCCGCATGGATTATGAAGTAGCAGGATTTGAATGACGATACTTTGACGTCATGAATGCCAAGATGACCTTTATATACTCTCCCCGAAATACTCTCCCCATTTTTGCGGACGCGTAGTTCAGAAACTGGGGGATTTAGGTCTTGAGACGGATATGGTTGTGAACTGCACTAAAAGGTCTTCGAGATGGCTATTTCAGCTGAAAACCCCATAGAAATGTGGAACGCCCCATGTAAAATATTCCCTCCTTGCTGTGAGAGCAGATACTGAGAGCACTGCATGAGGCTTTCCGCCGCGTTAGTGCCACACGTCCTCCGTTTAACGATACGTACGTTAGCGGATAAGTCATGGCAAAGTTAAAGCAAACAAATTTGGCCTACGTGAAACTAGGGTGCCGATAGTGTAGTGGTTGGCGCGTTAACGCCCACCCTTCCTGTCAGAGTGATAGTAAGGCGACGCCCCACACGTAAACGTAAACGTGTCACGTGAACATGGGGTATGGTCCCCGCCTCGCGGGCTTCACCCGTGTGGAACAACAGCACAAAAGCTTGAGAGAGAGGTGTTTAGCAACCGAAGTGCATACGCTGGCGTTTGCAACGCGATGCGCTTCCTACCGAGGGGCTCGCGCATGGTCTGTTCAGCTCTATATTTTTGCTGCGTTTTAAACGTCATGTCGGCAACAACGCGTTAAGCAGATACACTGGCGTAAGAGGCGTGGGGACCAGGGGAGGCGGGCTGAGCCTCCGAGTTTCTGAAATTTTTAATTAGCCCAATTGGCTGGTGACTGGAAGGAAATAATAATAATAAAATGGAAATCCCCCCTTCCAAGTTCGAGAACTTCTGGTGTTCATGGCGTTGTCGAGTACGTTAAGCGCTCTATATGAATTTGTGCACCTGTACTTGCTTTACCAGAACACGTGTCCGACAGTTTTGGGTCTCTCGAGGATTGCGGGGAACATGACCTGACGTTTTGAAAGCTAAGGGAGACACGTTGGCCACGCCCTCTCCCCCCTCCACGGTGTCTCCGCCCCTAATGATCGCAACAGCAACGCATTGCGGGCCCTGCGACGATTGGTTTGTCGGCGCACGTGTACAAGGCCCTGTTGACGAGGCAGGTGTTACATCAGCTGCTGCCTACTGACCTCTATGTGACCTCTATGTGCCCCCGTGTGACCTCAGCGTGACCCCGTGTGGTCTCTATGTGATCCACGTGTGACTTCTGTGTGATCCACGTGTGGCCTTAAGGTGACCCCCGTGTGACCTCCGAGACCCACATGTGACCTCTGTGACCCCGTGTGACCTGTGCGTGCCGGCGGCAGGCGGAGCGCCTGCTGAAGCGTCTGGGGGTGGACAAGAGCGTGCAGCTGACCGACTACGAGATGTCCATCGCCTGTCAGCTGGTGGAGCCCATCTCCATCCAGGTGTCGTGGGATAGCATCGCGGGGTGAGTAGCACGCGCGTCCGACGTGCACAGCTGCGCGGGCTGCTGATGTGTCGTTGGCTAATGAGTAGGGGAAGGGAGACAGGCGCCCAACGCATGACAAGGCGCACGTGCCGCCAGCATGGAGCGGTGATGTGGCCCACCTGACGTGCAGTTAATCAGGCGGTGGAGGAGAGCTGCTGTAACTGGCTGGCGCGCGACCAAAAGAGCAGGTGATAGCGTGTGTCGCGTTCCCTTTTTGATGGGAAAAAGATCTCCACACCTGGCCATGTCACCTACGCGCTTGATCTGACGCTTCACACCAGCTTATTCACACCAGACCATTCACACCAGACCATTTACACCAGGCCATTCACAGCAGACCATCCACACCAGACCTTTTACACCAGGCCATTCACACCAGACCAGACCGTACGATCCACGCCCCCATCCCGATGTGTGACGCCATACGCGCTTATCAGCGCTGTGCCGGCGTCCTCGCCCCAGTCTGCGCGCTCCAGGCGCCTCTGACCCGGCGCCATCGTCGCCACAGGCTGGACCACGTGATCCAGGAGCTGCAGGAGACGGTGATCCTGCCGATCCAGAACCGGGAGCTGTTCTCGGGCAGCGCCCTGATCCAGCCACCCAAGGGCGTGCTGCTGCACGGCCCGCCCGGCTGCGGCAAGACCATGCTGGCCAAGGCGACGGCGAGGGAGGCGTGCTGCAGGTGGGTGCCCGCCCTCCCCCTCCACCTTCCCTCTCCGCCGGCTTTGGGTCGGCTGAAGATTACCTACGCGGTTGGTGTCAAGGCATGGGAGATGTGAGAGCATGCAGCAAGGCCAGTTTACCAGATGTGGTATAGGTTAACATACCGGAAGGGTACTAGATGGTGCTGTAGGTTGTCATGCCAGTAGCGTTTACCAGATGGACTAAATATAAGGTTTACCAGTCTGTACCCCAT